>NC_136470.1:106392383-106872846 GCF_902686455.1 Sciurus vulgaris | reverse complement strand
GAGAGAGAGAGAGAGACAGAGAGAGAGACAGAGGAGAGAGAAGAGAGAAGAGAGAGAGAGGAGTGGAAGAGAGAGGACGAGAGAGGATGAGAGAGAGAGAGAGAGAGAGAGAGAGACAGAGAGAGAGAGAGAGAGAGAGAGAGAGAAAGAGACAGAGAGAGAGACAGAGAGAGAGAGAGAGAGAATATGATTCTACTGGAGAGAAGAGTGTCCAGAGCTGGCATCCCAGTGAATAGGAGTGCCCTCCACCTTTGGTATATTCAGGCTACCTTTCTACTAGGGTCCCCATCCTCCCAACCTGCCTTTGTGCCGGAAAAGCAGGAAGAGAGTCCTCCAGGTACCTCTCCCTACTTTCCATATCTGCCCAGATATGCAGGAAGGGAGCCACCCACAGGGCACTTATTAACAACTCCTTACTGGGATGAACAATTCCCTGGAATGACATAAACATGGCAAAAGGTTGGAGGTGGGAAGTGCTCTGTAGCATTAGTAATTTATTTCCTTTTGAATCAGCCCCCATCTTCCTGACCTAATCATTTATTATCTACACTGACTGCCCATTTGTCCTGGTCTCAGTGCCACCAGGCCTGATCTACTTGTAATCAATTTAATTTCCTTGGCCAGGCATGGTGGCTCATGCCTGTAATCACAGCACCTTGGGAGGCTGAGTCAAGAGGATCACAAGTTCAAAGCCAGTCTCAGCAACTTAGTGAGAAACTGTCTCAAAATAAAGAGGGATGGGGATGTAGCTCAGTGCTCATGGATTCAATCCCCAGCCCAAAAAAAAGGGGGCACTATCATTGGACATTGGACATCTGACCCTTGCTTCATCTCAGCACAGATTTCTCAGTCAGTGGTAGCAGTTCTAAAACAAAATTTATGTCCCCTGGATCACAGGCCTCTGTAATCACTGTGAGAGAAGTCACAAGTATTTGGCCACTGGTAACTTCAATTGGGATGGGAAAATAGTTTCTGCCCCTCACCAACACACATGGTGGGAAGAACCTGCCAAACACAGCTGGTTTCAGGTGCTCAGTGGTCAATATTCTGTATAATAGAGACCCAGTTAATTGCTCATGAAATGAGGCTCAGGGGGAGGCAGTTGAGGGATAGGACAGGGACTCCACAATCCCAAGTTGTGTTTGGGTAGCACAACTTGTTGCCTAAAGTGTTGCAGGTGGCACTCCAGCCAGCAGGTCTAGCTTCAAGACCAAACAGGGGGCACAGAGCTCTGCCAAGGCAAAATGCTTTCCAAAAATCCTCCATAGACGTTTGTGAACCTCTCTTTAACAAAAATTGTGTCATAAAGCTGAAGCCAGAATTGAAGACTGGCAGTTAGGATAGATAGGTGATCAGTTTGGATTGAGAAAATGAGGACCATTTGGTTCAGGATGTTGAAGACCACCCCTGGGAGATTAAAATGTCAATGTTTCCAAGTGCTTCCATTACCAAGATCACCTGCCTATACTGCCCCTCTCAATAGGCTGTAGACAAGAAGTTGTTAATGCCCACAGGCATCTCCTGGGTCTGGTCACATATGCAGGAAGGAGAGTAATAAGGTGGGAGGAGAGCAAGAGAACAAAGAAGGTAAAATCCTTAAAAGGGGCAGGGCGCTCTCACTTCTTGGGATACCAGAATACCAGCCATGGCCCCCTTCTCCCTCCTGGGATAAGTCTGTCTTCCTACTTTAAAAAAGCCTGCTCTATAAGATTTGCCTGGGGATGCTTCTATGATGATCAAACCTCAATATTTGAGAACGCGGAACTCATCACCAGTAACCAGTGATACTGAGCCCATTCTGGAAATGAGGGAAACTGGGAAATTATTTAGTTTTCTACTCCCTTCCCAAACCTGGAGCTCTGTCACAAGAAAAAGGGAGAAATGCATATAGCCTGAGCAATGAGCACTGTCTGCATCATTTAGAATTGGGCTTGAAAGAGTGATAAGGATCACCCAATGCCAACTCCCCAGAGACTGTTGTTTTAGCTGCTTTCTCTTATTTGGTTCTAAAAAAATAGCCAAGAATGGTTGCTTTGTAAACAGATGAGGTTTTGCTAGTTCAGAGTTCATGATTTGGCAGACCCTAAAACTGATTTTTGATAAGTGTCATCACAACGTGGTGATGGGCATCATGGTAGGAAAACATGCAAGGGGTAGAGATTGCCTGACAAGAAACCTAGGGAGTGGCCAGCCTTGCTCTATTTAGAACAACCCACTCTCACCGGAACTTCTTGGGGCCTTGAGAAGTGCTTTACTCCCTGCAAAGGGAATCATTTCCAGGGACCCTATTACCCCCTAAAAATCTCCACTTCTGACAGGTTCTACTACCTCAACACTGCCACACTGAGTACCAAACATCCAGCCTGTGAAACTATGGAGAACAAAACACATCCACATCATCACATGCTCCAGCAAACCTAACATGGACAAAGCAGGATGTTCCAGTGTGCTGAGGGTCTTTCTAAGTTTCTGAGACTGGCCTTGAGCTTGTGATCCTCCTGTCTCAGCTTGCCAAATCACTGGGCTTCCTGGTGTCCTCCACTGAAGGATAATAGTTTCTTAAGTGCTGTGAACCCCTTAAAGCAGTCAGAAGCTCATAGAGAACAATGGTTCACATTGCTTTTGGACCTGGTGGGATATTCCAGAGCTGTCCTGTTGATGTGGAAACCTGATTCCTTGTAGTGACGAACAGGGTTGAAAATCAAAGTCTTCATGTGTGAGCCATGGGAGAGTTGGGGGGGAGAGTGGTGCTGTGGATCCTTTCCCATTGTGACCGAATGTTTATAATTTAAACTCTTGAAGTTGGGGTGAGAAGCAGGTCAGTGAGAACCTGACCTTTGACCTTTACTCCTTTGTATACTGAAGGCCTTCAGCCCAGACTCTCCTGAGCCATGTGATTTTTGTCCAGGAAAATACAACTGGGCATCCCTGCGGCCACTGTCCTCCCGATTGTGAAATTCACTGAAGGCACATGGTTAGGAACAGTGAGGGGTGGACATTCTGTGTGTTCTGTGTATTTTGAGAATTTAACTGACTGCCTCGTTTACTACCTATGATATTTGGAACTCTGCAACAATGATTAGAATGTCTCTCCAGGACACTTCTGTTCTTTTCACACTTCCAAATATTGACAGTGAATTAGGCACACATTTCTTAACAGTAATGGATTCTCTGAGGCAAGAGATCCTAGAGATTTTTTTATTCCAAGCAGGGCAAACTTGGTAGGAAATAGAAGTATTTTTTGAAATTGGCTGACTGAATAGACAGAATAAAGGGAGGGATAAAATTCTAAAATTTTCAGCAGTGAAAATTAGCCAGTCTGTCAACTTGTCCCACTCTGCAAAAACTGCACTTAATTAGCTGATGGGTGCCCATTAATGAACTCCAGAAAGACAGATAGAAAGGTGCACATCGGAAAGATGGGGAGTGCAGAGGAGCTTACCCTGGTGATGATTACTGCAGAGTCCCTATATGAAACCAGTCTTGAAAATCAGGATTAGGTCCTGTTCCCCTCAGTGTTGAAGATTAAACAGCCAAGAAATGCCCATGCAAGAACAAAACATTTTATTTAAAGGGTAAAAGAGAGATAAAAACAGGAGAAAGTCCCCTGGAGAAGAGGGGTTTCACATTTGGTGCCTGAGGGAGTGGAAGGGTCCGGTACCTTTGATACGTTACAGGTATCCTGTCTTCTCCTGTCCCTCTCCTCCTATCCTGCCTATGTGGGCAAAGGCACAAAGGGAGCTGTCCAGGTACCTCTCCCTATTTTCCATATCTGCTCAGAAAGGGCTGAAGAGAGCTGCCCAGGAATAATAACAACTCCTTGATGGGAGGAGCAATTTCCTGAAGCCAGGTAAACTTGGCAAAAGATTGGAGGAGGGAGAGTGGTCTATAGGCATTAGCATTTTATTTCCTTCTGAATCAGCCCCCATCTTCCTGAGCCAATCATTCTTTATCTACACTGACTGTCCTTTTGCCCTGGTCTCAATGCCACTAGCTCTGATCTATTTTTAATCAATTTAATTTCCTTAGCCAGGCATGGTGGCTCATGCCTGTAATCCCAGTGGAATGGAAGGTTGAGTCAAGAGGATCACAAATTCAAAGCCAGCCTCTGCAACTTAGTAAGAGCCTGTCTCATAATCAAAAGGCCTGGGGATGTAGCTCAGAGCTCCCAGATTCAATCCCTGGTCCAACAAAAAGGGGTCAATACACATGGGCACTGGATTCTGTGCCCTTGCTACATTTCAGCACAGACTTCTCTGTCAGTTGGTGGTAGCAGTTCTAAAGGGAAAGGTTGATGTCACAAAGATCACAGGCCTCTGTAATCACTGCAAGAGAAGTCATAAGTATTTGGTCATTTTTAGTTTCGATTATGATGGGAAAATTGTTTCTGCCCCTCACCAAGAATTGTGATGTGAAGAATCCGCCAAAACATAGGGTCTCAGGTGCTCAGTGACCAGTACAATGACACATGTCAGTGTAACCAAACTGCAATTATTTTCTCATAACATGCAGCTAGGGGGAGACAGTTGAGGGATAGGACAGGGACTCTATAATGTCACAAGTTGTGTCTGGGTATCATGAATTGTGGCCTCAAGCGTCCCAGGTGGCACCCCAGCCAGCATGTCTAGCATCAAGACAGGAAGAAGGGGCACAGAGTTCTGCAAACTGCATCATCTTCCCTTTCATTGAAAAGTCAAAAGCTTTCCCAGAAATCCTTAATAAATATTTGCACACATCTCTTTAAACAAAATTATGTCATAAAGTCCACCCTAGAAATGAGGGAAATGGGCAAGTTATTTATTTGGGTAGATTGATACCACCTTCCCCCAACTGGAACTCTGTTTCAACAAAAAAGAAGTGGAGATAGGATAAGGAAAGAGCACTGTCTGCTTCAATTAGCACCGGGCCTGAAAGGGTGATGAGAATGAACCAAATTCTCCCCGCCCAGCCAACTCCCCAGAGACTCTATTAGACTGTTTCTTGTTGCTATAAGAAAACACCCACGATTGTGTAGTTTGGAAAGAGATGAGGTTTCTTTAGCTTAGAGTCCAAGACTTGGCAGGCCCTGAGATTGACCTTTGGTGAAGGTCATCCCATCATGGGGAATGGCATCATGGTGGGAGGACAAGTGAGGGGTAGAGATTGCCTGGCCAGAAACCTGGGGAGGGATACTTTCTGCTCTTTTTATTACAACCCACACTTACAGGAACTATTGGAGGCCATGAGAATTACATTACTCCATTCCAAGGGCACCATGCCCGGTGACAAAACACCTCACACTAGACCACACCTCTCAACATTGCCACACTCAGGTCCAGGTCACCAGACTATGAACTATTCAGAGTCAAACCACATCCACATCATCACACACTCCAACAGAGCCAACATGGACAGAGCAGGATGTCCAGTGTGCAACAGGTGTGTATGTGGACCTGGGGGAAGGGTGCTCTCAGAAGGCACTGGAAGCAGCCAGAGCACCCATGCCACCATCTCTGTGATGTCACACTTGATACTTCTTTCCTTCCCTACAGTTGTCATGACAATCTGGGTGGGAACCTAACACAGATACACTTGGCTCTCATTTCCAAAGAGGATAGGCATACCCATGCCACACTCTCAGGAAATGGTGCCTGGTGGTCAACCTCGAGTTGACTGTTCTTGGTTTCGACCAAGTCTATTTGCCTCATGTGTCATCATGATGCTCGTAATCACGAGCAGCGCTTTCTTCGCCTACCCGTGAGTCTCCCATGGAAGCTCTGAGGTTTAGTCGATGATAGTGAAGAGGCAGGGAAGTGGGGACAGAGGGTCAGGAGGGAAAGAAGAATATATAGTTAGCAGCTCATAGGTCTAGAGTGCTTGAGGCATCTAGGGAACTGTGGGTGGCTGGGAATGCTGGTGACATTAGCTGGAGTCTCCATGGTCTGGCTCTAGCCTGGATACTTACACCTGTCCTTAGGGTCTGTGAGTCCAACCTCAGGTGAGCCAGGCCTCATGGGGAGCTCTGGGTTGGCCCAGACTAGAAGTGAGTCTGATTCTGGTTTCAGATGCCGATGGCTGGTGGGTAGTGGGGAGTGGGCCTTTGCCCTGGTCACCGGCCCACTCTTCTTTCTGAGCCTTTGCAGCCTGGTTCGATTGAACATCTCGGACCCAGGCATTTTACATCGAGGTAAGTCCTCAGAAACCTGGGAGAAGGAGTGGTACCCCAAGGGCTGATGCCCGCAGGCGCGATTTCTAAAGTGTGAAGCACACCTATGGGCTCAGGATCCCTGCCTCCAAGTCATCATGATTTAGGCCCTTTCACTTCATTTCCCAAGCCACTGAGGTGTGAAGAAACAGAATCCTGGAGATTTCCCAGTTACTTTAGAAGGGAGGACTGGGCAGGCTGGCAAGAGAGGCCAGCAGGCTCTTCCAAAGCACAGTTCAGTCTTGCTCCTTCCCATTTCACACACGACATCCAGCACTGTTCTCTCTTCCCAAGGGTGGAGCTCTGTAGAGAGCTCTTCTGGCTGGAAAGCCCTTCTCTTTGACTGCCAGCCCATCTGAGTGGTCAGATTGCTCAACATGGACCGGGATTGCCCTGGACACCTCCTCCTCACCCTTCTTCTTGCGCAGTGATGCTGTGGGGCTGCTCCAAGCAGCAGTGAGGGAAGGGCCTCTTGACACTGCCTCAACCTCTTCCCATGCCAGGCTCCTTGGAGCAGGACCCGGAAGCAGGACACACTGCCTGGATGCACAGCCACGCATACCAGATGCCCTGGTGTAACCAGTGCAATTTCCACCGCCCACCTCGCACCCTCCACTGTGCGACCTGTAACATCTGCGTGGAGGTGAGTTCTCCTCCTCCCTTGTCCACTCACCAACCCAGCCTGTGGTACCTGGCCAGGACTGGGAACCTCACAGCATAAGTGGGCCAGGGGTGGGTATGAGACTGTCTTCTCAGACTTCTAAGGGTGGCTGTCTGCCACGCTTGGTCATTCATATCTGCTATCACCGCTGTGTCTGCACCTGTCCTGAGAGGCAGGCCTTCTGTGCACAGGTGGTGACATGAGAAGCACATCACAAGTGTGCTGAGCCTGGTGGAGTCAGCAGAAGAAAGATAGCACTTGTCCCATCCCCTGCTTGCTCACACTAGATACCCAGACTTGAGGCCAGGTGTTTCCCTGCTCCGGGGATTTTTGCCTGTCTTCCTCTGGGTGTCCAAGTTGGAGGGATTCCTGGGTGCTGAGTGCTCTTCTCTCATGTGCACAACCTGCATGGGCGTCCAAGTACAGAAGGGTAAGGGAGTTCTTTACATCCTTCTCCAGTATCTGAGAAAAGAGAGGCCCAGAGTTATTCTGTATCCTGCTCCAAGTGACACCAGGCAGTCTTGTCTCTAAAGACCTCACTCATTACAGCTGACCTCTTGAACCATGAAGTCCTAACAAACATCTATAGCAATGGAAATGCCAGGTTCTGCCTGCAATTGGGAGCTTGTGTGTGGGACCAAGAGCAGGTGGCCCAGAATCTGGGGGACCTGAGCTTTTGGGGGCGATGGAGGCCAGGCCAAATAGACCCTGGACATCTGCCTCTTCTCTCCTAGGAGTTTGACCATCACTCGAGGTGGGTCAACAACTGCATTGGGCATCGGAACTTCCGGCTGTTCCTGCTCCTCCTGGTGTCCCTGTGTCTCTACCTGGTTGCCCTGATAGTGACCTGCGTCATCTTCGTGGTGCAAACCACTGACATGGCACTGTCCTTGGACAAAATCGTGGCGTATCCACAGAGTCCCAAGGGCCCACACTGGGAACTCCACATGCTGTGGAGAGGGAGGGGTGGACAGCCAAGAGGCGGGTCGCGGAGAGCAGGGCTGATGTGGGCGGGTCTAGAAGGAAAAGCTCCTTGGAAAGAACGGTCAAGGCCATTGTGAAGGTGAGTGGGCTCAGGGAGACAGGCGAGGTAGGATGGATGATGGAGTCAAGACTCTGGCAGGACTCGGCAGAGGGATAATGCAGGTAGAAACGGGATAGGCAGGAAGATGGCCTGGTGGAGTTAGCTTTCCGTTAGGTGTACTGGACGAACTGTCCAGTCCAGAAAGGAAGATTCAGTGGGCGGGGCTCTGTGGGGGCGGGTCAAGGGGTGGACCCTGATCAAGGGGCGGGGCCAGTGAGGTTTTGTCCCAGGGCTTGGCTTCTTAACCTGTGCACAGCATCATCGTGGCTGTGTTGGCCACTGGCGCCCTGCTCCCTGTCATCTTCGAGCTACTGGTCCAGGCTGTAGCCGTGAGCACCGCCAGGCGCCTCTACGAGGTCCAGGTAAGCAGGGCTGAGTGCCTTTGCTGGGATACCCCGTTGGGCTGAGAGGCACAGGATTGGAAAAAGGCAAGAAACCTGAAGGTGTTCTGTTGAGGGAATGATGAGGATAAGGCTCCAATTCAAGCACCAGGAGGTGGCACCGGCAATGAAGTTGACCCTGTAGGGCTCAAGAGTAAAAATGTCCCAAAAGGTTCAAGAGTGAGATTATTTTGGATGAAGTGAAAATATGGGAGCCATGGTAGGATTTCTTCTAAAATTCTTCTATTTAGGAATAATTCATACACAGTAAAATTCATCCGTTTTCTTCTATGGTCACGTATTTTGACAAATAGATACCATCCTGCACTGTCCACCATGATCAAAGTTGGACCAGTTTCATTACCAGAATCTCCTTTCATCATCTTCAGTTGCCAGGTCTCAAGGGATACGTGATCTGCTCTCTGGAATCACCAGACCGGGCCTCCCCACCCCCACATTGCTGGCAGCATCTGTGCAGGCATCATTACATGCACCCACTTTCATGCAGCTCCTCCTGGAGTCAATTGCTTGGTCGTTGGTTGCAAGGACTCCGGAGACAGATTGCAGAATTCAAGTCACAACTTTGCAACACACCATCAGAGAGATCATGGGCATGATAACCTGCCATCTGGTCATTCAGTTTCCCTATCTTAACCAGGGAAGTGTGAGTTAATATGCAAAAGACACGTAGAGTGCCCTATGAGCTGCTGTTACAATGACTGCCATTCCTTCCTGTGGTCACTTACACATGTTTGTGCCTCATCTTAAAAGCCATGCAAGCTCCACCATTAATGCCCACACCTCCAATGCACCTGGTGCATCCTCTGTGCCTTATTCCCTGAAAGAGTTGACCTCTCTCCCTTATTTCACCCTTCACTTCCTGGCCCATGTGAGTCCAGCCCCTGCCCTTGCTGTCAGGATGGTGCTCCCATCAAAGGCCAAAGCCAGCAGGCATTCTTCAGGCAGATCTTTCTGGGTTGGAAAAACCTCTGAAATCAGAAGTAGCCAAGCAAGCCCTATTGTGTGTCTTATTGCTTAACCCTCTGGGCTTCTCCTCTGTAGGTAGTTATGTGCCCTGGGCTGGGTAGCTGTGCTTTGTCCATGATACCCTCTCTGTGAGCCATCCAGGGCATTCCTCATGGTGCTCAGGGCCTCATGTTGCTGCTGGACACTGCACCATGAAGTAGGCTGGCCATTCTCTTTGCAGTGTAGTTTCAACCCCCAGTTCAGTGACTGGACTTTATTTGTTGATGCCGCTGCCACCGCTTGCCGCCTGCCACGGACCAGCAGGACAAAGGACACGTACTCTTCAGAAGTTCATGAAGCAGCTTCCCCTTTATTCGGACAACACCCTCAATATATAAGCAGTCTCATGCATAAGCAATTGTAATCAGATACGTCCATCCAATCCTATTAAAGGTCAAGCAATCACGAGCTCAGGCACACGTGTAAGATATATCTGTCCACGTGCTAGGCGGTTGAACTAATTATCATACAGCCAATGGTAAACGCTTCCTGTTTTTCTCAAGGCGCATTCAGCACGCATTTGGCTTTCTGCCAGTCACCATCTTAGATGCATGTGGCGTAACTCTGGGCCCTGGGGTCTCGCCCGCCACAGTTGGCTACTGTGTTTTGAACCCGAGGCACTTTAGCACTGATCTTCATCCCAGTCCCTCCTGTTTTCCACTTTGAAACAGGGCATCACTCAGTTGCTAAGGTTGGTCCCGCACTTGTAATTCACCTACCTCATTAGCCACAGTGGTGGGATTACAAGTGTGTGCCACCGTGCCTGGTTTGCTGAGGCATCTTTGATGCCCTGAGATGAATCTGGCTATGTGTGTACCTGAGTGGCAGAGCATGTGCTTAGCATGTGCAAGACCCTGGTGCTTCAATCCCCAGCACACAAAGAATAGGAAGCTAAAAATGTGTGAACCAACAAACAACAGAATCAACCTTTGGGGAAAGAAGAAAAGAGTGAAAGGAACAGAGAGAGGCCTGATGCCCTGGTTGCCCCAGGATAAGTGGAAGGAGAGGCAGCAGGAAGTTGGGCAGATGATGGGCAAGAAGATGCCCTTGATTTTGGTCCTGTGGAGTGAGAGGGTGTTTGAGACACAGAATCGGAACAAGAGTCCCAGGAGGGGAGCCAGTGACTGTAACTGGTCTGGGTGCTTCAGAGCTGTTGGATTCTATTCCTGTTGATAGGGTTCCATGTGGGGAGAGGAAGGGATTGAAGTTTACTGCATATTTCACAAAAATGTAGTAATTATCATTCCTTTAAGGATTTTCCTATACCTTATATACAACCAGTATTTTCTATACTTTATACACATCTAACCAAATATAATTTCTCTCAATTTAAAAATTTTGTAAATGTTTTTAGTCTCTGCAATTAATTATTTTTTTTTTTCTGGTCGTAGGGTTTGAACCCAGGGCTCCTTTATTATGGAAGCTACATCCCCAATCCTTGTTACATTTTGTTTTGAGGGAGGGTCTCACTAAGTTCCTGAGGGCCTTTCTAAGTTTGTGAGGCTGGCCTTGAGCTTGTGATGCTCCTGCCTTAGCCTCCCCAGTCACTGGGCTTACAGGTGTGATCCACTGCAGCATACTAGTTTCTTATGTGCTGTGAATCCTGTAAAGCAGTCAGAACCTCATAGAGAACAATGATTCATGTTTCTTTCGGACCTGGTACAATATTCCAGAGTTGTCCTGATGTGTGGAATCCTTGTTCCTTCTAGTGATGAATAGGGTTGAAAATGAACATCTTCATGTGTGAGCCATGGGAGAGTTGGGGGTGGGGAGTGGTGCTGTTGGATCCCTTCCCATTGTGACTGAACACCTATAATTTAAATCCTTGAAGTTGGGGTGAGACTCATCCCAGTGTGGGAGGAGGATAGAGCCAGGCTGATGGATGGAGTGGGAGGGAGAGGAAGAAGTGAGGGGAGAAGCCAGTCAGTGAGGACCTGACCTTTCTGCTTGACCTTTACTCCTTTGTGTACTGAAGGACTTCAGCCCAGACTGCTGGGCCATGTGATTTCTTACTAGAAAAATACACCTGGGCATCCTGTTGCCACTGTCCTCCCCTCCCAGATTGTGAAATTCACTGAAGGCACATGTTTAGGAACAGTGAGGGGTGGGAGAAGAAGTGGGAGCAGGGGTGACACTGACTGTGGAGCAGTTGAGCAGCAGAGGGAAGATCTTGTAAGGGATCTGGAAAGATGTGGTGGGAGGACCAGTGGGCCCCATGGAGACAGAGCAAGGACGCTGCCAGGGGGGGAACAAGGTGAGGAGGGAGCCCTGAGAAGGCAGGAGAGGTGGTACACGGTCAGCACTGTCAGGGAGAGCTGCGCACAAGTGGGAGGAGGGAGGGGCTCTTCCCAGGGCCCTGGGAGGCAGGAGCCCTGGGCCACTCTGGGCTTCCCTGCCTTGGATTCTTGCTCCAGGCCCGAGTTGAGCCCTGGCTCAGCTGACCACCTTAGGGAGAGGGTCACTGGGAGATGGCTGTGCCGAGTCCTGCTATTTCTGAGCTCCTCTTCCCATCCCCGTCTCCCTTCAGGACAACAACCCATTCGACCAGGGCTGTATCAGGAACTGGCATGTCACCCTGTGCGCACCACTGGGGCCCAAGTGAGTTGGTAAACCAGAGGCTCAAGTGGTGGACCCTAGACCTGGCAGGGTGGGTGAGGTTGGGTCTTCTTCCCTGGTCCCTTACCCCAGCTCCCTGGCCCCTAATCCTCATTGTTGTCTTCCTTTGGGGTTTTCTCCAGGGCACTCTGTGAGTCTCTGGGAATTCCCCTATTCCTTGCCTTTGTAGGTTCTAGCCCCAAGAAATTTGGTTGAGTGGAACCCTAGCTTGGATGGGAGACCTGGATGAGAGCCCTGGTCTCTGTGCTGTCCAAGCTGAGGGGTGAGGGTGGTCAGGGAGAGTAGGACACGTGGGTGGTGACCCCTTGCTTTGGGCCTGTCATTGCCCAGGTACATGTCAGAAGTTGTGTTGCTCCAGCAAGACTCGGGATCCAAGTGGGAGCCGATGGCGGCCCTGCAGTCACCAACATTCTCCCCAGAACACCATCGCCCAGACCTCCCTGGGCCCAACTCTCAACCTGTGTCTTTTGACACATCTTATGAAGGAGCACCAGGGAGTGCAGTCATCTAGGTGAGGAGCAGTGGGTGTGCAGTGGACAGGGGTGTCTGTGGGCTGCACGTGTGTTGTTGGAGCCCCTGAGGTGGGGCTGGTCCTGCAGCTGAAGCACCTGGAGCTGAGGAGTGGGAGTATGGATGTGAGGGTGCAGGTCCAGTCACAGGGCTTCAGAGCACACCCAGGTGTCCCTGAATAGACAGAGAGAAAAGACTGCTTGTCTAACTAGCTGGGTGGCCCTGGACCAGATCCTTACCTTTCTGGGCCTCAGTTTCCTCAGCTGCTATTAAGGACTGAGTCTAGTCCAGGAGTTTATAATGTTTTAAAGGAGATTATTTTTTATTGTAAACTTTTACTTGGAGTCCCATGTGAAACACACGCAGTGGGGTATTAGTAGTAAAGTGGGATGGTAACCCACGGTGCCCCCCAAGGAGTAATTTATTCACTTGTGGTGCCATCCCTCTCCTTTGTTCTGCCTCAGGGGCTCAGGGACTTGACCGTGAGCTGTGGGGTGGAGTTCAGGGAGAGCCCCATGTACTGACTCTTGTTTCTCTTCCCATCAGCTCAGTGCTGCAGTGGAAGGCCTACAGGGAGACTTGGTCTCCAATTCTCCCCGTCCCTGTGATGCCTGGATATGGACATGCTGCCAGGATATGAGCCCCACATCAGGCCTCTGAGGCCTGAGCCCCACTCCCCTATTGGGAGTACCCTGACTCCATGACTATCCAACCCCCATAAATTTGTTTTTTGCTGATTCTCTGGCTGCTCTGCCTGTCTGTTCTAGATTCAGAGAAATGTGTTTCCTGGGGAGGCCTTGCGGGGCTGGGACAGGTACCTCCTGGAGAGAAAGAAGGAGGCTCCATGGACGCCCAAGCTCATGAGTCAACACTGTCTGGATTTTTGTCCTTGGGCAAGACACTTAGCATTTCTCTGGTCCTTAAAATATTGCATCAGTAATAATCACAGCAAGTGACCTTCTGGCCTTCCTGGCTAGGGCTGAAGATGAGAGGAGAGAAAACCCACCAACCAGGATAATACATAGTGTACCTCACACTATTCCACAATATAGAAAGGGAACTTTAATTTTATTAATTCTAGTTGTGTGTGTGTGTACATGTGTATCTCTTTTTGTGTGTGTGTGTGTGTGTGTGAGAGAGAGAGAGAGAAAGAGATATTGTATGTGGTACTGGGCATCATATCAAACCTAGGGCCTTAAGCATGTGTAATTTCTATGACTGTAACTTTTAATAAATAAGATGTTAAGATTTTTCATAAATGTCCTTTATCTGTTTGAGGAAGTTTTATCTTTGTTTTGTGTGCGTGCGTGTGTGTGTGCACGCATGCATGTGCGTGTGTGTCTTTCTTTTTTAATCATAGAAGAGTATTAGATCTTTTCAAATGATTTTTCTGCATCAAATGACCCTGTCGAGTTTTTACTTGACTCTTAATTAATGTACTACCAAATTTGGCCTGCAAATTTGGGGTATCTTCCACCCATACTCCAGCAGCGAGCAGGTAAGTTCTTCATTCATAGAGAGGAATCTGGGGGGTACCTCAGAGGGTGAACTTCTCAGATCTTAGCATATATGAAGGAACTCAGTGTCTGCTGGCAGTGGTGGTCACTAATCAGGGAAATGAAATCTTACTTGTTTGGTGACGTTGGGAATGTTGATTATAACTATGGGGAACACACATGGATTAGAATTTCATCTTACCCTATATTAATTTCAGATCGATTTAAGAATTAAAAGAAATAGGAAACAATATACCAATACTTATCAGCTTGAAGAAGAGGGAAATACAAGTAAACTTATATGATGCTAATAAAATCATTAATAGATTTGATTACATACAAGAAAGACTTTACATTAAAAATTTCACACAGAATTAAAAGGGAAACAAAACTGAAAACATGCTTGCAATAAACACGTTGAAAATATTAGTTCTTAATCTATATTTATTTGGTTCTTTATATTATCTTATCCTTCTATCCCCACTTCCTTTATTTTACTCTAGCTTCTGCATTTGAGAGGAGTTGTAGAGGTGGAAATCACCTCAGGAACAAGACAAAGGTCTAGTAAAATATTGCTGCAGCGACTGGCCCTATGTGCCCTGAAAGGTTCCTTTACCTTTGAACCTAGGTCCAGGAGAGGAGGACAGGACTGAGAATTGAGCTTCCATGCTGAGAAGGAAGTTTATCTGGGGACACTCTGTATGAAAGTTTTCCAGGGTTTCCTCAAGTAGGACTTCAGTCACAGTAGCTATAAAGGAAGCCCCTGGGACCCATCGTTGGGAACTGATAAGTGACGGTCCTGACCACGCAGATTCTGAGGATGTCTGTACTTCCAATGGTTCCCCAACTCATGGAGAAGGCCTGGGAGGCCATCCAATAGGTGGTCAATGCATCAGGGGACAGTCCTTTTTGAAATGATCATCTTTCCCTCAAGAGAAATGGGAGGTCAAGGAGTACCCCTGGGCACCTGCTCACATGACTGCCATCAGTTCCCCATGTCGTTTGTCATTCTTTTTCTACTTCCCTAGGTCCCAGTTATAGAAGACTGCTGAGGCAGCCTGGACTAATTGGTCCAAGGTTTTGTCTACTTCCACAGTCAGTTTTTGGAGCTTCCTCCATATGTCTGGAGCATATTGAATTAAGAATTTGTCTTTAAGAATGATTTTGTCATCTGTGACCCTGGCTCAATATCAGTGTGTTGGTTAGGTCCTCCTGGAGCCTCCGTAGAAAGGTAACTGGTGGCTCCTTTTCCCCTTGAATCACAGTGGCCAGCTGGGTATAATTGAAAGGCTTATCTTGGACTTTCCTCAATCCTTTTAACACATAGTATATCAAGCGATGTCTGTCCCATTCATCTTTATCTCTGTCAGCATCCCAGTTTGGTTCAGTGAGGGGAAGTGCCTGACTCCCCTTGGCAATGTTCCAACTCTTGCCAGCCTTGGTTACTTTCTATCCCCCTGCTGTATCATGGTTGGCTCTTAGCAGCAGATTTCCTAACAACCTTGGGATCATAGGTGAAGTTTTCCCCTGGATAAGGAAGACTGGGCTCTAATTCTTTCAAATTAGAATATAAAGGGGAAGAACCCTAGGACCTATTTTTCCTTAAGATGGGACGGAGGAAATTTCCTGTTTCACTGGTAAAGTTCCCTTTTCCTCTGTCAATAAGTTTTCTGTTCTGGAGATTTGGTGTCTGGCATAGAGCAGCAGATTGTCACTAGGATCTGAGGGTCAAGTTTGCAATTCTTTGCTAGTTCAGGATGATCTCTCAGATAAAAGAATAAATGTAATAAGGAACTTCATTCCACTTACCTTCCCGCTTCCAGAAAAGATCTAATTGCTGAATAGTACTGTAATTTAGGGTCCATCAGGTGGCCAGTTTTCTCCATCTTCTAATGGGTGTTGGGGCCAGGCCCCAGTGCAAAAGAAGATCAAAGACTTTCTCTTTAATTGGGGGTTCAAATTATCCCAGTTTTTGAGCAGACAGTAGAGAGGTGAGCCTTGTGGGATCTTGGAAGAATTGGTCCCATCTAGAAACAAAAGAAACAAAAGGTTTTGGGCATGGCCCAATTCCTACTTTACTCATTTGCAAATCTGGAGGAGTGGCTTTGGCCTGAGAATCAGGCAGACTGGCTTGGCCCAGAATCTATACAAAGGCGACCATATCTGGGTAAGAGCTAGACAAGCTTACACGTGTTCTGAGGTCCACATCCCCAATACCCTTTTTGTAACTCAAATCTGTCTGATAATTTCATTCCCAGAAGCCCAGAAGCCAACTCATGCTCACCTTATTCCTATCAAAAAGAGATTCAGAATTCTCAGGAGAACAAGAATCTGAAGGGGTGGCATCTATCTGTAAAAAGATTCATTTTGTAACCTGATACATGAGAGGTACCTGACAATGAGTCTCTAGTCTCCAGCAGGTGTCTCAGGATGGGAACTTCTCCACCTAAAGATGACAGCTTCTGCTTTGGGAATAATCCAAGATGACTGCAGAGGCTTCCAAATATGTTGGTAGATGGGGAGCCACAGCACACAGGTGGGGGCAGGGGCAGGTGGACTTGGGTCCTGAAGCTCCATCTGAGTCCCTGTGGGTGGGTCTGCCTGGGTCCATACTGAAGCTTCTGAGTGGGTGGGCCTGCTAGATTGTCAAACCAACATAGATGCCCTTCAATAGATGAATGGATAAAGAAACTGTGGTATATATACACAATGGAATATTATTGAGCCATAAAAAAATTATAGTATATAAAGGTAAATGGATGGAGTAGGAGAATATCAGACTAAGTGAAGTAAACCAAAAAAACCAAAGGCTGAATGTTTTCTTTGATAAGTGGATGATAATACATAATGTGGGGGGTGGGGGGAAGGGGGAAGGGGAGAATGGAGGTACTTTAGATTGTGTAGAGGGAAATGAGGGGAGGGAAGGGGGAAAAGGAAAGATAGTGGAATGAGACAAATACCATTACCCTGTGTACATGTATGATTACATGAATGGTGTGAATCTACATTGTGTACAATCATAGAAATGAAAAGTTGTACCCCATTTGTGTATAATAAATCAAAATGTAGTCTGAAAAAGTAAAATTAAATAAATAGAAATAATAATAATGAGAAATTGGTATATATCTTCCTAAGCAGACTATTTACTGGTGACATAAAAAGTATACTTGACCTTATTAAAACAAATTTTTCCAATATAGTGATTGGATACTGTATAATCAGATTAATTATGCCTATATATGCACAAAATGACTTTTCTAAACATTTATCCACCTCAGTTTCAAAAATATAATGTTAAGTGGTCCTAGATTAGTTCTTTCATTTCTTAGAAGAGACAAATCACAAATTGTTCTCAAAATAAATAAATAAATAAATAAATAAATAAAGATTTATGCTGGAGTTCTCTGAAATGAAGAGAATTCCCTGAACTAGAAACATGATCTCTCAGCCCACATTTATTGGTCTTTTTTCTGTGCAAGGAGATTCCCAGTAGTTACTATAAATCAATCCCAGGAGAAGTCCTGTGATGGTCATAATAATATTCCCATTTTTCTTTTCTTCCTTTCATTTGAAGGGTCTTTAAAAGTCACAAGGGAAGGAGATATGTGGTTTCTAAAATGTCTCAAGAAACAACAAGTTTTTCTATAAAGGGCCCTTTGATCAGGGGTGACTATCCTGACAAAAGGGACAAGGTCTCTACATAAGATAAAATGAATTAGTCTTAAATGACAAACTGTGTTCCCATAAGGAGGAAAAGAAATATTGCTGATTCAATCATGGACCAAGGGGACTATTACTCATGTTGTTGCTGAGAGAAGAGAAAGAGGAAACAAAAAACAGTGTGGGAATTCAGCTGTGCTAGTTGTGCCTGGGGTCTTCCCTGGCCTCAGAGAGCCACAGAAGTGCTGAAAGATCAGTGGTCACTTTCCAGGTCTCATCAGTCATTTAATATGATTGTTTCTAACCTTTGAGTTGATGGTTTCTATCCCGGGCGAGCCCCCAATTCTATTACCTTCTAGGGGTGCTGGGTTCATTGTCTTTATTCAGCAAAGCATTGATGAACAAGACAGAGAGATAGCAAGCAAGAAGTAGGTTTACTGCAAATGCAACAGAGGTACAGAGATAGACTTTTCTGAAGAGAAGGGGCCCCAGAGCTGGGAATCTGGTGAGGGAGTTTTGGCCTATTCTTTTTATGGTCTCTGGAATTTCCTCCTTTCCTCATCTCCTCCCCTATCCATGTGCTCCTCACTGTTATGGATTGGTGATCCTCTGTCCACATGTCTTTATTTTTTTTTTCCTATTGGATTCCCTGCTTAGGAGTATGAGCATGGAATTGTATATCTGATTGGATTCCTCAATGTGTCACCAAGCAGAAAGTGGACCTCATCAAAATAACCTCTCCATGCTCCTTGTTCTGGACCTGCCCCTGACCTCCTCACTTACCATCTTGCTCTGACGGACGTGGCCCTTCTATGTCTCCCTTACCCACCTCCCTTCATTCTCATGTGCTGGGATAGTTTTCTTGGGTTGAATGTGTTTTGGCATGTACACTTAGGAGGAAGTGAAGCATGGGAAAGTACAGATTTAAAAAGGTAGGCAGTCATTGTAAGAAAATGTCAGTCAGTGAGTGAGGGAGTTGGAATGGAGCTTCTCAGGTCAGAAAGCAAAGATTGATGGGCTTGTTTTCCCTCAATGGCAGAAAGTACCACTTGAACAAAGAACTCAGTGTAGTGAAGAGCAAGTCCTATGAGTATTTGTGGTGGGAAATTCAGAAAAAGAGAATAGTAAAGTGACACAGGGCTAAAATATTCAGATGTACTTAAGGAGACTAATCACAGAGACACTGTGCCTGGCTGGTGTGGAGGGAGAAAGGGTGAGCATGTTAGGAAATGAAGTCTGAAAGTTAGTGGGGCCATGGTAGAAATAGACTTACAGGAATCCTCAGTAAAGCATTATAACAGTGAAAAAGTTGAATCAACCTAAACAGATATTAGTACAGCTTGACTAAGTATTTCATATTCTTTTATTTTTCCCAACCAACAAGTATTTGCTAATGTGTGCCAGGTACTTGACAGGGCTTTGTCATGGATCATGAGGGGCGGGAGGGAGCCTTTAGTTCTACCTACCAGGCAAAAAAGACATGAGGTCAATTTATTATTCTGAATTTGGAATCCAGTATCAGAAAAGAGCAACATCAAAAAGTGTCATCAGATAAGACTCCAGGTGCCTGAGGATAAGAACTGCTCACATGTCCACCTTATGATTAATCATGCTGGCAGTCCTCGATGCAGCCCAAAGCCACATAACATTCAGTATTGTCAGATTCTTTAGAAGTGCAAAATCTCCTATTGTTCTATTAATATGCTTATAATTTTCTATGGCATAAAATTTCCAAAAAACAGCAAAAAAGTATAGACCCCATTAAATAGGATAGGTGAAGTAATAATTCTGTACCATGAGGTCGAATAGGGAGAAAGCAAATAAGTTGTTTTTTTGTTTGTTTGTTTGTTTGGTACCAGAGACTGAACCCAATTGAACTTACAAAAAGCCCTTTTTATTTTTTATTGTGAGACAGGTTCTTGTTCAGTTGCTGAGGTTGACCTCGAAATTGTCATCCTCATGCCTCAGCCTCCCATGCTACTGGGATTACAGTTTTACTCCACCAAACCTACCAAATAATAACATTTAACTGCATCACATTGAAATCAAATTGTTATTCAAGGATCATTCCTCTTCCTTCCTGGAGGATTCTGGTGACTTTAGAAGGAAGGACCTGGCATGCTGTCAAGAGAGGCCAGCAGGTTCTTCGAAACCACACAGTTCACTCTTCCTCCTTTGCATTTCACACGTGATGACATCAATCACTGATCATTATTCCAAAGTGTGGAGCCTTGTAGGGAGCTCTTCTGGAGAGAAACCCTCCTCTCTGTGACTGCCAGTCCATCTGAATGGTGAACTTGCTCTACAGGGACTGGGATTTCCCACCTCTTCCCCAGGCTTCTAGCTGTTCATTGATGCCATGGGGCTGCCCTGAGCAGCCCCATGATGGATGGGCCTCCTGCCACTGCCCCAAACTCTTCCCATTCCAGGCTTCATTGAGCAGAATCCCAGGACAGCATACACAGCATGAATGTATGGGAGGCCATTTCCCATGCCCTGGTGCCCCATGTGCAGTTTTCACCACCCACCCTGGACCTTCCACTTTTGTCCTTCTTGTAGTATCTGTGTGGAGGTGAGTACTCCTCCTCTCTTTCACTCACAATCCTCTCAAGGGGTACTGGGGCCTGACCAGGAAACTCACAGCATACATGGGCCGGGGTGTGTATGAGGCTACCTTCCCAGATTGCCCATAGTGGCTCTTAGCCACTTTTGGTTTCTTATATCTGTTATTGCCTCTGTGTCTGCCCCTGTCCTGAGAGGCTGGCTTTGTTTGCACAGGTGCTGACTTGCAAAGGGCATCATATCTGTGTGAGCCCAGTAGAGTCAGGAGGAGGAAAGGCAGACCCTGTCCCATCCCCTGGCTTGCTGATACTAGATACCAAAACTCTTAGGGCAGCTTCTGCCCTGTTCTGGAAATCTTTACCTATCTTCCTCTGGATGTCCAAGTTGAAGGATTTCCTGGGAGCTGAGTACATGTGTTTCCAAGTGTAGAAGGCTGTCTTGGTGAGGGAGTTCTTTACATCCTTACCAGTATCTGAGAATATGGAGGCCAAGAGTTATTTTATATCCTGTTCAAAGTGACACCAGGCCAGTCTTGTCTCTAAGCAGAAGTGACCTATTGGGCCATGAAGTCCTCACTATGCTGTAACCATGGAATTGCCAGGTAGGACCAAGAACAGGCCACCTAGGGGGCCAGGTTGTGAGAGACCTGAGCCTTTGCAGGTGATGGAGGCCAGGCCAGATAAACCCTCTGCTTCCCTAGGACTTTGACCACTGCACATGGGTCAACAACTGTGTGGGTCCCTGTAACACCAGAATCTTCATGCCACTGCTGGGGTCCCTTTGTTTGTAACTTGCTGCCCTGCTGGTGACCTGTGTGGCCTTCCTTGTATGTACCAGAGACCTGCCATTCTTCTGGGACAAAGTCATGGCGTATCCACACAGTGCCAAGGACCCACATTGGAAGAGCATGGTGGTGGGGAGGCAAGGGTGGACAGTCCAGGGGCAGGGTCAATGAGGGCTGAGCTGATGTGGGTGGTGTCAGAGGGAAAAGCCCCACTGGGAGGACATGTCAAGGACATGATGAAGGGTTGTGGGGTCAGGGAGATAGGCAGGTAGGGTGGATTGTGGGTCTAAGAATCTAGCAGAGCCAGACAAAGGGGTAATGGAAATAGAAAAGGGCCTGGCAGGAGGAAAGCATGGCTGAGTGAGTTTTCCCTTGGGTGTACTGGACTAAGAGTCCAGTCCACGGAGGAAGTGTAGGTGAGTGGGGGTCTATGAGTGTGGGGCCAGGGAGGTCAAAGTGGGCTAGAGGGGTGGGGCCATGGAGGAACTGTGGGTCTGCTTGGCTTCTTAACCCTTGCACAGCTTCCTAGTGGCTCTACCCACCATCTGTGCCTTTTTTCCACTCATCCTGGGGCTGCTGTTGCAGGCCATGATGGTGAGCACTGCCAGGGGTCCCTGTGGGTTGCAGGTAAGTGGTGCCCAGTGTTTGTGCCACACAACTTGGCTGTGTGGAGGCATCTTGCATGTCCCAGATTTGGCACTTCTTTGAGTTCTGCATAGCCCTTGGCCCTCATGGTGCCTCATTAGTCCATCCAGACCCACCTCTTTAAATGCAGCTCAAATCTGTCCTCCCCTTAAAGCTCCATGGTCTTTCTCCCTCCTGGGTGCATTATTTGGAGAACCTACCTTGTGCTAGGGAGTGTGCTATTCGACAGATGGCTTTAGAGGTGAGTAAGTGCATCCCACATTGTGTGGATAAGCAACCTGCAATCAGAATAACATAGGGAGACACCCAGTACACTCCTAGAAGGGCTCAGTCTGAGTGGTGCAGCAGACTGGAAGAAACAGTTTGGTGAGGTCTTCACTGTAGAGTAGGACAGGGCCCTCCACATGTCCTAGGTGTGATTTGGAGAAGCAGAGGACAGGAGGGCATTGGCTATGAGAGGAACCCCCGTGCAAAAGGGTAAGACATGAAATCCAGAAAGTAGGATGTGAATGGATGGATGAGGATAAGGATCTAATTCAAGTACAAGGTGGCAAGGGCTATGAAATTGATGACATGTGTTGGGGGGGTCAATATTAAAAAGATCCAGATATTCAAGCATGGAATTTAGTCTGGATGAAGTAGAAATCTAGAAGTCATGATAGGATTTTTTTTTAAGTCATTTGCTGAAAATTTACATACAGTAAAATTCAGCATTTAGTCTATAGTTAGGGACTTTGACAAATGGATAAGTCCTGCGCTTACCACCATGATCCACATTGGATCAGTTGCACTGCCCCAGAAAATTCTTTCTTCATCTTTTGTTGTCTATTTCTTTCCCTGCTTCCTTCTAATTTTTCTTTCTCCAGAAGCAGTTATAAATGGAGTCATAGCCTTTTTAAGTCCGGCTTCGTTCTTTTAGCACAATGCATTTGAGATTCACCAATATTTTGCTCATATTGCTAGTTCTTTTTATTATTTTTTGCTGTGCCATATTGTATGGATGTCCTACAGATTACCTCTGCATCCACCAATTGAATAATTTCTACAATGCATCTATTTTTTCTGTTTTATTTGTTTTACTTTGTTTTGCATTGTTTGTACCAGGGGTCCTTAAACACTGAGTCACATGCCAGACCTTTCTATTTTAAAAATTTTTTTTTTTTTTTTTTTTTTTTTTTTTTTTTTTTGGTACTGGGGGTTGAACTCAGGGGCACTTTACCACTGAGTCACATCCGCAGTCCTATTTTGTGTTTTATTTAGAGTCAGGATCTCACTCAGTTGTTTAGCACCTCACTATCCCAAGCTGCTGGGATTATAAGCATGCGCCACCATGCTGGGCTCTAATTTTTAAGTTTTGAAACAAGGCGGAACTAAGTTGCTAAGGTTTTTTCTGGAACTTGCCATCCTTCTGCCTCAGTCCTCCAAGTCTCTGGAATTTCAGGCAGGCACCATCATGCCCAGCTTGACTGAGATATGTTTGATGCCCTAAAATATTTCTGGATGGGAGTGTAGCTGAGTGGCAGAGCATGTACTTAGCATGTGCAAGGCCCTGGGTTGTTTAACCCTCTGCACACAAAGAAAAGCAATCAGAATAAATGAGTGAACCTTCAAACAAAAGAATCAACATTTGGGGGTAGGATAAAAGAGAGGAAGAGAGATAAGTCAAATGCCCCAATCCCCAGTTGAAATAAGGAGAGGCAGCAAGATGTTGGGCAGAAGATGGGGCAAGAAGATGTCACTTGATTTTGGTCCTGTGGAGTGTGTTCGTGTTTGAGACAGAGATTTGGAGTAGGAGCCCAGCTGTGGAGGCAGGAGAAAAGCTGGTCTGGATGCTTCAGAGCTGTTGGATTCTATTTGTCTGATAGGGTTCCACGTGGGGAGAGCAAGGTATTCACACTGACTGTTCAGTTTTTAAAAATTTATTCATTAGCATTCCTTTAAGTATTTTTCTATACCTCATTCACAATCAACTTTTACTTTATAAACATCTAATGAAAAATTCTCTAAATTCAAAAAGTCTTTAATCTTTTATATTACTGTGTCGCTAATTAATTTATTTGTTCTTGTACTAGGGATGGAACCCAGGGGTGCTTTATCACTTAAGCTACATCTTCAATCCTTCTGATATTTTGTTTGGGAAAGGGTCTCACTGAGTTGCCTAGAACCTGGCTAAGGTTCTGAGATGGCCATGAATTTGTAATCCTCCTTCCTCACACTGCCAAGTCACTGGGATTACAAGTCTGGGCCAATGCACCTGGCAGGATACTAGTTTCTAAAGTTCTGGGAACACCATAAAGGAGGCAGAACCTCACAGAGTTCAATGGTTTGTGTTACCTGTTGGAAATAGTGGGATACTCTAGGGCTGTCCTGATAGGGAGTCCTCCTTCCTTCTAGTGGAGGATAGTGTTGAAGAGCAGAGTCTTTATGTGTGAGCCATGGGAGTGTTGGGGATAGACAAAGGTATGACTGGGCCATGTCTCATTGTGAAAGATTATTTGTTGCCCAAAGCTCTTGAACTTGGAGTGACACTCATCCTGGTCTAGAGGGGTGAAGGAAGTGAAGCTGTTGTATTGAGTGAGGTGAGGCAGAGACAGTGGACTCATGGAGAGGAGATGCAAGTCAGTGTCCAGGAGAGGACTTGATCTTTGACCTTAACCTTTTCTGCTTTGTGTACTGAAGGCCTTCAGCCCAGATGTTCTAGGCCATTTGATTTTTGATTAGGAAAATTTCATTTGACATCCCCATTGCGACTTCCCTCCCAGAACATAAAATTCAATTTAGTCAGAGTTTTAGGAAAGCATGAGGAGTGGGAAAGTGAAGTGGGAGTGGGTGGTGACACTGTCTCCGGAGCAATTGAGCAGCACAAGGAAGATCTTATAAGGTATCTGAAAGGACGCTGTAGAAGGACATGGGTGGCAAATGGAGACGGAGCGAGGATGCTGCGAAGGAAGGTCAAGGTGCTGAGGGAGTCCTGAGGAGGCAGGAGAGGGGGCTGCAGTGTCAGGACTCCTCTGGGGAGAGCTGCTCACAACTGGGTTGAGGGAGGTCCCTCTTCCACGAAAGCCAGGGAAAGCAGGAGGCCCTGGTCACTCTTGGGCTTCTCTTCCTGTGAGTCTTATTACAGGCCTGGTTTGAGCTCTGGCTTTGGCTGACCAACTTAAGGAGGGTCATTGGAGGATGACCTTGCCCAGTGCAGCTGGATCTGACCTCCTCCTCCCATCCCCAACTCTCCAGGGCCAATTCCTTCAGGGGGACAACCCCTATGACAAGGGTTGTGGCAGAAATTGTTACATCACCCTCTGCGCACCACTGGGACCCAGTGAGTTGGTAAACCAGAGGCTCAAGTGGTGGACCCTGGGGCTGGTGGGGTGGGTGAGGCTGGGTATTCTTTCCTGGTCCCTTACCCCAGCTTCCAGGTCCTGACACTCACCGTTCCTTTCCTTCAGTGTTTTCTCCAGGGCACTCTGGGAACTTCAGGAAAATTCCCTCTTTTGCCTTTCTAGATTCTTGCCCCAAGAAATGGGGTAGAGGGGAACTGTAGCCTGGAAGGGGCTTCTGGATGACAGTCCTGGGCTCTGTGCTTTCCAAGCTGAGGGTGAAGGTGGTCAGGGAGACCAGACCAAGGTGGGTGGTCATCCTTGCATTTGGCCTGTCACTTACCAGGTACATGTCAGCTGTTGTGTGGCTCCAGAGGGAGGAGAGAACAAAGTGGGAGCCAATGGAGGCCCTGAGATCTCCCACATACAGCCCAACACACTATCCCACAGTCTTCCCTACACCCAACTCTCAAATAAGAGTTGTCAACACAGGTGGACAAGGTACCCCAGGGAATGGCGAGGCTTCAGCCATCTAGCAGGTGAGGAGTAGTGGGTGTGCCCTGGGAAAGGTGTGTCTGTGTTTGCACATGTTTTGGGGGAGCCCCTGAGGTGGGGCTGGCCCTGATGCTGATGCACTTGGAGCTTAAGGAGTAGGATTATGGACCGAAGGCTGCAGGGTCCAGGTCACAGGGCTTCAGAGCACGACCAGTTGTTACTGGATAGAGAAAGAGAAAAGACTGCCTGGCTAAGTAGTTGCTTGGCCTTGGGCCAGTCCTTTATCTTTAAGCTCCTCAGTTTCCTCAGCTATTAATGAGGACTGAGACTAGTCCACTAATTTATAATGTTTTGGATGAGTTTTTTTCTAATGGAAATTTTTACTTGAAGTCCCATATGAAACATATGGAGTGGAGCATTAGGCATGTAGTGGAACTGCTCACCCACAGTGCCCCCCCTAGGACACTTTTAGTAACTTGTGATCCTAGTCCTCTTTTCTGTTCTACCTCCAAGAACCCAGGGACTTTACCATTTTCTTTGGGGTGGAATTGAAAACAGCCCCCATGTCCTGACTCTGTGTTTATCTTCCCATCAGCCCAATGCTGCAGTGGAAGGCCCCCAGCAGAGGCTTGGCCCCCATCCACCCCTCCCAGTAATGTGTGGACCTGCATGTGATGCCAGGATGTGAGCCCCACATGGAGCCCTCTCAGGTCTGAGCACCCCACTTACCTTTTTGGAGTCCATGATCCCCATGACTCTCCAATTAACATATATATATATTTTTTTTTTTTTTTTTTTTTTTCTGTTTTACTGCTCAGCCTGTCTATTCTATGTTCAGAGAAGTGTGTTTCTTGGCGGGGTGTGGGGGACTCTGAGGGGCTGGGCAAATGCCACCTGGAAGGGAAACACATTGCTCTCTGGACACCCAAGCTCAGGAACCAACACTGTCTGACTCTTTGACCTGGGGGAACACACTTAGCATTTCTCTCATCCTTAATATGTGGCGACAGTAAGAATCACAGCCACTGACCAGGTTGGCTTCTTGTCAAGGCCTGGAGATGAGAGGAGAGAAAACCCAAGAGCCAGGATAATACCAAATGCACCTGAATGTATTCCACAAAATAGGGAGCTTTTTATTATTAGTTCTAGTTGTGTGTGTGCACATGTGCGTATTCCATATAATTGTGTATGTGTTTGTGTGTGTGTGTGTAAGAGAGAGAGAGAGAGAGATTGTGTGGTACTGGGGATCAAATCAAACCCAGGGTCTTATGCATGACAAGCAGTCACTCTACCACTGAGCTACATCCCCAGCCCTATTTATTTTCAGGTATAGACTCACTAAATTGACCAGGCTGTGATCCAACTTGTGATCCTCCTATCTCAGCCTCCTATGTAGCCTCCCAAGGTGTTACAGGAAGAGTTCAGTTTCATAGTGGCTTAGGGAGTTCTATATGGAAGATCTCACCATCTGCAAACAGATAGTTTTTCTTGTTTTTTCTTAAGTGGATACTTGAAATTATTTTTGGCTGCCTAATATTGGTGCCTTTAACTTGTTAGATATTTCATAAATGCCCTTTATCAGGTTGTGAATGTTTCCTTGTGACTTTGTTGTGTGTGTGTGTGTGTGTGTGTGTGTGTGTGTGTGTGTGTTTCCTTTTTTTTTCATGGAACGAATTAGATTTTATCAAATACTTTTTCTGAATCAAATGATTGTGTTGATTTTTTACTTCACTATTAAAGGGGTTTACAACATAATTGACATTATTCCAAGTTTTAGTGCTTAACAATTAATAGCATGACTGACTAAATCCAAGACAAGAAGATACTATGTTCAAGAAACTGTGCGGAAAATCACTTTATAAACTAACTACATAGTATGTGATAAGAACGTGCATTATAGTATAAAATCTTTCTACACATAGTAGTTACCTGCAAGAAACCATTCTCAACTTAGGAAAATGGTGTTTCGGGTTTCAGTGTAAAGTACTAGTAAACTCCAACTCTTTTGTGGGATAATATCTTATGTCTGTTTTCACTCTCTTCCAGCCCAGCGTCAGTTACAAGGTGTGGAGTGCCTTTCTCCAATCATAGGTGTGATCACCAATTTTCTCAATTCTTGCAATCATCTGATGAGATGTGGTCTGAAATATATCTTGCATTCACTGCAGGACCATGTGCCCAGTGAGGTGAGATCCTGCCTGATATTGGAATCAGTGTTGGCCATCTCTCCAGTTCCCAGTTTGTGATAATGTCTCAGACTATCACCTCTACAACGTTTTTTCATGGTGTGCACAGGGGATTTAACCCAGGGATGCTATACCACTGAGTTTCATCCCCAGTCCTTTCTATTTTGTTTTTAGTCAAATTCTGTTTAAGTTGCTGAGGATCTGACTGTGTTGCTGAGGCTTGCCTGTAACTTTGGTCCTCCTGTCTCAGCCTCAAGAGTTGCTGGAAACACAGGAGTGCACCACCATGCCCAGCTACATTCCATTTTTACATGTTGAAGAATTCTTGCATTCCTGGGATAAATCCCAGTTACAATGGGACTCCCATTTATGTTTTGGGTTTTTTTGTTGTTGTTGTTGTTTTTGTTGCTTTCTGTTTTTTCTTTTTTTCTTTTTTTTTCTTTTTTTTTTTTTTTTTGAGACAGGGTTTTACCAATTTTCTGCCTCTGGCTTTGAACTTGTGATTCCCCTGCCTCAGCCTCCTAAACAGCTGGAATTACTGGTGTGCACCACTGACCCCATCACAAACAGCAGTCTCTGAGAGACAGGAAACATGTGTCCTCTTGGATAAGTACTCAACTTACTGCCATCCTTTCTAGGCTGTGGTACAGGTTAGGGACAGAGCCAAACAGAGCCTAGCAACTTCCTTGAGTTAAGGAGGAGGAGACGAGAGTCAGACAAGACCAGGTTTGTTAGCGATTGCAGGACAGTGAGAGAAGACACTTGCTCAGGAATAGAACTCCAGTGGTCTTCAGGGTCCTCTAGTGGTCTGCAGGGCACTTTGAGTCCTCACTAGAATACTGATTGAAGCTTATGGTGAAGAAACATCCCAGGACTGGAAGAAACACAAAATATTCCAAGAAACATTGCTTAATGCTCACACAGATTAGGAGCAGTGTGTACTTCTTAGCCAAATTGGAACTCTACATAATTCTACACATTGGCTAGAATATGGAGAGGAAGAAATGCTTCAGTAATGGCAATTAACAAGCAGTAGAATAACGATTTCTCTGATTCATTCCAACAAACTATGTAGGTGAGACCACAAAAGATTCAACAATTCTGAACTTAAGAACTTTGTACAAAAATCTCAAGAAAATAAAACCACAGTGCCTAAAAGTCAATAAAAGATTGTCAGGTATCATAAAAAGGAGGCAGGGCATAGAAATTTCTTCACATAAAATTTATTTAATTGCTTGGGTAAAGCAAAAAAATCAAATACAAACCAAGTTTTGTCTATAAATTGACCCTAGAGAATGCTGTAATATTCACAGGAAAGGTTAAAATATGTTTGAATATTTTACCATTTTAAATCTCTCTTCCTCTTTGGAAAACCCAGATTATTAGTATGGCATAGAGGTAGAACATGATTATTTATTGTTTTACTGGAAAACAAGTTTAAAAGCTGAATGTCTGCATTAGTTTTCACCCACTCACATGGTTGAATCAAAATATTTTATATTTTTATCTATCTTTACACTTTAAGTTCTACTTAATAACTGATATTGGCCTCTTTCAGCATCAGAGAAAAATAGAGTATAGGATGCCTAATGAAAGGCTCGTGGTTCACAGAAGAAGAAATACATGGTTAAAAAATTATGAAAACCTGTTTGAAATCTCTAGAAATTAAAGAAATGTAAGTTAAAACAACACTGATATTCCTTCTCACTCCAGTCAGAATAGCAATTATCAAAATACAAGTACCAATAAATATTGATGAGGAGATGGGGGGAAAACATAGTCATAAATTGCTTGTGGAACTGTAAATTGGTACAACCACTATGGAAAGCAGTATGGAGATTCCTTAGAAAACTTGGAATGGAACCACACTTTGACCCAGCTATCCCACTGCTTGGTCTATACACAATGGATTTAAAATCAGCATACTACAGTGATGCAGTCACATCAATGTTTATAGCACCTCAATTCATAATATCCAAGCTATGGAACCAATTTAGGTGCCCTTCAACAGATGAATGAGTAAAGAAATGTGGTATATATACACAATGGTGTATTACTCAGGTGTAAATGATAATGAAATCATGGCATTTGCCAATAAAAGAATGAAACTGGAGAATATCATGTTAAGTGAAATAAGCCAGTCCCCCAAAATCAAAGGTTGAATGTTCTGTCTGATAGGTGGATGCTAACCCATAAGGATGTTAGGAAAAGGAAGTATAGAATTTCGTTGGACTAAACAAAGGGGAATGATAGGAAGGGAGGATGAACTGGGATAGGAAAGACAGTAGAGTGAATCAGACCTAGCTTTCCTTATCTCATATATGAATACACGGCCAGTGTCACTCCACATCATGTTCAATCACAAGGTTGGGATCAAAACTGTAATGAGTTCCACCCCATATATGTATAATATGTCAAACTACACCCTACTGTCATGGATGTCTAAAACCAACAAATTTCAAAAAAATGAAATAAACCTAATCTGTGCCATTGAAATTTTTCAAGGCACTATTTTATTTTTTTAGTAGTATATAGTCAGGTTTCCAAGAACCAACTATATTTTATTGAAATTTGTAACTGTCCTTCTTCATAAGCACTAAAACTCCTGCCAATTTATTACATTGTATTATAGCAACAAAAAACTCTTATTTATTTAATCAGTATTACAATGTTTAGATTTTACCTTTGTGCTATTTTGAATGAATCATATTTTAGATTTTATAACATTGTTTCAACTGTACCCAATTTAAATATATATCATTTAAAATGAGAAAAATAAAAAAAATTATTTCTAAATAAATAATTTCACTAAAGGTAAATGATAATAGATTCTACAATTCAGTGTAGCACATGGATTTCCTAAGATTTATTTTATGAATTATAATAAAATTGTAAAAATATTCAGAGGGAGAGTTGGAAAAAACAACTGCGTGTCACACTATTTCATTTCATCATGAGACACATAAAAGCTTCCCATCAGTGTCAACATTTGGCATTTTTTGATGTTTCATGGAGAACCTCTTATCAGAGATGAAAATAAACTATCATTAAAAATTGAAATTTTGACAATTTTTAGTGTAACCACTGGTTGCCTTTCAAAAAAGCAATGTAAGATATTGCACAAAAACATAATACTCTCAAACTTGAAACACAGGAATTTCCAATTTCCCAAAGAGAAAAAAATTACAATAGAACAAGAAACAACTTAACAGAATTTTAGATTTCTGAAATATAAAACATAAAGTAATTAATATTTAATAAACAATTTATACTTAGACTACCCTTGTGAATCACATTTAAAAACACAATTCATATATGAAATGATTAGATCTCTTATATATTGTTTTTTTCAAGTGATTCTGCCATTGAAAACAGAATGATAAAGACTCAAAATCTATCAAGATATGCATTCCACCTTCAAAAAATGTTGAAAAGTTCTCATTTGAAAAATTTAGAAAATTAATAGTTTCCTATCCATACCAACTCCAACAATTTCAAATCATGTTGCAAATTTTATGTTTCTCACTCTTCCATAACAGTCAACTGGATTTTTTTTAAGTGAAAATAAGACTCTACATTATACTGTCTCATATTCTATATTATACTGTATTAACATCTTTATTAATTACCTAATAATTTCTATATTTCTATGTATAGCTGGATAACATTTGATAAATTATTTCAAACTTTTAACATATGATGTTGATGTTTTGTACTATAATTAAATATTTGTTTTCAATTTTAGCACAGTATTTATCATATTTTTTCACATGCTAAAATTGTATGTTATATATATTAAACATGATGTAAATATTCATTCAACAGATAAATGACAAGCTTATATGGTTTCAAATGCTTTATTTATATCCCCATCCCATCATTAATTTAAAATTAAATTTAAAAACTGAATAGTATATGAATTACTTAAATTTGTTCAATATCTAAAAGTATTTTATTTTGATTATAGAAGAAATATATTATTTTAGAAAATTAAATTTATAAGAAAATGCACAGGTATCTTTCCTCACATAAATGTAATTATAATATCTTTTAACTTTGAATTTTATGTTAAACTGTGTGAACTTTGGACACTTTTTCATATGAATTTATTGTGCATTCTTTTTTTTAATAGTAAGTTACAAGACAGAATATGTCAACTTCCAATTTTCTCCACATGGAGCTTCTTAGTAAATGCTACAAATATACTCAATTTTCTGTTACATCTGAGCCTTTATTTTCAATTTTATTTCCCAGTATTCTTTTCATGTATGTAATACTCCGTGTAAATTACAAATTGTTTTTCAGGATGCTTGAAGTATTCCTTAACAGTGTTTTTGTACCCTGATTACACTGCTGTTTCTTAAGTGCATGATGTCTAATTTCAAATAATTCCACAATATAAACTAAGATGATATAGGTTGTGCACTGTATCATAATCATAAGCAATAATCAGTGGCCCAAAATGTCAATGTTGTGTTACCTAAATAAATATAGCATTCCAACATATGCATTTATTCCATCCTTACTCAGCACCAGGGAATATCCAAACATTTTGTAGACATGATATCATGTAATCATTATAAATATCTCAATAAAGGTAGATTAGTATTCCCAGAAAATAAAGCAGTTTGAAGCTTAAAGGAGTTTAATAATTTTTAGAAGTTATAGAACGTTGAAAATCAGAATTAGGACTTGAAAAAATTTCTAATTGAAGAGTGAAGTCCTTTAATTACTATTCTGTAAAATTTGAGCTTTCCATTGAAATATATTGAATCATGTATTAGTCTATGTATTTCATAGAGTTATAAAAATTTCTCTTTAAAAATTTTAAAAAATGAATGTATAAAATGGGAAAGAATTTATCAAAGAGCAGCTACGACAGTGAGTCAGAAAGTAGTTGCAATAAATGAGGGAAAAGAAATCAATAGCTAAGAGTACACTTAAACTAAAAGTTCTAAAAATTGGGTTGATAATCTCATGCTGATTGATTTTCCTTCTTATGCTCAGGGAGTTTGATTTCCATAAGAATTTCTTATATGCATATCTCCATATTCAAGGGGAACTGAGTTCTATTTGTTAATATTTAATGAAAGGAAGTTATATTAAAATTAGATATTTATAATGTCTAAGATTCATAATGAAATAAATGATGGATATTTTGGTGTCCTATTATTTGGAAAAAAATGAGGAAAAGATTGAAAAATACATGTGACATGCACAATAATGACCCCCTCCTAGATGTCCACATGCCCCAGTTGTCAGACTTATGGGCACCCTAAAATAAAGTTTAAAAGGAAACTAAGCTCACAGATGAAGCTAAGATTTCTAATCAGCTGACTGTAGAATGGGTAACTAACCTTGAATTGTCCATGTGTACACAATATAATTACAAGAGGGTTTAGAAGTAGAAGAGGGAGTCAGTAAAGAAGACTGGCAATGAGATATGTGACCCTTCTGTTGTTGACTTTAAATACGGAGGAACCCAACCAGGAACCAAGTAGTATAAACATCCCTTAAAAACATGGCTCTTATAGCCACCAAGAGAATATAGTTCTTCAATCATCTTGGGTTTAGCTTTGTAGAATTTTACTGCACTTCTTACTTGAAGACTGTGGTTTACTAAATTTGTGTATTTTAAGCCTCTAAGATTGAAGCAACAGAAAACTAATATAAAAATGTGGGAAAGTAAGATTAATACTCAAATTATTACTTCCAATACTCCAATAATGAATCTACTGAAGAAGAGAAAAACTATCCCATTCACCACAACCTCAAAAAAATACTTGGTAATTAATATAACAAAGAATGTGAAGAGCCTCTACAATGAAAACTATAGAACTCTGAAGAAAATTTGAAGAATACCTTAGAAGAGGAAAGACCTCTCATGCTCTTGGAGAGACAAAAGCAATATTATCAAAATGGCCATACCACCAAAAGCAAAATACAGGGTTAGTGCAATTCCCATCCAAATAACAATGACGTTCTTCACTATACTAAAAACACAGTTCTAAAATTCATTTAGAAAAATAAGAGACCCAGCAGAGCCAAAGCAATCCTGAGCAAAAAGATTGATAGTCCAAGAATCACAATACTAGACCTCAAATTACACCACAAAGGTATAGTAACAAAAATAGCATGATACTAGCACCAAAATTCACATGAAGACAAATGGAAGACACTGAGACAATCTCGCATAAGCACACTTATCTAATACTAGACAAAGCTGCCAAAGACATAGGATAAAGTTATTGTGTCTGTGTCTGCCCCTGTCCTGAGAGGCAGGCTTTGTTTGCACAGGTGCTGACATGCAAAGGGCATCACATCTGTGCTGAGCCTGGTGGAGTCAGGTGGATGAAAGGCAGCCCCTATCCCATCCCCTGGATTGCTGATACTAGATACCAAGACTCTAGGCCAGGTGTTTCTCTGTTCTTGTGATCCTTACCTGTCTTCCTCTGGGTGTCCAAGTTGGAGGGTTTCCTGGGGTCTGAATGCTCTTCTCTCTTGTGCACACCCTGCACGAGTTTCCAAGGGCAGAAGGCTGGCTGGGGGAGGCAGTTCTTTACATTCTTATCCAGTATCTGAGAAAATAGAGGCTCAGTGTAACACCAGGCACGTCTTATCTCTAAAGACTTCACTCATGACAAGTGACTTGATGAGCCACGTAGTCCTAACTCTGCTCTAACAAAGGAACTGCCAGATTCTCTCTGGAGATAGGAGTTCATGTGTAGTGCCAGGTGCAGGTGGCCTAGAGGACCAGGTTGCAGGAGGCCTGAGTATTAGCAGATGATAGAGGCCAGGCCAGGTAGACCCTTGAGGCCTGGCTTCTTTCCCCTTAGGAATATGACCATCACTGCAAGTGGACCAACAACTGTGTGGGTCACCTTAACATCAGTATCTTCATGCTGCTGCTGGGGTCCCTTTGTTTGTACCTTGCTGCCCAGCTGGTGACATGCGTGACCTTCCTTGTTCACACCAGAGACCTGCCATTCTCCTTAGACAAAACCATGGGATATTCACACAGTGCAAAGGGCCTCCACTGGGAATAGCATGACTTATGGAGAGGGAGGGCTGGACAGCCAAGGGGCAGGTCAATGAGGGTGGGGTTGATGTGGGCGGGGCTAGAGGGAAAAGCCCCTTGGGAGGACCTGTCAAGGCCATGTTGAAGACGAGTGGAGTCAGGGAGACAGTCTTGGTAGGATGAACTGTGGAGTTAAGAATCTAATGAGGTCGGAGTAGAGTAAAGAATCTGCCTCCCAGAGGTAGAAAAGGGACGGGCAGAAGGATAGCACGGTGGAGTTAGGTTACCGTTGGGTGTACTGGTAACAATCTAGTCCAGGAAGGAAGAGCAAGTGGGCGTGACTCTATGTGGGCAGGGTCATGGAGGGCAGAGCTGAAAGCAAGGGCAGGGCCAGTGAGGAACTGTCCCTTAGTTTGGCTTCTTAAACTGTGCACAGCTTCAATGTGTCTGTACTTGCCTTCGGCGCCCTGCTGCCACTCATCTTGGTGCTGGTGACCAAGCTGTAGCGGTGAGCACCGCCAGGCACCCCTACGAGGCCCAGGTAAGTGGGACTGAGTGCCTGTGCAGGGATACTAGGCTGTGACGAGGCATCTTGCACCTCTGCCACACGGCACTTTCTGTACTGCCCTTGGCCCTGATGGTGCCTCATTAGTCCTTCCACACTCACCTCTTAAGATGCAGCTCAAGCCTTTTCTCCCCCTGGAGCTTTGTTGTCACTCTCCTTCCTGGGTGCATTCCTTCCAGAGCCTCCTGTGTGCTAGGCTGCCTGTCATTTGAGGGAGGGGATAGAGGTAAGTGCATCCTGCACTTGTGTAGGTAGGAAGCTGCAATCAGCGTGACATCAGGAAGACACTCAGGGACATTCTGAGAGGGGGTCAGTCCTGAGTGGTTCAACAGACTCAAAGAAACTGAAAGGTTGGTGAGGCAGGCATCGTAGAGTAGGACTCTACTTATCCTAGGTGTGATTTTGGAAAGGCAGAGGACAGGAGGGGCCATTGCCTGTGAGAGGCACCCTTTACAAAAAGGTAAGGAACCCGAAAGTAGGATATTAATGGAAGGATGAGGACATGGCTCTTATTCAAGCACAAGGTGGCATGGGCAAGGAAGTTGACACCATGGGGTGGAGGTGTCAAGATTTAAAAAGTCCAGGAAGTGAAGCGTGGAATTTAGTCTGAATGAAATGGAAACCTGGGAGCCATGGTAGGATTTTTTTTTTTTTTTAAAGTCATTTGTTGAGAATAATTTACACACGTAAAATACACACTTTTTAGTCTATAGTTAGGGATTTTGACAAATGGAGACCATCCTGCACTGTCCACCATAATCAAGGTTAGACCAGTTTCACTACCCCAGAAAACCCTTTCATCATCTTTTGTTGTCAAAATCTTTCCCTATGTCCTTCTGTTGTTTCTTAGTCCAGAATCACGTATAAATGGAGTTGTTGCCTTTTTAGTATGGTTTCATTCATTTAGCACAACGCATTTGAGATTCATCCATGTGTAGCTCATATCAGTAGTTTATTTCCTTTTGTTGTGTAGTATTGTATGGATGCCCTACAGATTATTTATTCATTCACCACTTGAAGAATTTTTACATTGTATCTAGTTTTTCAACAGGTTTTTTGTTTGTTTGTTTGTTTGTTTAGTCAGGAATTGAACCCAGGGATGCTTAACCACTGAGCAACATCACCAGCCCTCCCCTATTTTTTTAAAACTTTATCTTTTTTCTTTTGAGTCAGGGTCCCACTAAGTTGCTTAGGGCCTCACTGAGTTACTGAGACTGCCTATGAACTTGCAATCTTCCTGCTTCAGGCTGGTATTATACTGTGCCCAGCTTGTTTTTCACAGTTATAAATAAAGCAGCTACTAGCATTGGTTTACAGGCATGTGAATATAAGTTTTCATTTCTTCTGGGTAAATTCTTAGTGGTGGCATTGCTGAGTCACTTGTGTTCCACACAAGTAACCATATGTGGAACTTTTTAGGAAATTTCCAAATTTGTCTTCCAAAACAGCTATATCTCTAATTTGTACCAGCGATGTATGAGAATTGCAGTTGCTCCACATCCTCCCCAGCATTTGACCCTGTCGTTTGTTGTTATTTTATTTTGTCTTTTAATTTTAGGCTTATAAAAGAGTAGTGGTATCTGATTCATGCTCCAGTGTGTGTTTCTTAATGAGTAATGATGTTGACCATTTTTCATGTCTTATTGCCCATCAGTATGTCTTTGATAAAGTGTTTGCTCCAATCTTTTACTCATTAAAAAAACAAACAAACAAAAACGGTTGTTTCCTTATTGAATTTTAAGAGTTCTTTGTGCTGGATTTAGATCAATGTGTTGCAGATCTTTTCTTGCCATCTGTAGCTTGTCATTTCATTTTCTTCATAGCATCATCCAAAGAAGCAGAGTTCTTATTGCTTTGCTCAGCTTGACTGAGGCATCTTTGATGCCCTGAAATAGTTTTGGCTGGGGGTGTATCTGAGTGGTAGAGCATGTGCTTGGCATGTTCAAGACCCTGGTTCTTCAATCCCCAGCAGACAAAGAAAAGGAATCTGAATAAAGTATCGAGCCAACAAACAAAATAATCAGCCTTTGGGGATAGGAAAAAAGAGAGAAAGGAACAGAAACAAGCCTGATGCCCTGATTCCGTGGAGATAAGGGAAAGAATGAGAGGCAGCAGGAAGTTGGGTAGAAGATGGGGCAAGAAGAAGATGTCACTTGATTTTGGTGCTGTGGAATGGGAGGGAGTTTGAGACACAGAATTGGAACAGGATCCCCAAGAGTGGAACCAGTGAGAGAAGGTCTTCTGGGTGCTTCAGAGCTGTTGGATTTTTTACTTGTCTGATTGGATTCCATGTGGGGAGAGGAAAGTATTCAAATTTACTGCTCAGTTTTTAAAAATTTATTAATTATCATTCCTTAAGGATTTTTTTATAACTTATGTACGATCAATATTTGCTATACTTTATAAACATCTACTCAAAAATTCTTTCTCTAAATTGAAAATTTTGTGGATTTTTTCATTACTCTGCCATTAATTAATTTGTTCTGATACTAGGGATTGATCCCAGGGTGCTTTATCACTGAAGTTACATCTTCAATCCTTGTTATATTTTGTTATGAGTTAGTGTCTCCCTAACTTGCTGAAGGCCTTGCTAAGTTGCTGAGACTGACCTTAATCTTGCAATCCTCCTGTCTCAGGCTCCTGGATTACAGGCCTGCACCACTGCTTCTGGCAGGATACTAGTTTAAGTCCTGTGAAATACTTAAAGGAGGCAGAACCTCATAGAGTTCAATGGTTCATGTTGCTTTTGGGACTTGGTGGAATATTCCAGAGCTATTCTGATGTGGATCCTACTCTAGTGTAAAACAGCTTTTAAAATCAAAATCTTCTTGTGTGTGCCATGGGAGAGTTGGGGGTGGGCAGAGGTGCTGCTGGGTCACTTCCCATTGTGACAATATTTGCTAGCTACAACTCTTATCCTTGGGGTGACATTCAACCTGGTTTGGTGGGTGAGGAGGTGGACAGGATGATGGAAGGAGTAGGGAGAAGAAAAAAGTGGAAGAAGAGAGAGAAGAAGCCAGTCAGTGTCAAGAGTAGGATTCGACCTTTGAGCTTGACCTTGTTTTGTGTACTGAAGGCCTTCAGCCCAGACTCTCCTGGGCCATGTGATTTCTTACTAGGAAAATACACCTGGGCATCCCTGCTGCCACTGTCCTCCCAGATTGTGAAATTCACTGAAGGCACATGTTTAGGAACAGTGAGGGGTGGGAGAGGAAGTGGGAGCAGGGGTGACACTGACTGTGGAGCAGTTGAGCAGCAGAGGGAAGATCTTGTAAGGGATCTGGAAAGACGTGGTGGGAGGACGAGTGGGCCCCATAGAGACAGAGCAGGATTGCTGCCAGGGGAGGAGCAGGTGAGGAGGGAGCCCTGAGAAGGCAGGAGAGGTGGTGCAGGGTCAGCACTGTCAGGGAGAGCTGCTCACAAGTGGGTGGAGGGAGGGCTCTTCCCAGGGCCCTGGGAGGCAGGATCCCTGGGTCACTCTGGGTTTCCCTGCCTTGGATTCTCGCTCCAGGCCTGAGTTGAGCCCTGGCTCAGCTGACCACCTTAGGGAGGGTCACTGGGAGATGGTTGTGCCGAGTCCTGCCATTTCTGAGCTCCTCTTCCCATCCCCGTCTCCCTTCAGGACAACAACCCATTCAACCAGGGTTGTATCAGAAACTGGCATGTCACCCTGTGCGCACCACTGGGGCCCAAGTGAGTTGGTAAACCAGAGGCTCAAGTGGTTGGACCCTGGGACTGGTGAGGCTGGGTCTTCTTCCCTGGTCCCTTACTCCAGCTCCCTGGCCCTGACCCTCACTGTTCTCTTCCTTGGTGATTTTCTCCAGGGCACAATGGGAGTCTCTGGGAATTTCCCTCTTCCTTGCCTTTGTAGGTTCTAGCTCCAAGAAATGAGAGGAACCCCAGCCTGGATGGGAGTCCTGGATGAGAGCTCTGGTCTCTGTGCTGTCTAAGCTGAGGAGTGAGGGTGGTCAGGAAGAGCAGGAAACTGGGTGGTGACCCCTTACATTTGTCCTGTCATTTCCCAGGTGTATGTTGGATGCTGTGTGGTTCCAGAGGGAGGAGGGAACAGAGTGGGATTCGATGGAGGTCCTGAGCTCTCCATGACACATCCCAGCACACCATCACAAAGACCTCCCTGGGCCCAATGCTCAAACTAGTTTTCAACACAGATGGGCAGGTGCCCCCAGGGAGTGGTGAGGCTGTAGCCATCTAGCAGGTGAGGAGTAGTGGGTGTGCACTGGGGGAGGGGTGTCTGTGGTTGCACATGTGTTGGGGGAGCCCCTGAGGTGGAGCTGGCCCTGAAGCTGAAGCACTTGAAGCTTAAGGAGCAGGAGTATGAACCTGGAGGGTGCAGGGTCCAGGACACAGGGCTTCAGAGCACAACCAGGTGTCCCTGGATATATGAAAAGACTGCATAGCTAACTAGCTGGTTGCCTTGGGCCAGTCCTTTACCTTTCTGGGCCTGAGTTTCCTCAGGTATTAATGAGGACTGAAACTAGTTCACTAATTTATAATATTTAGGAAGACTTTTTGTTTTAATGAAAATTTTTACTTGAAGTCCCTTGTGAAACATATGGAGTGGAGCATTAGGACTACAGTGGAGTGGGTGACCTACAGTGCCTCCCAAATGCCCTTACATTGATGAGTGGTACCAGACCTCTCCTCTGTCCTTCCTGCAGGGTACTCAGACTTGACTGTGAACTGTGGGGTGGAATTTACAGAGAGCCCCCATGTACTGACTCTGTGTTTATCTTCCCATCAGCCCAGTGCTGCAGTGGAAGTCTCTCAGTGGAGGCTTGGCCTCCCATTCACCTCCTCCTAGTGGCCTGGATGTGCAAGTGATGCCATCATGTGACCCCCACATGGAGTCTTCTTGGGCCTGAGTCCCCACTCATTCTGCTCTTGGAAGTGCCATGACCCCCATGACTCCCCAATCCCCATAAATGTTTTTTGCTGCTTTCTATGGCTCCTCTGCCTGTGTGTTCTAGGTTCAGAGAAGTCTGTTTCCTGGGGTGTGGGAGAGACACTGAGGGTCTAGGACAAAGGCCTCTTGGAAGGAAAGAGCATTGCTCCCTGGAGATCCAAGCTCAGGAACCAACTCTGTCTGGCTCTTTGACCTAGGGCAAGGCACTTAGCATTGCTCTCATCCTTAAAGTGTGATCACAGTATTAATCATGGTAACTGACCTGGCTGGCTCCCTGATAAGGACTGGAGATGAGAGAAGAGAAAACCCACCAGCCACAATAATACCTAGTGTACCTCAAACCATTGCACGAAATGAAAAGGGAACTTATTTATTAATAGTTCTAGTTGTATGTGTGCACATGGTTGTATTCTTTAGGATTGTTTGTGTGTGTGTGTGTGAGAGAGAGAGAGAGAGAGAGAGAGCGCGCCATTGTGTGTGGTACTGGGGATCATATCAAGCCCTGGGTCTTATGCATGGCAGGCAGGCACTCTACCACTGAGCTACATCCCAAGCTCTTTTATATTTTGAGAGATTGGTCCCACTAAATTGACCAGGCCGGCATTCAACTTGTGATCCTCTTTTTTCAACCTCCCTCGTAGCCTGCCTAGTTGTCACAGGTGTTCGTTTTCACACTGACTTAGGGATTTCTATATGTAAGTTCTTGCCATCTGCAAAGAGATATTTTTTCTTCTTTCTCAAGTGGACACTTAATTTTTTCTTACCTAATTTCAGTGGCTGCAAATTTTAATTAATATGATGTTAGATTTTTCATAAGTGCCTTTTATCTGGTTGAGGAAGTTTCCTTTTATCTTTGTTGTGTGTGTGTGTGTGTTTGTGATTCTTTTTGAATCATGGAAAGGTATTAGATATTGTCAAATGCTTTTTCTACATCAAATGATCATGTTGATTTTTCCCTTTACTATTAATGTGGTATACTACATAGTTGACATTATTCCAGGTTTTAGTGTTTAATCATTAATAGCATGACTTACCAGGTCCAAGAGAAGAAGATACTATGTTCAAGGAACTCATTTAAAAAACTCTAAAACTAAGTACATAGTACATAATAAAAATGTGTATTATAATTATTAAACCTTTCTACACATAATACATAGCTGCAGGAAGATATTCTTAGTTTAAGAAAATGGTGTATCAGATTTCAGTGTAAACTACTAGCAACCTTCAACTCTTATTTGTTTTCAAATTCTTCCATCCCAGTCCAAATTATGAGGTCTGGAGAGTTTTTCTCCAATCACAGATGTGATTACCAATTTTGTCAATTCTTGCAATGATCTGATGAGACATGGTCTGAAATGTGCTCTGCATTCATTCAGGACCATGTGCCCAGCAAGGTGCAATCCTGTGTGATGTTTGAATCAGTCGTGGCCATCTCCCCAGAATCAGGTTGGGGGATAATGTCTCAGACTATCACCCATAGAACATCTTTCTTTCTTTCCTTTTTCTTTTTCCTTTTTTTTTTTTTTTGTGGGGGGGGGGTACACTGGGGATTTAACCCAGGAATGATTTACCAATGAGTTTCATCCCCAGTCCCTTTTATTTTTAATTGAGTCTCATTAAATGTCTGAGGACCTCACTAAGTTGCTGAGACTGGCCTTGGTCTTGCAAATCCTCCTCTCTCAGCCTCCCAAGTTGCTGGAATTACAGGCATGCACCACCATGTCCAGCTACATTCCATTTTTATATGTTGAATCATTCTTGCATTCCTGGGGTAAATCCCAGTTGCAGTGATATATGATTTTTAATATGCTGCTGAATTTTTCTTGTTAATTTTTTAAAGGATTTTTTAATCTATACTCATAATGGCTATTAGTCTTAGTTTTCTCCTGTGATATCTTTGTCTGGCTTTGGTATCAGAGTAATATTGGTCCTATAAAATAAGTTGGGAATTGTTTCTTCTGTTGTACTTTCTGGTGGTGTTTGAAAAGGAGTGGTGTCTATATAAAGTTGTGGTAGAATTTACCACTGAAACCATAGTCTTCTTTAGAAGATCCTTTTAAGTTATCATATTTCTTGATTTTTCCCTTTTCAATTTTTAGTTCTTTTAGACTATATTATAATTAGTTCTTGACTTGTAAGTAATGAAAGTGCAATTTTAGTATCAGTACTATTGACATCATGAAATACTGCCTTTTTCAAGAATTTTAATTGCATTTTGTAATAAGTTGTCATTGTGAAAAGTTTTACATTGCAGCTTAAATTCATGGAAAAGGAATATGCTAGTGTGATGTTCTGCTTTGTTTTTTTTATTAATGTTTTTATTTGTTTTTCTTGGATGTACATGACAGTAGAGTGTATTTTGCTCTACATACATGGAGTGTAGCTGCCCTTTCTTGTGGTTGTACCTGATGTGGAGTTTCACTGGTGGTGTTCACATAGGAACATAGGAAAGTTTTGTCCAATTCCTTCTACTGTCTTTCCTGTTCCCATCACCCCTCCATTCCCTCCATTCTCATTTGTCTAATCCAGTGAACTTCTCTTCTTCCCTCCCCCACTTGTTGTACGTCAGCATCTGCATATCAGAGGGAACATTCGGCCTTTGGTTTTATGGGATTGATTTATATCACTATTTTTTTCCATTTCATTTTTTATGTTTCTTAGTGGTAGATGGACACAATACCTTTATTTTATTTATTTGCTTTTAATGTGGTGCTTAGGCTCAAACCCAGTGCCTCACATGTGCCAGGCAGCACTCTCCCCTAAGCTACCACTCCCCCTTGCTTTGCTTTGTTTTTTGAGATGGGTTTTCACTATGTTGCCCAGGCTGGCTTTGAACTTGCATTCTTCCTGCCTTAGCCACTGAGTAGCTGGTAGTACAGGCCTATGCCACCATGCCTGGCTTCAGATGCCAATTTTAAATGAAAGAAGATGACTGAGTTCAATCTCTTAGGTTAGTTCATAAGTGAATTTTTTTCTAATGTTGTGTGTGTGTGTGTGTGTATGTGTGTGTGTATGTGTGTGTGTGTGTGTGTGTGTGTTTAATGTGATACTGGGGATCTAACTCAGTGCCTTGCCTCATGTGTGCTAGTCAAGTACTTTACCACTGACCTGCAGTGCCAGTCCTTGTATGGTGCTGTGTTTACGACACCATGTAACTATATGGATTAAAATAACAACTAAGAATGCAAAAAGTTCCTCGTATTTGAAAACTACAAACATAAAGTCAAAATACATGGTGCTAAAATCAATAGATGAATGAAACACAATGTCCACATACAGACTTTAGAGATCAACATGAAGGATATTTATGGGAATGATTTAGGGATAAACACCCATGGAAGGAAGGGAAGAAAAGGGGAAGATGCAAGACTGAGCAGAAGGAGTCACCTGAGGTAGGGATCCAGCAAATACTCAGCAAACCCCAAAGTCACATTCAAAATTGACCTGCTTTTAGGCAAAGTGTCTAGGCTGTTATGCCCTGTAGTGTCAATTCCTTAGGATGCAATCTGTCCCTGGAAGTAGTGGAGGCAGTCCCCAAATCTGGGGCTGTCTCCCACCTACACTCCAGCAGCTAGGCAAGTATGTTCTTCATTCCTAGAGAAGAATCTGGGAGGCCCACCACAGGGTCCACTCTGCATATCTTAGCACATATGAAGAACTCAGTGTTCGTTGGAAGTGGCGGTCAAGAATTAGAGAATGAAGTTTTACTTGATTACTTGATTAGTGAAGCTGGAACCATTGATTATAACTATGGGGAACACACATGGATTAGTCTCTTATCTTACCCTTCTTCAATTTCAAATAGATTCAAGAATGAAAGAAAAAGGAAACTATATACCTAATACTTATAAACTTGAAGGAGAGGAAAACACAAGAAAACTTAGATGATGATAATAAAATAATCAATAGATTTGATTACATACAGAAAATAACTTTATATTACAAATTTCACACAGAATTACAAATAACAAAATCAGATGTTTGCAATAAGCACATCAAAAATAATGATTATAATTTATATTTAATTGATTTTTTGTGTTATCTTTTCCTTCCCTTTTCCTTTATTTTACTCTAGCTTTTGCATTTCAGAGAACATTTGACCTTTGAGTTTCTGAGTTTGGCTTTTTTCACTAAGCATGATATTCTCTATTCCCATCTATTTACCAGTAAATGCCATGTTTCATTCTTTTTAAAAGTTATCCTGCAAATAAAAAGGAGGAAGACAACACTTAATCAAAGCTACAATGAGCTACCACTTCATACCCATTAGGATGTATATTATAAAACAAACACTACCAGGAAACAAAAGGTGTTATTCAGTATGAGGAGAAATTGGATCACTCCTGCATACTTGATGGGAATTTAAAATGGTACAGCTACTGTGTAAAACACTAAGGCAAGTTCTCAAAGAAGTAAGCAGCTAATTACCATATGATCCAGCAATTCCACTCCTGTAGATATATCTGAAAGCATTAAAAGCAAGGACTTGAACAAGTATTTATACAATAGCATTCCCAGCAGCATTATTTCTAGTAATCAAATGTAGAAATCTTCACTGGCAGATAAATAGATAAAAAAAAAATGTTCTGTAGAATGCTATTCATATGTATAGTATTGACTATTATTCAGCCTAAACAGAAATGAATACTAACATAATGTTTTGTTACAAATAGACCTTTAAAATATTATTATGCTAAGGGCAATAAACCAGACCCAAAAAGATAGATTGTATGATCTATCCCTTTATATGAGACACCTAGAATAGTCACATTGATAGAGACAATAAGTAGAGCAGTCGGGGTAGAAAAGGAGGAGGAGTTGATTAATGGGCATAGATTGTCTGTTTGGGGTGATGAAAAAGTTTTGGAGATGGAGGGTGGTGATGTTTGCCTAAGAATGTGAAGGTAGTTCATGCTGCAGAACCAGACATTTGTAAATGGCTAAAGAGGTAAATTTTATGTTGGGTATATTTACCATGATAAACAAAGGGAGAGAACCCCAGTACAACCACACTGAAATGTGAGCAGGCAAAAGTATAAACAGGCAACTCACAAAAACAAAACAATGTGACTTGCAGATATATAAAATATTAAATTTCACAAGGAACTGTAAATTAAATCAAAAGATCAAGATACCATTTGTCATCTATAAATTGGAAAATATATTTTGTGCTATTTAATTGCAGTATTAGTATTATAATTATTCTCATAACAGTTGAAAACTTGTTCAATATTTCTGGAAATTATTGCAAATTATGCAAATGGTATTTTATTTTAATCAGAGCTCTATATTTATACATAGAAGAGTTCATCTTGACAAAATCATGCATGCATGGAATTTGATTTCTGTGCATCATCCCCCTTTATCTCTCCCCTTGACCTCATCTGATGATCCATGCTTCTTGTTCTGATCCTGATCTCAGCCTCCTCACTTGCCATCTTACCCTTGCTGCCCTAGTCCTTCCATATCTCCCTCAATCCCCACCTCAGGGGATACTCTTACAACTGTTGGGAGTTAGGGCAACAATGGTTCTAGCTGCATCAGGCTGGAAAAGGGTGTGGTTGGAGTAATTGGGATGTCCTTCTGAGAAGGTCTAGGGTAGGTGGGAAGCAGCAGGCTAGTCCAGAGGCCAACACTGATGATATACATTAATGCCTCCATTGATGGGTCCCTAGTAGAAGTCAGGAGGGATGTTCCTTGGGGGTTCCATTTGTAATACTATCTGAATTTTGTTGTCTCTATACAAGAGGACACAGTGCAAATTGGCAAATTGATAAGGTAAGGACCAGAAGGAAGAAAAAGCACCAGGGTCACCAGAGGCCCAAGGAAAGCTAAAAACCATATGGCAGATTTCACAGCTTTGGACAATCTTTTGAACTGTGTCCTTCAAGCCTTTTCCTGAAGACATATTTTTTTTTTTGTATCAGGGTAAGAGTATTCTCTCTTCTTAAATGGTAGAGTGGATGCAGCAACTTCAAAATCTTCCATTGGGATGCTTGGGTGAATAATAGGGTGCTCACTCAAGAAACTCAACATGCTCTATTACCATTACCTAGTTGGTATCTTAGAGTTACAGCCTGTTGAGCCTCCTCCATGGAGTACTGGGGGCATTTGGAGGACAGAAAAGAATTTTCTCATAGGAGTGGGGCAACTGTGGAGCCCTGTAAAGCAGCTGACTTGGCTGCTACATATGTAGTCCTATTTCCTTTAGCTGTTATGTTCTCTCTCTGCTGATGTCCAGAAACATGGATAACAGCTACCTGAGAGGACAGGAAGATAGCCTCTTGGAGGTGAAGAATCTCCTTGCCATGCTTAACAGGAGTGTCTGTAGTAGTAAGCAATTCTTTCTCTATTCAATAACTGCTTGAGCATGAAGTATGAGAAAGGTATATTTAGACTTAATGGCCCCTAATGATTGAGTAATCATGCCTAGTGCCACTCCATTCCTTTCTGTAACAGATAATTGAAAAGTTGACTGAGTGGGAAGGCCTAGAGCAGCGACCTGGATAAGAGCTGTTTTTAATGCATTGAAGGCTTTTCTTGCCTCTGCAGTCAATTAACTGTCTTTGAACATCCCTGCATTTCCTTAAGGCATTCACAGAGGGGTCTTGCCTTTTCAGCATAGCCAGGGATTCACATTCTATAATACCCAGTTGTTCCCTGAAAGGCCCTGAGTTGTTTTACTCTCTGAGGAAGGGGATATAAGAGCAGGGGTTGAATTCATTCTGGACCAAGTTTTTGAGGTTCATCTTCCCATATTATGATTATGTTAGCAGCCCAGGGTAGAACTGAGCTTTCCTTCAGGAGACTTTGTATCCTCTAGTGGGCAGGAAATTGAGAAGAGAGCCAATGCCCTCAGAAATTATTTTTTCTGAATGTCCACACACAAGAAGTTCATCCCCATACAGGAGTAACACCGTATCAGGGTACGACCATTCCCTGAGGTCTTGTGCTAGTGCTTCTCCAAACAAATGGGGACTGTCTCTAAATCCCTGGGTGAGAACTGTCCAGGCAACTTGTCCTTCCTTACAGCTAGGATCTTCATAGGCCGATGGATTTCACTAAGGAGAGTATATATGTTTGGAACAGCTGGATGTAAAGGGACTACTGCTTCATTGATTATGCAAAGGTCCTGAACTAATCTCCATTTACTGGGGCCCTTCAGGACCCCCAAATAAGAGTATTATAGGGGTTAGAGCACTCTATCAATACTCCCTTTTGTTTCAAACCCAGTATGATAGGTATTAGTCCTTTCTTAGCTTCAGGTTTTAAGGGATACTGTTTTTGGTGAGGAAAGTAGGAAGGATACTCAAGGTGAATTTCAACAGGGTTTGCTGCCCATGCTCTTCCCACTGCAGTGTTATCTTACCAAAGCATGAACTCCACTTCCGCCTCTATTAAGGGTAGACAGCTATATTCCCCAGGTAGCAACAATTTGACACTAAATTGAGATAATAGGTCTCTTTCTAAGATAGGGTTGGAGCCTCTGGCATAATAAGAAAGGAGTGACACTGGTGGAAATCACCCAGGAACAAGCAAGAGGACTATAAATCTCTCTCAAGGGGCTGGCCCAAAATGCCCCAAACTGTTACTTTATCTTAGGACCGAGGTCCAGGAGAGAAGGACAGGACTGAGAATCAAGCTTCCATGTCAAGCAGGAAGTTTATCTGGTGCCTGTCCACGAGCAAGTCTACCTGGGGCTCCTTATGTTGAACAAAGGAAGTCCCTGGGACTTTTCAAAGGGAAATGGAGGATGACAGCCTTGATTCCCTCAGGTTCTGAGGAAATCTAGCCTTCCAATGTTTCCCCAACACAGAGGAAAATGTCCAGGAGGCAGTCTAATAGGTCTTCTGTGTGTCTGGGGACAATCCTTTTTGAAATGGCCTACTTTCCCAAAAGAGAAACATGAGTTGGAAGAGTACCCCTGCTACCTGCTTGCATGGCTGCCGTCAGTTCTCCATGTCATTTGCCCTTTTTCTTCTTCTCTAGGGTCCCATAATAAAATATTCTTGTAGTAGCCTGAACTAATTGGTCCAAGGTTTTGTCTAGTTCCATAGACAGTTTTTGGAGCTTCCTCTGTACTTCTGGAGCAGACTGAGTCAAGAATTTATCTTTAAGATTTCCTCCATCTGTGTCCCCACCTCAGTTTTAGTGTGTTTGGTAATGGCCTCCTGGAGCCTCTGTAGAAAGGTAACTGGTGGCTCCTTTGAATCACAGTGGCCAGCTGGGTATAATTGAAAGGCTTAACCTGAGCCTTCCTCAGTCCTTCTACCACACAGTATATCAAGTGATGTCTGTCCCATTCATCTTTCTCCCTGGCGGCATTCAAGGTTGGTTCAGTGAGGGAAAGTGCCTGACTCCCCTTGGGAATGTTCCAACTCTTGCCAGCCTTGGTTACTTTTCATCCCCTGCCATATAGTAGTTGTTTCCTGTTTCAAAAGCCTTCTCTAAGACCCCTTATTTTTCCAAAGAAGTTAAGTTTTGACTCAAAAGCAACATAACTTCCTTCCATGCTGTCATAAACAAATGATAACTGCTGAAAGGCTTGAAGATACTGCTCTGGTTTTTAGTGTAGTTTACTAGGTCTGTCTTTATGTCCTTAATTCAGTTAATGATAAAAGGACATGTACTATCCTGGGTCAAAATCCCCCCTCCCCAGCATTGCCCTGAGAGGAAATATGCCTTGAGCAGCAGATTTCCTAGCAATTCCGGGATCATAGGTGAAGTTTTCCCCTGGATAAGGAAGACTGGGCTCCAATCCTTTTACATTTAAATATAAAGGGGAAGCAGTCTTAGGACCTATTTTTCCTTTAGATGGGGGCTGACAGAATTCCTGTTTAACTGGTAAAGGTTCATTTCCTCTGTCAATAAGTTTTCTGTTCTGGGGATTTGGTGTCTGGCTTAGAGCCAGATTGCTGGTAGGGTCCTTTGTGTCAAGCTTCCAATTCTTTGCTAGTTCAGGATGATTGCTGAGATAAAAGAACAACTGTACAAAAGAACTAAATTCTATTTACCCCCCCATTTATAAAAAAAGATCCAATTTCCAACTAGTACTGTACTTTAGGGTCCTCTAGGATGGCCACTTTTCTCCATCTCCTAATGGGTACTGAGGCCAGGGCTCAATGCCAAAGAAGATCAAAGATTTTCTCTTTATTTGGGTTCCAAACTACCCCAGTTTTTCTGCAGAACAGAGGAGAGGTAAGCCTTGTGGGATCTTAGAAGAATTGGATCCCATCTGGAGAAAAAAGAAGGAAGAGGTCTTGATGAGGGTGGCCCACTCCCCACTTCACCCTTTTACAAATCTGGAGGGGCAGCTCTCTCCTGTGAATCAGGTAGGCTGGCTTGGCTCAGAATCTATCCAAGGTGACCGTGTCCAGGTAGGGACTGACCAAGCTTACCCATGGCCTCTGGTCCGTGTTCCTGATGTTCTTTTGAAACTCAGACCTGTCTGATGGTTTCATTCCCAGAGTGCATGTAATTCCCACCTTATTTCTGTCAAAAAGGGATTCAGAATTCTCAGGAAAACAAGAATGTGGAGGGGAGACTTCTGTCTGTACAAAGACTTTTCTTTGTTTTTTTATTATTATTTTTTTTAATTTTTACAGACTATTTTGATTCAGTGTACACAAATGGGGTACAACTTTTCATTTCTATGGTTGTACACAATGTAGATTCACACCATTCATGTAAATCACATATATACATAGGGTAATACTGTATTTCATTCTACTGTCTTTGTTCCCCCACCCCCTTCCACCCTATTTTCCTCTATACCATTCAAAGTTCCTTCATTCTTTTCTCCCCCCCCCCACCCCTTATTATATATATCATTATCCACTTAGCAGAGAAAACATTTGGCCTTTTGGGATTGATTTACCTCACTTACCATGATATTTTCCAACCTCATTCATTTACCAGCAAATGCCATAATTTATTCTTCTTTATGACCGAGTAATATTCCACTGTGTATATATACCACAGTTTCTTTATCCATTCATCTGTTGAAAGGCATCTAGATTGGTTCCACAATCTAGCTATTGTGAATTGAGTTGCTATGAACATTGATGTGACTGCATCACTGTAGTATGCTGATTTTAAGTCCTTTGGGTGTAAAATGAGGAGTGGGATAGGTAGGTCAAATGGTGGTTCCATTCCAAGTTTTCTAAGGAATCTCCATACTACTTTCCAGAGTGGCTGCACCAATTTGCAACTCCACCAGAAATATATGAGTGTGCCTTTTTCCCTATATTCACGCAAAACTTATTGCTTGTGTTCTTGATAATAATCATTCTATTGGAGTTAGATGAAATCTTAGGATGGTTTTAATTTGCATTTCTCTAATTTCTACAGATGATGGACACTTTTTCATATATTTGTTGATCACCTGTATATCTTCTTCTCTGAAGTGTCTGCCCAGTTCCTTAGACCAATTATTGATTGGGTTCTTTGTATTTTTGGTGTAAAGTTTCTTAAGTTCTTTATAAACTCTGAAGATTAGTGCTCTGTAAAAAGATTTATGCTGGAGTCTCTGACATGAGGAGAATTCCCTGACCTAGTAACACGATCCCTCAGCCCACATTTGTGGGTCTTTTTTTTTCTGTGTATAGGTTTCTACCAGGTGCTATACATCAACTCCAGGAAAAGTCTTATGATGGTCATAATAATATCAACTTTTATTCTTTTTCTTCCTTTCTTTTGGTGGGTCCTTAAAGTCACAAGGGAGGGGGGATAGGTGGTTTATAAAATGTCTCAGAAAGACAAGGAGTTCTTCTGTTATAGGGCCTTCTGATCAGGGGTAACCTAACAAAAGGGACAAGATCTCTGCATAAGGTAAAGATGAATTAGCAGTGACTTAGTCTTAACTGACAAACTGTGTTCCCATAAGAAAGAAACAAAATATTGCTGATTTTTGGTATGGACTATGGGCCCATTACCCATGTTGTTGCCAAGAGAAGAGAAAGCAATAATAAACAGTCTGGGAATTCAGTGGTGTTAGTCATGGCTGGGGGCTTCCTGGGCCTCAGAGAGTCACAGAAGTGCTGGATGATCAAAGGTCACTTTCCAGTTCTCATCAGCCATTTAACATGACTGCTACTAACCTTTGGATTGCTAGTTACTATCCCGGATGAGCCCCCAATTCTATTACTGTCTAGGGTTTCTGGGTTCATTGTCTCTATTCAGCAAAGAATTGAAGAGTAGGACACAGAGATAGCAAGCAAGAAGTAGTTTATGGCAAAGGCAACAGAGATACAGAGATAGAATTCTCTGGAAGAGAAGGGTCCCAAAGCTAGGCATCTGGTTGGGGGAGATTTGGCCTATTCTTTTTAATGGTCTCTAGAAATTTCCCCTTTTCTTATCTCCTCCCCTGTCCATGCATTCATGACTGTCATTGATTGGTAGCACCCTCTAATCCTGCCTCTGTTTTTATTTTTCTATTGGGTCTCCCCTTAGGAACATGAGCATGGAAGTGTCTCTCTGATTGGGTTCCCTGCTGTGTCCACTAGCCCTTCGTAAGAGGGGTAAGGTCTGGGGGACATAGATCAGCTGTAGTGTGCTTGCTTTGGAAGCACAAGGTCCTGGGTTCAATCCCCAGCACTGCAAATAAGTAAATAAACTATGAATCAGGAAGTTGACCTCATCAGAAGACCCTCTCGGTGCTCCTTGTTCTGTACCTGCCCCCAGGCAGGTGGTGGGAAAGTTTTCTTGGGTCGAATGCCTTTTGGCATGTACACTTAGAGGGAAGTGAAGCATGGGGAAGTACAGATTTTGAAAAGGATGGCAGCCATTGTAAGAAAGTGGCAGTCAAGAAGTGAGGGAGTTAGAATGGTGTTTGTCTGTTTGGACAGAAAAGACCAGGGGGTTTGTTTTCCCTCAGTGACAGAAGGTACTACTTGAATCAAGAACTCAAAGAAGTGAAGAGTAAGTCCTGTGAATATTTATGGTGGGAAACTCAGGAAAGGAGACAGGTAAGGGACCCAGGGCTGGAATATCCAGATGTACTTGAGGAGATGAACTAAGCAGATACCATTGTGCCTGGCTGATATGGAGTAAGGGTAAGGATATTAGGAAATGAGGTCTGTAACTTAGTGGGGCCAGGTCAAGTAGGCCTTGAAAGTCCAGGTGAGAACCTCGGACTTTACTCTGAAGGAGACAGGAAGCCTTCCGAGGGTTTTGAGCTGAAGTCCTGATCTCAGCTTTAAAAGAAGCACTAGCTAATATTTGGAGCAGAATCTACTAAGAGTCAAGGGCAAAAGCAACACAGGTCAGTTCAGAGGCTACTAAAATACCCAATCAAGACAGGATGGTGTCTGGGACCAGTAGATTGTATTTTGAAGGTGGATATGAAGGCTCAGATATGGAATGTGAGATGAAGATAGGAACCTGGTGACTCCAAAGGATTTTGTTTATGTTTTCATTTTTGAGACAGGGTCTCACTCTGTATCTCAGGCAAACAATCTTCCCCTGCCTCAGTCTGTGTTATAGTTTGGATCTGGAATATCCCTTGAAAAGTTCATGTTTGGGGAGCATAATCCCGAATGCAGTGAGATTCAGAGGTGTCTCTGACCACATAGGTAAATTAATCCATTTGCTGGATTAATCCATTGATGGCTGTAGGTCGGTGGGAAATAACTGGAAGAGGAGGGTCACTGGGGGTATGACCTTGAGAAATAGGTCTCTCCCCCTTCATTCCTCCCTCCCCCCTCTTCTTCTTCCTGTCTTTTTCCTGCCTGCCATAAGCTGAACAGTTTTCCTCTGCCACACCCATCCATCACGATGTTCTGCCTCACCTCAGGCCAGACCAATATAATCAATGGGACTGACTGACTGTGAACGAACCTCTGAAACTATGAGCCCCAAATACACTTTCTCTAAGGTGTTCTTGTTAAGTATTTTGGCCATAACGATGAAGATCTGATCAACAAAACCTGAATCCATGGTTTGGATCTGAACTATAGAGTAAATTCTGCTCTTAATTACTGAGATGAAGAATTCTTTTGGAGTACTAGATTTGGGGAGCAAGGAATACAGGGACTGACTCTGGAAAGGTTAAATGTGAGGTATCTGTTGGGAACCAAGTGCAGATGCAATCTGAGTAGTCGAAAGCATGAGTTTGGAGTTCAGGGAGAGATCAGGTTCATAGGCATTAATTTGGAGGCTTAAAGTGCATGGAGAAGTAGTTGAGCTGTGGATGGAATGACATCATATGGTTAGTGGAGCAGAATAGAGAAGAGCCCTAAGTACTCCAATATTTAGAGGTAAGACGAGGAGGGAGCATCAGCAAAGAGGACTGAGATAATATAAAAATGTGGGAAAGTAAGATTAATACTCAAATTATTACTTCCAATACTCCAATAATGAATCTACTGAAGAAGAGAAAAACTATCCCATTCACCACAACCTCAAAAAAATACTTGGTAATTAATATAACAAAGAATGTGAAGAGCCTCTACAATGAAAACTATAGAACTCTGAAGAAAATTTGAAGAATACCTTAGAAGAGGAAAGACCTCTCATGCTCTTGGAGAGACAAAACAATATTATCAAAATGGCCATACCACCAAAAGCAAAATACAGGGTTAGTGCAATTCCCATCCAAATAACAATGACGTTCTTCACTATACTAAAAACACAGTTCTAAAATTCATTTAGAAAAATAAGAGATCCAGCAGAGCCAAAGCAATCCTGAGCAAAAAGATTGATAGTCCAAGAATCACAATACTAGACCTCAAATTACACCACAAAGGTATAGTAACAAAAATAGCATGATACTAGCACCAAAATTCACATGAAGACAAATGGAAGACACTGAGACAATCTCGCATAAGCACACTTATCTAATACTAGACAAAGCTGCCAAAGACATAGGATAAAGTTATTGTGTCTGTGTCTGCCCCTGTCCTGAGAGGCAGGCTTTGTTTGCACAGGTGCTGACATGCAAAGGGCATCACATCTGTGCTGAGCCTGGTGGAGTCAGGTGGATGAAAGGCAGCCCCTATCCCATCCCCTGGATTGCTGATACTAGATACCAAGACTCTAGGCCAGGTGTTTCTCTGTTCTTGTGATCCTTACCTGTCTTCCTCTGGGTGTCCAAGTTGGAGGGTTTCCTGGGGTCTGAATGCTCTTCTCTCTTGTGCACACCCTGCACGAGTTTCCAAGGGCAGAAGGCTGGCTGGGGGAGGCAGTTCTTTACATTCTTATCCAGTATCTGAGAAAATAGAGGCTCAGTGTAACACCAGGCACGTCTTATCTCTAAAGACTTCACTCATGACAAGTGACTTGATGAGCCACGTAGTCCTAACTCTGCTCTAACAAAGGAACTGCCAGATTCTCTCTGGAGATAGGAGTTCATGTGTAGTGCCAGGTGCAGGTGGCCTAGAGGACCAGGTTGCAGGAGGCCTGAGTATTAGCAGATGATAGAGGCCAGGCCAGGTAGACCCTTGAGGCCTGGCTTCTTTCCCCTTAGGAATATGACCATCACTGCAAGTGGACCAACAACTGTGGGTCACCTTAACATCAGTATCTTCATGCTGCTGCTGGGGTCCCTTTGTTTGTACCTTGCTGCCCAGCTGGTGACATGCGTGACCTTCCTTGTTCACACCAGAGACCTGCCATTCTCCTTAGACAAACCATGGGATATTCACACAGTGCAAAGGGCCTCCACTGGGAATAGCATGACTTATGGAGAGGGAGGGCTGGACAGCCAAGGGGCAGGTCAATGAGGGTGGGGTTGATGTGGGCGGGGCTAGAGGGAAAAGCCCCTTGGGAGGACCTGTCAAGGCCATGTTGAAGCGAGTGGAGTCAGGGAGACAGTCTTGGTAGGATGAACTGTGGAGTTAAGAATCTAATGGGTCGGAGTAGAGTAAAGAATCTGCTCCCAGAGGTAGAAAAGGGACGGGCAGAAGGATAGCACGGTGGAGTTAGGTTACCGTTGGGTGTACTGGTAACAATCTAGTCCAGGAAGGAAGAGCAAGTGGGCGTGACTCTATGTGGGCAGGGTCATGGAGGGCAGAGCTGAAAGCAAGGGCAGGGCCAGTGAGGAACTGTCCCTTAGTTTGGCTTCTTAAACTGTGCACAGCTTCAATGTGTCTGTACTTGCCTTGGCGCCCTGCTGCCACTCATCTTGGTGCTGGTGACCAAGCTGTAGCGGTGAGCACCGCCAGGCACCCCTACGAGGCCCAGGTAAGTGGGACTGAGTGCCTGTGCAGGGATACTAGGCTGTGACGAGGCATCTTGCACCTCTGCCACACGGCACTTTCTGTACTGCCCTTGGCCCTGATGGTGCCTCATTAGTCCTTCCACACTCACCTCTTAAGATGCAGCTCAAGCCTTTTCTCCCCCTGGAGCTTTGTTGTCACTCTCCTTCCTGGGTGCATTCCTTCCAGAGCCTCCTGTGTGCTAGGCTGCCTGTCATTTGAGGGAGGGGATAGAGGTAAGTGCATCCTGCACTTGTGTAGGTAGGAACTGCAATCAGCGTGACATCAGGAAGACACTCAGGGACATTCTGAGAGGGGGTCAGTCCTGAGTGGTTCAACAGACTCAAAGAAACTGAAAGGTTGGTGAGGCAGGCATCGTAGAGTAGGACTCTACTTATCCTAGGTGTGATTTTGGAAAGGCAGAGGACAGGAGGGGCCATTGCCTGTGAGAGGCACCCTTTACAAAAGGTAAGGAACCCGAAAGTAGATATTAATGGAAGGATGAGGACATGGCTCTTATTCAAGCACAAGGTGGCATGGGCAAGGAAGTTGACACCATGGGGTGGAGGTGTCAAGATTTAAAAAGTCCAGGAAGTGAAGCGTGGAATTTAGTCTGAATGAAATGGAAACCTGGGAGCCATGGTAGGATTTTTTTTTTTTTTTAAAGTCATTTGTTGAGAATAATTTACACACGTAAAATACACACTTTTTAGTCTATAGTTAGGGATTTTGACAAATGGAGACCATCCTGCACTGTCCACCATAATCAAGGTTAGACCAGTTTCACTACCCCAGAAAACCCTTTCATCATCTTTTGTTGTCAAAATCTTTCCCTATGTCCTTCTGTTGTTTCTTAGTCCAGAATCACGTATAAATGGAGTTGTTGCCTTTTTAGTATGGTTTCATTCATTTAGCACAACGCATTTGAGATTCATCCATGTGTAGCTCATATCAGTAGTTTATTTCCTTTTGTTGTGTAGTATTGTATGGATGCCCTACAGATTATTTATTCATTCACCACTTGAAGAATTTTTACATTGTATCTAGTTTTTCAACAGGTTTTTTTGTTTGTTTGTTTGTTTGTTTAGTCAGGAATTGAACCCAGGGATGCTTAACCACTGAGCAACATCACCAGCCCTCCCCTATTTTTTTAAAACTTTATCTTTTTTCTTTTGAGTCAGGGTCCCACTAAGTTGCTTAGGGCCTCACTGAGTTACTGAGACTGCCTATGAACTTGCAATCTTCCTGCTTCAGGCTGGTATTATACTGTGCCCAGCTTGTTTTTCACAGTTATAAATAAAGCAGCTACTAGCATTGGTTTACAGGCATGTGAATATAAGTTTTCATTTCTTCTGGGTAAATTCTTAGTGGTGGCATTGCTGAGTCACTTGTGTTCCACACAAGTAACCATATGTGGAACTTTTTAGGAAATTTCCAAATTTGTCTTCCAAAACAGCTATATCTCTAATTTGTACCAGCGATGTATGAGAATTGCAGTTGCTCCACATCCTCCCCAGCATTTGACCCTGTCGTTTGTTGTTATTTTATTTTGTCTTTTAATTTTAGGCTTATAAAAGAGTAGTGGTATCTGATTCATGCTCCAGTGTGTGTTTCTTAATGAGTAATGATGTTGACCATTTTTCATGTCTTATTGCCCATCAGTATGTCTTTGATAAAGTGTTTGCTCCAATCTTTTACTCATTAAAAAACAAACAAACAAAAACGGTTGTTTCCTTATTGAATTTTAAGAGTTCTTTGTGCTGGATTTAGATCAATGTGTTGCAGATCTTTTCTTGCCATCTGTAGCTTGTCATTTCATTTTCTTCATAGCATCATCCAAAGAAGCAGAGTTCTTATTGCTTTGCTCAGCTTGACTGAGGCATCTTTGATGCCCTGAAATAGTTTTGGCTGGGGGTGTATCTGAGTGGTAGAGCATGTGCTTGGCATGTTCAAGACCCTGGTTCTTCAATCCCCAGCAGACAAAGAAAAGGAATCTGAATAAAGTATCGAGCCAACAAACAAAATAATCAGCCTTTGGGGATAGGAAAAAAGAGAGAAAGGAACAGAAACAAGCCTGATGCCCTGATTCCGTGGAGATAAGGGAAAGAATGAGAGGCAGCAGGAAGTTGGGTAGAAGATGGGGCAAGAAGAAGATGTCACTTGATTTTGGTGCTGTGGAATGGGAGGGTGTTTGAGACACAGAATTGGAACAGGATCCCCAAGAGTGGAACCAGTGAGAGAAGGTCTTCTGGGTGCTTCAGAGCTGTTGGATTTTTTACTTGTCTGATTGGATTCCATGTGGGGAGAGGAAAGTATTCAAATTTACTGCTCAGTTTTTAAAAATTTATTAATTATCATTCCTTAAGGATTTTTTTATAACTTATGTACGATCAATATTTGCTATACTTTATAAACATCTACTCAAAAATTCTTTCTCTAAATTAAAATTTTGTGGATTTTTTCATTACTCTGCCATTAATTAATTTGTTCTGATACTAGGGATTGATCCCAGGGTGCTTTATCACTGAAGTTACATCTTCAATCCTTGTTATATTTTGTTATGAGTTAGTGTCTCCCTAACTTGCTGAAGGCCTTGCTAAGTTGCTGAGACTGACCTTAATCTTGCAATCCTCCTGTCTCAGGCTCCTGGATTACAGGCCTGCACCACTGCTTCTGGCAGGATACTAGTTTAAGTCCTGTGAAATACTTAAAGGAGGCAGAACCTCATAGAGTTCAATGGTTCATGTTGCTTTTGGGACTTGGTGGAATATTCCAGAGCTATTCTGATGTGGATCCTACTCTAGTGTAAAACAGCTTTTAAAATCAAAATCTTCTTGTGTGTGCCATGGGAGAGTTGGGGGTGGGCAGAGGTGCTGCTGGGTCACTTCCCATTGTGACAATATTTGCTAGCTACAACTCTTATCCTTGGGGTGACATTCAACCTGGTTTGGTGGGTGAGGAGGTGGACAGGATGATGGAAGGAGTAGGGAGAAGAAAAAAGTGGAAGAAGAGAGAGAAGAAGCCAGTCAGTGTCAAGAGTAGGATTCGACCTTTGAGCTTGACCTTGTTTGTGTACTGAAGGCCTTCAGCCCAGACTCTCCTGGGCCATGTGATTTCTTACTAGGAAAATACACCTGGGCATCCCTGCTGCCACTGTCCTCCCAGATTGTGAAATTCACTGAAGGCACATGTTTAGGAACAGTGAGGGGTGGGAGAGGAAGTGGGAGCAGGGGTGACACTGACTGTGGAGCAGTTGAGCAGCAGAGGGAAGATCTTGTAAGGGATCTGGAAAGACGTGGTGGGAGGACGAGTGGGCCCCATAGAGACAGAGCAGGATTGCTGCCAGAGGGAGGAGCAGGTGAGGAGGGAGCCCTGAGAAGGCAGGAGAGGTGGTGCAGGGTCAGCACTGTCAGGGAGAGCTGCTCACAAGTGGGTGGAGGGAGGGCTCTTCCCAGGGCCCTGGGAGGCAGGATCCCTGGGTCACTCTGGGTTTCCCTGCCTTGGATTCTCGCTCCAGGCCTGAGTTGAGCCCTGGCTCAGCTGACCACCTTAGGGAGGGTCACTGGGAGATGGCTGTGCCGAGTCCTGCCATTTCTGAGCTCCTCTTCCCATCCCCGTCTCCCTTCAGGACAACAACCCATTCAACCAGGGTTGTATCAGAAACTGGCATGTCACCCTGTGCGCACCACTGGGGCCCAAGTGAGTTGGTAAACCAGAGGCTCAAGTGGTTGGACCCTGGGACTGGTGAGGCTGGGTCTTCTTCCCTGGTCCCTTACCCCAGCTCCCTGGCCCTGACCCTCACTGTTCTCTTCCTTGGTGATTTTCTCCAGGGCACAATGGGAGTCTCTGGGAATTTCCCTCTTCCTTGCCTTTGTAGGTTCTAGCTCCAAGAAATGAGAGGAACCCCAGCCTGGATGGGAGTCCTGGATGAGAGCTCTGGTCTCTGTGCTGTCCAAGCTGAGGAGTGAGGGTGGTCAGGAAGAGCAGGAAACTGGGTGGTGACCCCTTGCATTTGTCCTGTCATTTCCCAGGTGTATGTTGGATGCTGTGTGGTTCCAGAGGGAGGAGGGAACAGAGTGGGATTCGATGGAGGTCCTGAGCTCTCCATGACACATCCCAGCACACCATCACAAAGACCTCCCTGGGCCCAACGCTCAAACTAGTTTTCAACACAGATGGGCAGGTGCCCCCAGGGAGTGGTGAGGCTGTAGCCATCTAGCAGGTGAGGAGTAGTGGGTGTGCACTGGGGGAGGGGTGTCTGTGGTTGCACATGTGTTGGGGGAGCCCCTGAGGTGGAGCTGGCCCTGAAGCTGAAGCACTTGAAGCTTAAGGAGCAGGAGTATGAACCTGGAGGGTGCAGGGTCCAGGACACAGGGCTTCAGAGCACAACCAGGTGTCCCTGGATATATGAAAAGACTGCATAGCTAACTAGCTGGTTGCCTTGGGCCAGTCCTTTACCTTTCTGGGCCTGAGTTTCCTCAGGTATTAATGAGGACTGAAACTAGTTCACTAATTTATAATATTTAGGAAGACTTTTTGTTTTAATGAAAATTTTTACTTGAAGTCCCTTGTGAAACATATGGAGTGGAGCATTAGGACTACAGTGGAGTGGGTGACCTACAGTGCCTCCCAAATGCCCTTACATTGATGAGTGGTACCAGACCTCTCCTCTGTCCTTCCTGCAGGGTACTCAGACTTGACTGTGAACTGTGGGGTGGAATTTACAGAGAGCCCCCATGTACTGACTCTGTGTTTATCTTCCCATCAGCCCAGTGCTGCAGTGGAAGTCTCTCAGTGGAGGCTTGGCCTCCCATTCACCTCCTCCTAGTGGCCTGGATGTGCAAGTGATGCCATCATGTGACCCCCACATGGAGTCTTCTTGGGCCTGAGTCCCCACTCATTCTGCTCTTGGAAGTGCCATGACCCCCATGACTCCCCAATCCCCATAAATGTTTTTTGCTGCTTTCTATGGCTCCTCTGCCTGTGTGTTCTAGGTTCAGAGAAGTCTGTTTCCTGGGGTGTGGGAGAGACACTGAGGGTCTAGGACAAAGGCCTCTTGGAAGGAAAGAGCATTGCTCCCTGGAGATCCAAGCTCAGGAACCAACTCTGTCTGGCTCTTTGACCTAGGGCAAGGCACTTAGCATTGCTCTCATCCTTAAAGTGTGATCACAGTTAATCATGGTAACTGACCTGGCTGGCTCCCTGATAAGGACTGGAGATGAGAGAAGAGAAAACCCACCAGCCACAATAATACCTAGTGTACCTCAAACCATTGCACGAAATGAAAAGGGAACTTATTTATTAATAGTTCTAGTTGTATGTGTGCACATGGTTGTATTCTTTAGGATTGTTTGTGTGTGTGTGTGTGAGAGAGAGAGAGAGAGAGAGAGAGCGCGCCATTGTGTGTGGTACTGGGGATCATATCAAGCCCTGGGTCTTATGCATGGCAGGCAGGCACTCTACCACTGAGCTACATCCCAAGCTCTTTTATATTTTGAGAGATTGGTCCCACTAAATTGACCAGGCCGGCATTCAACTTGTGATCCTCTTTTTTCAACCTCCCTCGTAGCCTGCCTAGTTGTCACAGGTGTTCGTTTTCACACTGACTTAGGGATTTCTATATGTAAGTTCTTGCCATCTGCAAAGAGATATTTTTTCTTCTTTCTCAAGTGGACACTTAATTTTTTCTTACCTAATTTCAGTGGCTGCAAATTTTAATTAATATGATGTTAGATTTTTCATAAGTGCCTTTTATCTGGTTGAGGAAGTTTCCTTTTATCTTTGTTGTGTGTGTGTGTGTGTTTGTGATTCTTTTTGAATCATGGAAAGGTATTAGATATTGTCAAATGCTTTTTCTACATCAAATGATCATGTTGATTTTTCCCTTTACTATTAATGTGGTATACTACATAGTTGACATTATTCCAGGTTTTAGTGTTTAATCATTAATAGCATGACTTACCAGGTCCAAGAGAAGAAGATACTATGTTCAAGGAACTCATTTAAAAAACTCTAAAACTAAGTACATAGTACATATAAAAAATGTGTATTATAATTATTAAACCTTTCTACACATAATACCTAGCTGCAGGAAGATATTCTTAGTTTAAGAAAATGTGTATCAGATTTCAGTGTAAACTACTAGCAACCTTCAACTCTTATTTGTTTCAAATTCTTCCATCCCAGTCCAAATTATGAGGTCTGGAAGTTTTTCTCCAATCACAGATGTGATTACCAATTTTGTCAATTCTTGCAATGATCTGATGAGACATGGTCTGAAATGTGCTCTGCATTCATTCAGGGACCATGTGCCCAGCAAGGTGCAATCCTGTGTGATGTTTGAATCAGTCGTGGCCATCTCCCCAGAATCAGGTTGGGGGATAAGTCTCAGACTATCACCCATAGAACATCTTTCTTTCTTTCCTTTTTCTTTTTCCTTTTTTTTTTTTTTTTGTGGGGGGGGGGTACACTGGGGATTTAACCCAGGAATGATTTACCAATGAGTTTCATCCCCAGTCCCTTTATTTTTAATTGAGTCTCATTAAATGTCTGAGGACCTCACTAAGTTGACTGAGGACTGGCCTGGTCTTGCAAATCATCCTCTCTCAGCCTCCCAAGTTGCTGGAATTACAGGCATGCACCACCATGTCCAGCTACATTCCATTTTTATATGTTGAATCATTCTTGCATTCCTGGGGTAAATCCCAGTTGCAGTGATATATGATTTTTAATATGCTGCTGAATTTTTCTTGTTAATTTTTTAAAGGATTTTTTAATCTATACTCATAATGGCTATTAGTCTTAGTTTTCTCCTGTGATATCTTTGTCTGGCTTTGGTATCAGAGTAATATTGGTCCTATAAAATAAGTTGGGAATTGTTTCTTCTGTTGTACTTTCTGGTGGTGTTTGAAAAGGAGTGGTGTCTATATAAAGTTGTGGTAGAATTTACCACTGAAACCATAGTCTTCTTTAGAAGATCCTTTTAAGTTATCATATTTCTTGATTTTTCCCTTTTCAATTTTAGTTCTTTTAGACTATATTATAATTAGTTCTTGACTTGTAAGTAATGAAAGTGCAATTTTAGTATCAGTACTATTGACATCATGAAATACTGCCTTTTCAAGAATTTTAATTGCATTTTGTAATAAGTTGTCATTGTGAAAAGTTTTACATTGCAGCTTAAATTCATGGAAAAGGAATATGCTAGTGTGATGTTCTGCTTTGTTTTTTTTATTAATGTTTTTATTTGTTTTTCTTGGATGTACATGACAGTAGAGTGTATTTTGCTCTACATACATGGAGTGTAGCTGCCCTTTCTTGTGGTTGTACCTGATGGAGTTTCACTGGTGGTGTTCACATAGGAACATAGGAAAGTTTTGTCCAATTCTTCTACTGTCTTTCCTGTTCCCATCACCCCTCCATTCCCTCCATTCTCATTTGTCTAATCCAGTGAACTTCTCTTCTTCCCTCCCCCACTTGTTGTACGTCAGCATCTGCATATCAGAGGGAACATTCGGCCTTTGGTTTATGGGTTGATTATATCACTATTTTTTTCCATTTCATTTTTTATGTTTCTTAGTGGTAGATGGACACAATACCTTTATTTTATTTATTTGCTTTTAATGTGGTGCTTAGGCTCAAACCCAGTGCCTCACATGTGCCAGGCAGCACTCTCCCCTAAGCTACCACTCCCCCTTGCTTTGCTTTGTTTTTTGAGATGGGTTTTCACTATGTTGCCCAGGCTGGCTTTGAACTTGCATTCTTCCTGCCTTAGCCACTGAGTAGCTGGTAGTACAGGCCTATGCCACCATGCCTGGCTTCAGATGCCAATTTTAAATGAAAGAAGATGACTGAGTTCAATCTCTTAGGTTAGTTCATAAGTGAATTTTTTTCTAATGTTGTGTGTGTGTGTGTGTATGTGTGTGTGTATGGGTGTGTGTGTGTGTGTGTGTGTTAATGTGATACTGGGGATCTAACTCAGTGCCTTGCCTCATGTGTGCTAGTCAAGTACTTTACCACTGACCTGCAGTGCCAGTCCTTGTATGGTGCTGTGTTTACGGACACCATGTAACTATATGGATTAAAATAACAACTAAGAATGCAAAAAGTTCCTCGTATTTGAAAACTACAAACATAAAGTCAAAATACATGGTGCTAAAATCAATAGATGAATGAAACACAATGTCCACTACAGACTTTAGAGATCAACATGAAGGATATTTATGGGAATGATTTAGGGATAAACACCCATGGAAGGAAGGGAAGAAAAGGGGAAGATGCAAGACTGAGCAGAAGGAGTCACCTGAGGTAGGGATCCAGCAAATACTCAGCAAACCCCAAAGTCACATTCAAAATTGACCTGCTTTTAGGCAAAGTGTCTAGGCTGTTATGCCCTGTAGTGTCAATTCCTTAGGATGCAATCTGTCCCTGGAAGTAGTGGAGGCAGTCCCCCAAATCTGGGGCTGTCTCCCACCTACACTCCAGCAGCTAGGCAAGTATGTTCTTCATTCCTAGAGAAGAATCTGGGAGGCCCACCACAGGGTCCACTCTGCATATCTTAGCACATATGAAGAACTCAGTGTTCGTTGGAAGTGGCGGTCAAGAATTAGAGAATGAAGTTTTACTTGATTACTTGATTAGTGAAGCTGGAACCATTGATTATAACTATGGGGAACACACATGGATTAGTCTCTTATCTTACCCTTCTTCAATTTCAAATAGATTCAAGAATGAAAGAAAAAGGAAACTATATACCTAATACTTATAAACTTGAAGGAGAGGAAAACACAAGAAAACTTAGATGATGATAATAAAATAATCAATAGATTTGATTACATACAGAAAATAACTTTATATTACAAATTTCACACAGAATTACAAATAACAAAATCAGATGTTTGCAATAAGCACATCAAAAATAATGATTATAATTTATATTTAATTGATTTTTTGTGTTATCTTTTCCTTCCCTTTTCCTTTATTTTACTCTAGCTTTTGCATTTCAGAGAACATTTTGACCTTTGAGTTTCTGAGTTTGGCTTTTTTCACTAAGCATGATATTCTCTATTCCCATCTATTTACCAGTAAATGCCATGTTTCATTCTTTTTAAAAGTTATCCTGCAAATAAAAAGGAGGAAGACAACACTTAATCAAAGCTACAATGAGCTACCACTTCATACCCATTAGGATGTATATTATAAACAAACACTACCAGGAAACAAAAGGTGTTATTCAGTATGAGGAGAAATTGGATCACTCCTGCATACTTGATGGGAATTTAAAATGGTACAGCTACTGTGTAAAACACTAAGGCAAGTTCTCAAAGAAGTAAGCAGCTAATTACCATATGATCCAGCAATTCCACTCCTGTAGATATATCTGAAAGCATTAAAAGCAAGGACTTGAACAAGTATTATACAATAGCATTCCCAGCAGCATTATTTCTAGTAATCAAATGTAGAAATCTTCACTGGCAGATAAATAGATAAAAAAAAATGTTCTGTAGAATGCTATTCATATGTATAGTATTGACTATTATTCAGCCTAAACAGAAATGAATACTAACATAATGTTTTGTTACAAATAGACCTTTAAAATATTATTATGCTAAGGGCAATAAACCAGACCCAAAAAGATAGATTGTATGATCTATCCCTTTATATGAGACACCTAGAATAGTCACATTGATAGAGACAATAAGTAGAGCAGTCGGGGTAGAAAAGGAGGAGGAGTTGATTAATGGGCATAGATTGTCTGTTTGGGGTGATGAAAAGTTTTGGAGATGGAGGGTGGTGATGTTTGCCTAAGAATGTGAAGGTAGTTCATGCTGCAGAACCAGACATTTGTAAATGGCTAAAGAGGTAAATTTTATGTTGGGTATATTTACCATGATAAACAAAGGGAGAGAACCCCAGTACAACCACACTGAAATGTGAGCAGGCAAAAGTATAAACAGGCAACTCACAAAAACAAAACAATGTGACTTGCAGATATATAAAATATTAAATTTCACAAGGAACTGTAAATTAAATCAAAAGATCAAGATACCATTTGTCATCTATAAAATTGGAAAATATATTTTGTGCTATTTAATTGCAGTATTAGTATTATAATTATTCTCATAACAGTTGAAAACTTGTTCAATATTTCTGGAAATTATTGCAAATTATGCAAATGGTATTTTATTTTAATCAGAGCTCTATATTTATACATAGAAGAGTTCATCTTGACAAAATCATGCATGCATGGAATTTGATTTCTGTGCATCATCCCCCTTTATCTCTCCCCTTGACCTCATCTGATGATCCATGCTTCTTGTTCTGATCCTGATCTCAGCCTCCTCACTTGCCATCTTACCCTTGCTGCCCTAGTCCTTCCATATCTCCCTCAATCCCCACCTCAGGGGATACTCTTACAACTGTTGGGAGTTAGGGCAACAATGGTTCTAGCTGCATCAGGCTGGAAAAGGGTGTGGTTGGAGTAATTGGGATGTCCTTCTGAGAAGGTCTAGGGTAGGTGGGAAGCAGCAGGCTAGTCCAGAGGCCAACACTGATGATATACATTAATGCCTCCATTGATGGGTCCCTAGTAGAAGTCAGGAGGGATGTTCCTTGGGGGTTCCATTTGTAATACTATCTGAATTTTGTTGTCTCTATACAAGAGGACACAGTGCAAATTGGCAAATTGATAAGGTAAGGACCAGAAGGAAGAAAAAGCACCAGGGTCACCAGAGGCCCAAGGAAAGCTAAAAACCATATGGCAGATTTCACAGCTTTGGACAATCTTTTGAACTGTGTCCTTCAAGCCTTTTCCTGAAGACATATTTTTTTTTTTGTATCAGGGTAAGAGTATTCTCTCTTCTTAAATGGTAGAGTGGATGCAGCAACTTCAAAATCTTCCATTGGGATGCTTGGGTGAATAATAGGGTGCTCACTCAAGAAACTCAACATGCTCTATTACCATTACCTAGTTGGTATCTTAGAGTTACAGCCTGTTGAGCCTCCTCCATGGAGTACTGGGGGCATTTGGAGGACAGAAAAGAATTTTCTCATAGGAGTGGGGCAACTGTGGAGCCCTGTAAAGCAGCTGACTTGGCTGCTACATATGTAGTCCTATTTCCTTTAGCTGTTATGTTCTCTCTCTGCTGATGTCCAGAAACATGGATAACAGCTACCTGAGAGGACAGGAAGATAGCCTCTTGGAGGTGAAGAATCTCCTTGCCATGCTTAACAGGAGTGTCTGTAGTAGTAAGCAATTCTTTCTCTATTCAATAACTGCTTGAGCATGAAGTATGAGAAAGGTATATTTAGACTTAATGGCCCCTAATGATTGAGTAATCATGCCTAGTGCCACTCCATTCCTTTCTGTAACAGATAATTGAAAAGTTGACTGAGTGGGAAGGCCTAGAGCAGCGACCTGGATAAGAGCTGTTTTTAATGCATTGAAGGCTTTTCTTGCCTCTGCAGTCAATTAACTGTCTTTGAACATCCCTGCATTTCCTTAAGGCATTCACAGAGGGGTCTTGCCTTTTCAGCATAGCCAGGGATTCACATTCTATAATACCCAGTTGTTCCCTGAAAGGCCCTGAGTTGTTTTACTCTCTGAGGAAGGGGATATAAGAGCAGGGGTTGAATTCATTCTGGACCAAGTTTTTGAGGTTCATCTTCCCATATTATGATTATGTTAGCAGCCCAGGGTAGAAACTGAGCTTTCCTTCAGGAGACTTTGTATCCTCTAGTGGGCAGGAAATTGAGAAGAGAGCCAATGCCCTCAGAAATTATTTTTTCTGAATGTCCACACACAAGAAGTTCATCCCCATACAGGAGTAACACCGTATCAGGGTACGACCATTCCCTGAGGTCTTGTGCTAGTGCTTCTCCAAACAAATGGGGACTGTCTCTAAATCCCTGGGTGAGAACTGTCCAGGCAACTTGTCCTTCCTTACAGCTAGGATCTTCATAGGCCGATGGATTTCACTAAGGAGAGTATATATGTTTGGAACAGCTGGATGTAAAGGGACTACTGCTTCATTGATTATGCAAAGGTCCTGAACTAATCTCCATTTACTGGGGCCCTTCAGGACCCCCAAATAAGAGTATTATAGGGGTTAGAGCACTCTATCAATACTCCCTTTTGTTTCAAACCCAGTATGATAGGTATTAGTCCTTTCTTAGCTTCAGGTTTTAAGGGATACTGTTTTTGGTGAGGAAAGTAGGAAGGATACTCAAGGTGAATTTCAACAGGGTTTGCTGCCCATGCTCTTCCCACTGCAGTGTTATCTTACCAAAGCATGAACTCCACTTCCGCCTCTATTAAGGGTAGACAGCTATATTCCCCAGGTAGCAACAATTTGACACTAAATTGAGATAATAGGTCTCTTTCTAAGATATGGGTTGGAGCCTCTGGCATAATAAGAAAGGAGTGACACTGGTGGAAATCACCCCAGGAACAAGCAAGAGGACTATAAAATCTCTCTCAAGGGGCTGGCCCAAAATGCCCCAAACTGTTACTTTATCTTAGGACCGAGGTCCAGGAGAGAAGGACAGGACTGAGAATCAAGCTTCCATGTCAAGCAGGAAGTTTATCTGGTGCCTGTCCACGAGCAAGTCTACCTGGGGCTCCTTATGTTGAACAAAGGAAGTCCCTGGGACTTTTCAAAGGGAAATGGAGGATGACAGCCTTGATTCCCTCAGGTTCTGAGGAAATCTAGCCTTCCAATGTTTCCCCAACACAGAGGAAAATGTCCAGGAGGCAGTCTAATAGGTCTTCTGTGTGTCTGGGGACAATCCTTTTTGAAATGGCCTACTTTCCCAAAAGAGAAACATGAGTTGGAAGAGTACCCCTGCTACCTGCTTGCATGGCTGCCGTCAGTTCTCCATGTCATTTGCCCTTTTTCTTCTTCTCTAGGGTCCCATAATAAAATATTCTTGTAGTAGCCTGAACTAATTGGTCCAAGGTTTTGTCTAGTTCCATAGACAGTTTTTGGAGCTTCCTCTGTACTTCTGGAGCAGACTGAGTCAAGAATTTATCTTTAAGATTTCCTCCATCTGTGTCCCCACCTCAGTTTTAGTGTGTTTGGTAATGGCCTCCTGGAGCCTCTGTAGAAAGGTAACTGGTGGCTCCTTTTGAATCACAGTGGCCAGCTGGGTATAATTGAAAGGCTTAACCTGAGCCTTCCTCAGTCCTTCTACCACACAGTATATCAAGTGATGTCTGTCCCATTCATCTTTCTCCCTGGCGGCATTCAAGGTTGGTTCAGTGAGGGAAAGTGCCTGACTCCCCTTGGGAATGTTCCAACTCTTGCCAGCCTTGGTTACTTTTCATCCCCTGCCATATAGTAGTTGTTTCCTGTTTCAAAAGCCTTCTCTAAGACCCCTTATTTTTCCAAAGAAGTTAAGTTTTGACTCAAAAGCAACATAACTTCCTTCCATGCTGTCATAAACAAATGATAACTGCTGAAAGGCTTGAAGATACTGCTCTGGTTTTTAGTGTAGTTTACTAGGTCTGTCTTTATGTCCTTAATTCAGTTAATGATAAAAGGACATGTACTATCCTGGGTCAAAATCCCCCCTCCCCAGCATTGCCCTGAGAGGAAATATGCCTTGAGCAGCAGATTTCCTAGCAATTCCGGGATCATAGGTGAAGTTTTCCCCTGGATAAGGAAGACTGGGCTCCAATCCTTTTACATTTAAATATAAAGGGGAAGCAGTCTTAGGACCTATTTTTCCTTTAGATGGGGGCTGACAGAATTTCCTGTTTAACTGGTAAAGGTTCATTTTCCTCTGTCAATAAGTTTTTCTGTTCTGGGGATTTGGTGTCTGGCTTAGAGCCAGATTGCTGGTAGGGTCTTTGTGTCAAGCTTCCAATTCTTTGCTAGTTCAGGATGATTGCTGAGATAAAAGAACAACTGTACAAAAGAAACTAAATTCTATTTACCCCCCCATTTATAAAAAAGATCCAATTTCCAACTAGTACTGTACTTTAGGGTCCTCTAGGATGGCCACTTTTCTCCATCTCCTAATGGGTACTGAGGCCAGGGCTCAATGCCAAAGAAGATCAAAGATTTTCTCTTTATTTGGGTTCCAAACTACCCCAGTTTTTCTGCAGAACAGAGGAGAGGTAAGCCTTGTGGGATCTTAGAAGAATTGGATCCCATCTGGAGAAAAAAGAAGGAAGAGGTCTTGATGAGGGTGGCCCACTCCCCACTTCACCCTTTTACAAATCTGGAGGGGCAGCTCTCTCCTGTGAATCAGGTAGGCTGGCTTGGCTCAGAATCTATCCAAGGTGAACCGTGTCCAGGTAGGGACTGACCAAGCTTACCCATGGCCTCTGGTCCGTGTTCCTGATGTTCTTTTGAAACTCAGACCTGTCTGATGGTTTCATTCCCAGAGTGCATGTAATTCCCACCTTATTTCTGTCAAAAAGGGATTCAGAATTCTCAGGAAAACAAGAATGTGGAGGGGAGACTTCTGTCTGTACAAAGACTTTTTCTTTGTTTTTTTTATTATTATTTTTTTTAATTTTTACAGACTATTTTGATTCAGTGTACACAAATGGGGTACAACTTTTCATTTCTATGGTTGTACACAATGTAGATTCACACCATTCATGTAATCACATATATACATAGGGTAATACTGTATTTCATTCTACTGTCTTTTGTTCCCCCACCCCCTTCCACCCTATTTTCCTCTATACCATTCAAAGTTCCTTCATTCTTTCTCCCCCCCCCCACCCCCTTATTATATATATCATTATCCACTTAGCAGAGAAAACATTTGGCCTTTTGGGATTGATTTACCTCACTTACCATGATATTTTCCAACCTCATTCATTTACCAGCAAATGCCATAATTTTATTCTTCTTTATGACCGAGTAATATTCCACTGTGTATATATACCACAGTTTCTTTATCCATTCATCTGTTGAAAGGCATCTAGATTGGTTCCACAATCTAGCTATTGTGAATTGAGTTGCTATGAACATTGATGTGACTGCATCACTGTAGTATGCTGATTTTAAGTCCTTTGGGTGTAAAATGAGGAGTGGGATAGGTAGGTCAAATGGTGGTTCCATTCCAAGTTTTCTAAGGAATCTCCATACTACTTTCCAGAGTGGCTGCACCAATTTGCAACTCCACCAGAAATATATGAGTGTGCCTTTTTCCCTATATTCACGCAAAAACTTATTGCTTGTGTTCTTGATAATAATCATTCTAATTGGAGTTAGATGAAATCTTAGGATGGTTTTAATTTGCATTTCTCTAATTTCTACAGATGATGGACACTTTTTCATATATTTGTTGATCACCTGTATATCTTCTTCTCTGAAGTGTCTGCCCAGTTCCTTAGACCAATTATTGATTGGGTTCTTTGTATTTTTGGTGTAAAGTTTCTTAAGTTCTTTATAAACTCTGAAGATTAGTGCTCTGTAAAAAGATTTATGCTGGAGTCTCTGACATGAGGAGAATTCCCTGACCTAGTAACACGATCCCTCAGCCCACATTTGTGGGTCTTTTTTTTTCTGTGTAATAGGTTTCTACCAGGTGCTATACATCAACTCCAGGAAAAGTCTTATGATGGTCATAATAATATCAACTTTTATTCTTTTTCTTCCTTTCTTTTGGTGGGTCCTTAAAGTCACAAGGGAGGGGGATAGGTGGTTTATAAAATGTCTCAGAAAGACAAGGAGTTCTTCTGTTATAGGGCCTTCTGATCAGGGGTAACCTAACAAAAGGGACAAGATCTCTGCATAAGGTAAAGATGAATTAGCAGTGACTTAGTCTTAACTGACAAACTGTGTTCCCATAAGAAAGAAACAAAATATTGCTGATTTTTGGTATGGACTATGGGCCCATTACCCATGTTGTTGCCAAGAGAAGAGAAAGCAATAATAAACAGTCTGGGAATTCAGTGGTGTTAGTCATGGCTGGGGGCTTCCTGGGCCTCAGAGAGTCACAGAAGTGCTGGATGATCAAAGGTCACTTTCCAGTTCTCATCAGCCATTTAACATGACTGCTACTAACCTTTGGATTGCTAGTTACTATCCCGGATGAGCCCCCAATTCTATTACTGTCTAGGGTTTCTGGGTTCATTGTCTCTATTCAGCAAAGAATTGAAGAGTAGGACACAGAGATAGCAAGCAAGAAGTAGGTTTATGGCAAAGGCAACAGAGATACAGAGATAGAATTCTCTGAAGAGAAGGGGTCCCAAAGCTAGGCATCTGGTTGGGGAGATTTGGCCTATTCTTTTTAATGGTCTCTAGAAATTTCCCCTTTTCTTATCTCCTCCCCTGTCCATGCATTCATGACTGTCATTGATTGGTGCACCCTCTATCCATGCATCTGTTTTTATTTTTCTATTGGGTCTCCCCTTAGGAACATGAGCATGGAAGTGTCTCTCTGATTGGGTTCCCTGCTTGTGTCCACTAGCCCTTTCGTAAAGCAGGGGTAGGTCTGGGGACATAGATCAGCTGGTAGTGTGCTTGCTTTGGAAGCACAAGGTCCTGGGTTCAATCCCCAGCACTGCAAATAAGTAAATAAACTATGAATCAGGAAGTTGACCTCATCAGAAGACCCTCTCGGTGCTCCTTGTTCTGTACCTGCCCCCAGGCAGGTGGTGGGAAAGTTTTCTTGGGTCGAATGCCTTTTGGCATGTACACTTAGAGGGAAGTGAAGCATGGGGAAGTACAGATTTTGAAAAGGATGGCAGCCATTGTAAGAAAGTGGCAGTCAAGAAGTGAGGGAGTTAGAATGGTGTTTGTCTGTTTGGACAGAAAAGACCAGGGGGTTTGTTTTCCCTCAGTGACAGAAGGTACTACTTGAATCAAGAACTCAAAGAAGTGAAGAGTAAGTCCTGTGAATATTTATGGTGGGAAACTCAGGAAAGGAGACAGGTAAGGGACCCAGGGCTGGAATATCCAGATGTACTTGAGGAGATGAACTAAGCAGATACCATTGTGCCTGGCTGATATGGAGTAAGGGTAAGGATATTAGGAAATGAGGTCTGTAACTTAGTGGGGCCAGGTCAAGTAGGCCTTGAAAGTCCAGGTGAGAACCTCGGACTTTACTCTGAAGGAGACAGGAAGCCTTCCGAGGGTTTTGAGCTGAAGTCCTGATCTCAGCTTTAAAAGAAGCACTAGCTAATATTTGGAGCAGAATCTACTAAGAGTCAAGGGCAAAAGCAACACAGGTCAGTTCAGAGGCTACTAAAATACCCAATCAAGACAGGATGGTGTCTGGGACCAGTAGATTGTATTTTGAAGGTGGATATGAAGGCTCAGATATGGAATGTGAGATGAAGATAGGAACCTGGTGACTCCAAAGGATTTTGTTTATGTTTTCATTTTTGAGACAGGGTCTCACTCTGTATCTCAGGCAAACAATCTTCCCCTGCCTCAGTCTGTGTTATAGTTTGGATCTGGAATATCCCTTGAAAAGTTCATGTTTGGGGAGCATAATCCCGAATGCAGTGAGATTCAGAGGTGTCTCTGACCACATAGGTAAATTAATCCATTTGCTGGATTAATCCATTGATGGCTGTAGGTCGGTGGGAAATAACTGGAAGAGGAGGGTCACTGGGGGTATGACCTTGAGAAATAGGTCTCTCCCCCTTCATTCCTCCCTCCCCCCTCTTCTTCTTCCTGTCTTTTTCCTGCCTGCCATAAGCTGAACAGTTTTCCTCTGCCACACCCATCCATCACGATGTTCTGCCTCACCTCAGGCCAGACCAATATAATCAATGGGACTGACTGACTGTGAACGGAACCTCTGAAACTATGAGCCCCAAATACACTTTCTCTAAGGTGTTCTTGTTAAGTATTTTGGCCATAACGATGAAGATCTGATCAACAAAACCTGAATCCATGGTTTGGATCTGAACTATAGAGTAAATTCTGCTCTTAATTACTGAGATGAAGAATTCTTTTGGAGTACTAGATTTGGGGAGCAAGGAATACAGGGACTGACTCTGGAAAGGTTAAATGTGAGGTATCTGTTGGGAACCAAGTGCAGATGCAATCTGAGTAGTCGAAAGCATGAGTTTGGAGTTCAGGGAGAGATCAGGTTCATAGGCATTAATTTGGAGGCTTAAAGTGCATGGAGAAGTAGTTGAGCTGTGGATGGAATGACATCATATGGTTAGTGGAGCAGAATAGAGAAGAGCCCTAAGTACTCCAATATTTAGAGGTAAGACGAGGAGGGAGCATCAGCAAAGAGGACTGAGATAACAGCAAATGGAGGAAGACCAAAAGGTTGTAGTATTAACCACTGCCCCCCCACACAGGAAACTTTCTGTACAAATTGATTACAAGCGTGCATAAAAATTTTGTATAAAACTTATTTACTCAATGAAGGACATTTGGATGCTTCTAGTTTACTTCCTATTACAAATAAAAATCCTAGCAATAGTCATGTAGAATTTTTAGAGTCAACATAACATTTCACTTTTCTAGGATAAATGTGGGATTGCTGAGTCATTTGGTAAGTATACATTTAATCTTATAAAATCTACCAAACTATTTTCTGAGTATTTGCACCATTTTATTGATTTTTTTCTGGGACAGGTTTAGATATCCAATGGTATGATATATATTCTAGGGTTGTATATGAACAGATTGTGTAGAATTGCTATTATTTCTTAAAACCTTATCAAGGTGATACATTTATTTATTTATGGCTCAATTATGTTTGAAGCATTCCCTACTAGGTAAATTATTAAAATCATAATGCTGCACACTTAAAATTAATAAATTCTATTGTATTTAAAAATAGAAACCAATACAATTGTTTTAAAAAAAATCTAGAAATTCACCAGTAACAACATTTGACCAGAAAATTTGATTTTGGCAAGATATTAGAAGACAATTCAATTTACCTATTCATTCTTGAGTTCATTTTATGGTTCATATATTTTAAGTAAGTTGTCTAATTTATGGACTCAGAAGTTTCATAGTATTACCTTATCATCCTCTGAATCTCTGTAGAATCAGTAGTGATGTCTCTCATTTGTTAACTATTTAGTAATTAGTGTTTTATTTGCTTAACTCTTAATTGCCCAATCATTTATTGATTAACTTGTATTTTCTTTTTTAGATATTCAATTTCATAGATTTTTGCTCTAATTTTTATTGTTTCTTTCTTCCTATTTATATTGATTTGATTATCTCTGTTCCTTTATCTTTTTTGTATAGATTCTTTGGTGAAAGTTCAGCTTACCAAGCATGTTTTTTTTTTTTTCCTGATATAAGCATGTTATACGTTTTCCTCTAAACACTACTTACCTGTACCCATTATTTTTGATGTTGTATTTTTAAATTTAATCTGAAATCATTTTAATTTACTATGAGAATTCCTTTTAACTTCTGAATTAAAGCATTGTGTTGTTTAATTTTGAAATATTTGAAACCATTCCAGATATTATTACTGATTTGTCTCCTTTAAGGTCTAAAAATATACTTTATGTGATGTTTATTCTTTTTAATTTTTCAAGTTTTGCTTTAAAATCCAGGATACAGTTTATATTGGGTAACTTTCTAGGTACACTAATGAAGCATACATACACTTCTGCCATGGGTTATTTTATTGATGTCATACAGGTCTAATTGTATGATATGTGTTGCTCAAGTTGGCTATTTCATTACTGAATTCCTGCCTACACATTCTATGAAATATTGTGAAGTAAAGGCTATAGTTTTAAAACATATGGTTGGAGTTACCCATTTTTCCTTGAGGTCTATCACTTTTAAACTTGTGTATTTTGAAAATTAGTTTTTAGATCTAGATGCATTTAAGATTATTTAATATATTCTAAGAGTACTCATGCCCTTATGATTTGACAATGTCCTTGTTTAACTAATAATTTAATATTTTGAAATCTACTTTGTCTGAAAATACATACTTTGCCTGATTTTTGATATTAGGATGGCAGATGCTTCCTCATGCTTTTCCTTTTATCCTATTTTAAATTACATAACCACTCAACTCTGCTGTTATGAAGTAAAAGAAGCACAGGGTGTGTGTGTGTGTGTGTGTGTGTGTGTGTGTGTGTGTGTGTATTAGTCAATTGCTTCCTTACAGTTTCTGACAGGCAATAAGCTTTAATTCTTTTTTCTGTTTCTCTGTTTGTTTTTCTTTTTATTTTGCTGGGAATTTTCAATATTTTGTCTTTCTCTTTGATTATTAGCCCTTCACATATGCTATGGCTAAATATGGTTTTGCTTGTTTTAAATTCTGCTTATGTTTTCTGATATTCTTCTTTGTCACAAATTTTGGAACATAAAAGGTCATTACTTCTTTAAATATTTCTTCCATCATATTATCTCTTTCTTTTTCTTCAGGAATTCAGAATATTTCTGTGTTAAACTGCTTGTTACTGATATGCAGCTCCCAAATGACCTATGTTGTTTGTTATTATTTTTGTTTAGTTTTTCACTGTTCTTTTTCATTTTGTTTCAGTGTGAATAATTTTTGTTTATTAATAATCAGGGTTACTAATTCTTTCTCATCTGCTTTGGATCTACTAGTGAATCCTTCAAATATATTCTCCATTTCTTTCATTGTGTATTAATTTCTACCCTTCACATCTGGCTCTTTTTGATGGCTGTAATCTCTGTGCTGAAGAATACATATGTGATCCTACATATTGTCTGATTTTTCCATTAGTGATTTTAACATGTTATTTAGTTGTTCTAATTTTCCTGTTTTATTATTTCAAAACCTGTTTTATCTTTGACTCTTGTGCTGATGATTGCTTTGTCTCTTTAGACTGCAGTTTCTCACATATTCATAACATTTATTATTTAATATACAACTTATTGTATGACTGTGCCACACAAACTAAATCAGTCCTGCTAAATCAGGGTGATTGTCATAATATACTCTATGACTTCAGAATTAATTTTTATTTATAAATACTTTAAAAAATATCCAAAGAATAATAATATCGTGTGACATGTGAAATATGTTGCCTTCGCATCAGTGTTCCTAAATAAAATTTTATTGGAACACAGGCAATGTGACTTGTTTACTTAGCCTATCACTGTAGCTTTTACACCATAATATTGAGTGAACTGACTATTCATGACAGTGACCATAAGGTCTATAAATTGAGAAATATTTGCCACATGGGTAACTACCCAAGCCTATTTTGCTTATCCCTGGGAGATACTGAAGAAAATTGTTCTTATGAGCATGTCTTTTCTCTTTTAAAGTCTATAGGGTCAAAATTTATATTAAATGGCTGGGTTTTAATTTATTGCCTATGTGGCTTTGAACTTCCCTATGAACTGTTTTCCAGAAAAAGTCTGGGCCTTTAAATAATTATAGCTGTATTTCAAGGTTACTCTTACTTAATGCTTATTAGTAAAAGTGTACAAGATTTAAATAATACCAAAAAGAGTTTAAAGAAAATATGCATGTAGCTATCTAGCAACACATACTATAAGCTGAAATAAATGGTTATTCTCTCACAAAAATAGAAACGATCAGAACTGAACCACGCCATAGAAAATAGAGTAAGGGCTTTTTGTGATATTTTACACACACCTTAGGCAGGCAAGGAAGCCTAGGTCTTCTAATCTTAGCTTTCACATTCATTATGGTCCTTCCTCAGATAAACTGTGGGCCTACTAGCCATTCCTGATCTCTTCCAAGGGTAGAGATATGTTTTTGTCATCCTGCTTCCCTCAGTCTTAGTGGGTTTCCACCCGTGTTGACTGGTCATAGTTTTCTTGTCTTTCACATTTAGGCAATGGGTTTTGATATTTTCAAAGAGATGGGAGAGGTGGGTAAAGGGTAGGCAGTTGCTAATGTTCACCTCACCCAGTCAGCAAAATGGAAAACACTACTTAGGATTTTTCCCAGTCTTCCTCTGGTTGCTTAGTAAGATTCTTAGAGAAAAGTAAAAGCTGACATACCTTTTTTTCCTTATAGGCACCTATTTCTTTCTATATATTGGGTGAGATTTTTTTTTTTTTTTTAACTCATGACATCGGTTTTCTCAGTTTAAAGAAACTTAGTTTATCCAGCATTCATTTCTTCCTTCCTTTCTTTCTTCTTTCCTTCCTTCCTTTCTCCATTTCTTCTTTTGATTATGATGATTGTGAAGATGCATGTACATCTGTGAAATGCAAATATATGTCCCTGAATTTGCTTCACTGAATTTTAGAACAAACAAATATTATAGTTAGTATTTGGAGTCAGTGTCTTGATAACTGAGAACTAGAAGAAAGAACATAAAAGAGGGGCTTTTGGGAACTGTCTCGATTCATTTTCTCAGTCTAGGTTCTGGGGTCTATGAATGGTTTCTTTGTGATAATTTGTTGAATTTTAGCTTCATGTTTTGTTTATTTTTCTCTAATTGTGGGAACTTCTAATTTATTTATTTATTTATTTATTTAAGTGCTGAGAATCAAAACCCAGTGACTTACATATGCTGGGCAAATGCTCTTCCCCTCACTTTTGATTTAAAAGCTCAAAAAATAAATTCTTATTAATAAGCCATGATATTAAACCATACATAAATATATATATATATATATATATATATATATAACATATGCATATATATACACGTGTTTATATACTGTTTTAAAAATATACAAATACTGGGGCAGGGCTTAGTGGTGAGGGCTTGCCTGGCATGTGTGAGGCACTGGGTTTGATTCTCACCACCACATATAAATAAATGAATAAAATGAAGATCTATCAACATCTAAAAAAATATTTTTAAGAGTATACAAATACCTTTGATAAATATTTTCCTTAAAATGAATGCCAACAGTTGTAATTCTCATAATCATGCACTAAATAATATTTTCTTCTACTAAATTAACATTCTCCATCAACATACTCATTAATGAATCCAAAGGTTAAGTTTTAAATAATTACAGGGAATCTGCTTCAGAAATGTAATCCTCAGTTATTATAGTCATCTTGTGATAATCATACAAGTATCTTTTATTTACAGCCACAGATGATTTGAAGAAATTATTATACTTAGCTACATACAAAATTTTAAAATCTCTGTGCAATTAGAAACTCAAACCTCCCAATATTTAGTCAACATTTTGAAAGAATAAAGTATTTTGTTTATATTCCCCTGAAGACATTCAAAAATTTTATTCTGTTAAATTGTACAAACCTTCTTTTATTTTTTTTTCTAAAAACCTTTGTGACTTCTTGGCACACGAATAGAATGCACAGGCTTAAACAAAAGTAGCATTCATGTTTTCAAATCTTCAAGTTTTTCTATCTATCCATATATTAGAATCCCTAAGAAAAGTTAGAAGAATATTCTAGATATGGAAATTGAAATGCTACATATTTTGTTTACTTTAGCATCCCTTATGTCAATTTAATTTACTAGCAAGTGTGAGGCATCTCTGTTATTATATACTTTCATACTTCCAGAGACAGTGACTATAGAAGACCAAATAACTTATGCATCAAAAAGCTATTCTAGTTAGCACCATCAATAGCCATTACACATAATATTGATAAATATCACTGAGCCTTTCTAATGTGTAGACTGATATTCCATTGTAGTTATACATGAGATAAAGTTTAACTTTTAAATTTTTTAAAAATTTTCATTTTTACAGACTGCATTTTGGTTCATTGTACACAAATGGGGTACAACTTTTCATTTCTATGTTGTACATGATGTAGATTCACAAATCAATCTAACAAAAGAGGTGAAAAACTCTACATTGAAAACTACAGAAAACTAAAGAAAGAAGTTAAAGAAAACCTGAGAAGAAGGAAATACCTCCCATGTTCTTGGATAGGGAGAATTAATACTGTCAAAATGGCCATACTACCAAAGACACAATACAGATTCAATGCAATTCCAATTAAAATCCCAATGACATTCCTTATAAAAATAGAGAAAGCAATCATGAAATTCATCTGGAAGAATAAGAGACCCAGAATAGCCAAAGCAATCTGAGCAGGAAGAGTGAAGCAAGAGGCATCACAATACCAGAATTCAACTATACTACAGAGCAATAGTAACACAAGCAGCATGGTATTGGCACCAAAATAGACATGTAGACCAATGATACAGAATAGAGGACACAGAGACAAACCCACATAAATAGTTACCTCATACTAGACAAAGGTGCCAAAAACATACAATGGAGAAAAGATAGCCTCTTCAACAAATGGTGATGGGAAAACTGGAAATCCATATGTAGCTTTTAAAATTTTGATTGCTTTTAAAAATTTGATTGGAGGTTTATAATAGTTTAGTGTTTTCCTCAACTTTTTATCCTGTGGAAATATTTAGATAATACTTATATCTTCAATATTATCATACACATATATACTCATACATGCTTACATATATAAAATTATATCATGTATAAATGTAAATAGTTTTTTTCCCTACATTAGTGTCCTAGGATCCCATTGACTTATATTATATTATATTTCAGTAAAAAATAAAAGAAATTCAATATCTATATATTAATTTTTTATAGAAAAACTTTTAAATACACACATACATAAGCAGTTTGTGTGTATAAATACACCATAAATTTCTCTCATTTAAAATTTTCAGTTTAAATTGAGAAGGCCTAATTATTGCTGCTAGGTCACCCATCTACTGCATCATGTGCAATCATGTGGAAAGTCAGCATGCCAAAAAATTTGGTGACTCACTTAAAAATGAAAGAAACTTTTTTTACTAGAGTAATATCTGATCTGGTAGAAAACAAGAATTTTTTTTTTCTACCCTAAAGAACAGCAAATATTAGGATATTAGTAGATAGATTTATGAGCCTGGTCAAAAACAAAATAAACATTGTAATTCACTGCACTGAAGTAGTAGGATAAACATGCTCTATAAATGAGAAAGATAAATGTAATAAGAATTATGCAGTCTCTGTAAACCTGTAGGGTGCACTACAGGCTACAACATTCATAAGACATTCCAATCTGATTAGGTAAGATATTTTTTTCATGTCTTACACAGTATTTCTCCAGACTTAAGATTTTAATTTTAATTCCATCCCTTCTGTCTTTGGTCTTTCACTTTTCTATTATCTTCTTCCTGTTACAGAAGCATACTTCTTTCAGAGGTAATTAAAACTTTACTATGATACATATATACATATATTCTTTTTTTAGTCAGCTTGCTCATTTCCATGACTAGAGGACATGACTATGCAAAGAAGGAAAAGTTTATTTGGGGGATCACAGGTTTAGAGGTCTCAATCCACAGACAGTGGGTTTCATCCCTCAGGGCTCAAGATGAGGCCGAACATCATGGCAGAAGATTGTGGCAGAGGGACGCGGCTCACATGAAGATCAGGGAGCAGAGAGAGAGGTCTCCACTTACCAGATACAAATATATACCCCAAAGCCACACCCCCAGTTCCCACCTCCTCCAACCATACCCTACCTCTTCAGTTACCAGTTAATCCCTATCAGGGGATTGATTTATTGATTGGGTTAAGGCTCTCACAACCCAATCAATCATTTCTCCTCTGAACCTTCTTGCATTGCTTTTGGGGGGGCACCTCACAGCCAAACCATAACAATCATCCTTTTGAAATAAATAAGGGAGTCACATATGATATGAAGACAGGACAATTAAAGAGATCAAAAGCAAATAGGATACAATCAATAATGTGAAAAGAGAGTCTACAGAGTGGAAGAAAATCTTTTCCACACACTTCCACACACTTCAGATAGAGCACTAATCTCCAAAATTTATAAAGAACTTACAAAATTTTACACAAAAAATACAAAGCCAAACAATAAATGGGCCAAGGAACTGGACAGACAATTTACAGAAGATATACAGGCGATTAATAAATATATGAAAAAGTGTTCAACATATCTAGTAACTAGAGAAATGCAAATTAAAAGAACTCTAAGATTTCATCGTACTCCAATTAGAATGGTTATTATCAAGAACACAAACAATAATAGATGTTAGTGTGGATGTGGGGAAAAAGGCACAATTTTACATTGCTGGTGGAACTACGAATTGGTGCAGCCACTCTGGAAAGCAGTGTGGAGATTCCTCAGAAAACTTGGAATGGACCCACCTTTTGACCCAGTTATCCTACTCCTCTGTTTATACCCAAAGGACTTAAAATTAGCATACTACAGTAACACAACCACATCAATGTTTATAGCAGCTCACTTCACAATAGCTAGATTGTGGAACCAACCTAGATGCCCTTTAACAGATGAATGGATAAAGAATCTGTGGTATATATACACAATGAAATATTATTCAGTCATAAATAATAATAATATTATTATTATCTGCATTTGCAGATAAATGGATGGAATGGGAGAATATCATGCTAAGTGAAAAAGCCAATCCCAAAAAAACAAAAGCTGAATGCTTTCCCTGATAAGTGGATGGTGATATATAATGGGGGTGAGGGGGTACAGGGTGAGAGAAGAATGGAGGAACTTTAGATTATGTAGAGGGAAATGGGGTGGGGTATGAAAAATGGTGAACTGAGACAGACATCATTACCCTATGTACGTGTATGATTGCATGAATGGTATGAATCTACATTGTGCACAATTATAGAAACAAAAATATGTACCCCATTTGTGTACAAGGAATCAAAAAGCAGTCTCTAAAAATAAAAAAGGCAAATATATTCAGATATCACCCTTGCATCTAGGAATAGCTATTATTTGCTGACTTATAAATTGTTTGTGAGACTTTCTTTTATTTTTGTGATGTAGGATAGAAGAAAAATAGGTAGAAAGGAAACAAAAGGGGGACAAAGAAGTAAGAATTCATTTCAGAACTCTCATACTTTTCCAGAATTGTCATTCACAAGCTAGTCTCTCTTCTAGGTCTGTCATTCCCAAATTTCTAAGACATTTGTAAATCTTAAAACTTAACGTGAAATTCATTTGCTTATGATAATCTCCTTGAGCACTGTTAATTAACCTCCTAATAGATTAATCAAATGGAGTTACTAATTTTTCTTTGGTACTGGGGATTGAACCCAAGGGTACTTGCCCACTGAGCTACATTTTCTTTAGAGACAAGGTCTCACTAAGTTGCTTAGGGCCTCCCTAAATTGCTGAGTCTGACTTTTGATCCTCCTTTCTCAGTCTCTGAAGCCATTGGGATTACTGTGTACACCACCGTGCCTGGCGGGTTACTCTATTTTGAGAAACTATAATTTACAGGGACGTTCCAGCATCATCTATTGATCTGGTAAACAGAGGCCACGTTAGCCTAAAGATCCTGAGATGGCCAGATCATCATAAAATTTCTTGAGATCACCCGACTGATATTATTCTTATATACTTTCCCATACCCATCCCTCACCAAGTTTTCTTTATTAAAGAGCAGGGAACTATCAAATAGCATTTCTTATTCATGAGATGGCTCACATTCTCCTTCGAATGTGTATTTCTTGCTTTATCACAAATGATGTCTCTCTTTTGAGATAGCCTGCATTCTCCCTTGAACATGTATCTGCTTTTCTAAATAAATCTGTCTATGCCTCTGATGGTCATGTTAAAATTATTTTCTTATATGTAAGCCAAAGACGCCACTATTGCTGAGTCTAGTTTCCCCTTCTTTGCAGGAACTCCTCTGACTCTTCTCCAGAGACTCCTCTTCTCTGGTGACATTGTAATCTCCTCCTTTACGTAATCCTCCTTTATGTCTCCCCTTGAAAGAGCAGCTATCTCTTACTACTAGAAAGCACAATCTATTTAGTCCATGAGTTTTGTGTTCTCTAGTTTTGCTTAAAGTTCTTCAATAATTTACTCTGGCAAATTCTACTTGCATGGAAATGAAAAATGAAACTCATCCCATGCCCTACTCTAAATATTTTAGATCATTTAAAATATAACCTAAAATTTGAATGTTTGATGTTTTCATCCATATATCTTAAAAAGCACAATAAACAAGTTTTTGAATATTAAAGTACTTATTATTTTAGACATCAAATATTTCCATATCAAACCAAAATGCATATATTCTGAATTATCTAGGTGAAGTAGCACTAAAATTGTATTACATATGGCCTGTACTAACCTTTTCTTTTTTTATGCAAATATTATATCAATTATTTTCTCTTATAATGTTAATATGAAGAGAGTAATTTTTTCTTTCTCTTTTTCTTTCTTTCCCTCCCTCCTTCCTTCCTTTCTTCCTTTCATTCTCTTTCTTTATTTCTCTCTCTCTCTCTCTCTCTCTCTCTCTCTCTCTTTCTTTCTCTTTCTTTCTCTTTTTTTCCTTTTAGTGCTAGGGATTGAACCCATTACCTTACACATGCTGAAGATTTCTATTTCTAAAAGCAAACTTTTTTTATGGCCAAAGGAAAAATTTAAGCTAATATCTAGAACAAAAGATAATAGAACCATCATGTTTTGCTTGTGATATGTATTCTGAAACCTAATGGTCTAGGTAAAACTTCTATGTTGACTACATTCATATATTAACTGAATTTTATTTTAACTCTTTTACATGGTCCTTTTGGGCTCTGCTTCAGCAAGTATTTTGCAGTGTTATCAACTCTAATAAAGTCAGAATCTGGAATCAAAATAGATAATTATATTTAATAATATAAATTGAAGCAAAATCACTGTTAATGAATATGAAAATCGAACAAAATGTTGCAGATATAGTCATCTATATGAAACCAGACACTGAATCAATTGACAGATAGCTATTTCATGGATGGCCAAGATTTCTTACTATTTCTTGTCAAATAATAGAAAGTCTATTTATTTCATGTTAAGAAGTTGAAAATAAGCTATGGATATTGTCAAAGAAAAAATGTACTGGATGGAGTTAAATAGTCAAGAAAGACATTAAGACTTCAGCAATGGTGAGAGATTCAAATTAATTCGGCTGAAACAAAAGGTAGGATAATTTTTAATCACTTGAGTGAGATGGTGTAAAAATGTGAAAAACATTGTGGGAAGTTTGATCAATGTGACCAGCAAATATATATATTTGCTTATTGTGGCTCATAGAAATCAGGTTCCTGTTTTCCTGTAGAGACTTGGAATAGAAGATTTCTCCTCCCTCTACTTCTTCCCTTCCTTCTCCTCCTCTTCCCCCTCACCTTCCTTCTCTCCCCCTTCTTCTGCTCTTCCCCCTTCTTCTCTTTTCCCTCCTCCTCCTCCTCCTCCTTTTGGTACAAGGGACCAAACCTACAAACCTAGGGCCTTTCATTTTTTTTTTTTTGGTACTGGGGATTGAACTCAGGGGCACTCAACCACTGAGCCACATCTCCAGCCCTATTTTGTATTTTATTTAGAGACAGGATTTCATTGAGTTGCTTAGTTTCTAGCAACTTTGTTCCTTGCTGAGGCTGGCTTTGAACTCTCAATCCTCCTGCCTCTGCCTCCAGAGCCCCTGGGATTACAGGTGCATGCCACCGAGCCCCGCCTGGCTAACTTGGGATCTTCTACACCACTGGGCTACATGCCCAGCCCAATTTATTATTCTTCATAATTACATTTCAAAGGGATGGCCCTCATGTCCTGAGTTTTAAATCTGCTGATAGACTGGAAGAAGTTTTTCTATTTTTCAAACTAAGAGAGTAAAAAGTGTACCAAGATAAGTTTTCTAAAGTATATACAGAATAAAAAAAATTAAAAAAAAAGATCAGAAATAAGCTCTCAGGAAGAAAACTGTGTAAAGTTTAGTCAAACTCACAGGTACATTGCTATTTTAGTTTATTACAAATAATTTATGCTCCATGAATTCAAGGATAGATGCTAAGTATTCAAATGACAAGCAACTTTTGACAAAAAATGTTGCATATAAAAAAGCTTATTTAATTCTTGTAATGTGTTAGAGACATGTTGTATCTTGCTCTTTATAGAGTCATTCAATACTGGACTGTTGTATTAACTATTTTGGTGGCTTTGTTTGCTGTTGCAAGGGGGAAATAGAAAAGATCTGAATTTAGTGGAATATAAAATATTTATAGAAGTCCACATTCAGCTATTACATAGAACTCTGATTTAGTAAGTTAAGTACTTCTGGCATGTTTTCCTTACAATGTATAGCAGTATAAGTGTTCATCAAAATTCTATGAAATTCTATTAATTTGAAGGTCCCGGGTAATAGGAAAGTAAAAAGATAAACATAGAGAAGAACATGAACAGCATTTTCTGAAACTGTTTAGGTATGCTTAGGGAGAAAACGGAGTCTAAGCATGGAGTATGGCACCAGCATGGTGACAGTGTTACACCTGTGAAATTCCTCCCTACCTGGAAGATAGCACGGTGTCCTCCATCTTTTCATGACTCACTTAAGATAATTTAACTCAGTCAACTATTGCTTCTCTTATACTAGTAACTCAATAGAATCAAGGTAACTTTCACTCAGTTATAAGAGTGCGTATCCAGGACAGACAGGACTGTGGCGGAAATAATTGGGATTTGAAATGGAATACTTGAGGAAATGAAATAATATCATCCATTCCTTGGAAACCTCGGCTATTAATTATATCAAAATGGAGAGATGAGAGTAAACGTATTATAATCCATTAATCCAAGGAAAGTTCCAAATTTTTGTGTTTTGTCCATTTTTCCCCCAGAAAGACAATCATTGACTCCAAATGTCTAGGATCAAGAGGGTAAAGAAACTGAAATTGATGAGAACTGAGGTCTATATTGCTGGCAGTATTTGCAGCACAAGAATGGGGTGTGAGTTTTTAAATAATTGGTTCAGAGGTTTTTATATATAGGTCATTTCAAGACAAATGCAGATATTAACTCATGTGCAGGTATGTGTACCCAATACTTGTCATTAGGGGAGAAGTTTCAAGTAGCTAGCTAACTTGGTGTGTTTGCTTTTTTATACCTTGAAGTAAGGATCTGTTTTAATAATCATCAATTTGGCTAAATTCCCACTAAGGTCTATAGCAAGTTACAAGCAACTAGAAATCCTGGTCACTGTTTTTGGGTAATTAAGTAGTTAGTGGGAAGAGTACTTCATTAAATACGTGAGTTCATATATATCCACTCAGCTTAGAGGGCCTTAAAAACAGGTATTTTGTGTTCTTACTTCAATGTAATTATAGAGGGAAAACCCATCATATGGTTTCTGTTCACCTCTTTTCAAACCCTTTTAATTGTGTTAAGGAGAAAAATAGGCACAGTGGTGTACTTAGGTTAATAATACCTAAAAACACAGTACCAACAATCCTGATTTCATACCTGTTATTTATAGTACTAAAAAACACATCTGTTTATAGTACTTTTTTGACCATGGCCAAAATTTTTTTAATGGAAGTGGATTGGAGAATGACAGACTTCCAAAGTGATGACATTTTTATTCATATGTCTCAGGAAACGAATTTATGAATTGCCCAGATATAGCATCTGGCTGGCTGTTCAGAAAGAACAGAACTTAAGAGTTAGGAGTTTTCTTCATTGATACTATCTAACTTCCTACAATCAATGTAATATGAAGTTATTCTGGAAATAAATGTCTTAAGAGAGTAAATGTATTAGTATATCATCAAGCCAAAAAGAGGTACAGAAAGACTCATTAAGATATCGATTGGAATTAGGAACCAAAACCAGAAAGGTAAAAAACAAACTTATGGTTAATGACATGGAGGCTGTTGAGGTTCAGAGCTATGTGTATTTATCAATAGATAAGAAGATTGCAGGTAATATACATACAACAATGAATAAGGCATAATAGGCTGTTGGGGATGCCAGCATCTAGTTTGTGATGGCTGCACAATAAATTTCAAAGCATTAGCAACTTGAAATCATTGTCTACAGTTTCTGTGTGTTTGCAATCTGAACATAGTTTGTCAGAGTCCACTTCTTGAGATCTCACAAAAAAGAAATGACAGTATTAGCCTGGTGTTGTTTTTATCTTTAGTTCTGACTAGGAAATAATTTACTTCCAAGCTCACTCAGCTTGTTGGGAGATTTATTTTTATGAGGTTATAGAATTGAAAGTTCCAAGGTATTGCTAGTTGTATGAAAAACGCTCTCAGTATGTACAGACCAACCTTTTTCCACAAACTAGCTGAAGTTTCTGGAGGCCCCCTCTATTTTTTGCCCCAGCTTTCTCAATATGGTTACCTGTTTTAGTAAGCCATCAAGAAGAATGTCTAGAGCCAGCTTGGTAGTAAATCAGTCATATTGTGTAGCATAATCAGAGGAGTGACATTCCTCCCTTCACCTTTACCTAAACCATTTATTAGACTAAAGTCACACTTCCTGCCTAAATGCAGGGGAAAATTACTTGAAGGCATGAACAGAGGAAATCCCTGAGGGCAAGTGAGAGTTTTGACATCACTGAAACTGACATGAAAATAGAATATAAATTAACATTCTTAAAGTCAAGGTAAACAAAAGTCTAACATGAAAATTATAGACAAGAAGGACATAGTTTGCTCCGTGGAAAGCAATGAAGATTCCTCTAGAGAAGTTGGTATGAGAGGCAACTATCCCCAAATGAGTAGTAATTACATAAGGCAGACAAGAGCATTCTAAGAAGTCGAACACTGCGAGTAATAGTCAGCATTTAGATATCATGGTGTTTCTGGAAACTACAAGCACTTTTAAATTGCTAAATATCATAAATGGAGTAGTAGACAATGAAGATAGGGACAAGTATCAAATCTTGGAGGCTATGTGTAGATCTGAGAAGTCTGAAATTCATGTAGAATTATTGAGTCATTAAATAGTCATTCTCAAGTCCATGGATTCATAAGAATCTAAGAATGAAGGGAAGGGATTACAAAGGCAAAAGCATTTTGAAAATTATATTAGTTCATTTTTGATTTTGAAAGACATCTGGTTAAGTCACTTGTAGTACAGAAGTGCCATGCTTAATTTTGTGTACTTGATTAAATATTCTGACAGCAATGTGAGATAAAGTAATGCAATAGGGCTGATAAATGATGAGGACCAGAATGAACACAGTGACAATGAGTACAAAAAGGTTGGATTCAGAAATATCTAGTAAGAACATAGGATTTAGTAAAGGCTTGGATGAAATAGGAAGGAGAGAGGAAACCAGCAGAATCTGTCACCTTAATTCTGCTATTGGTAACTCTGATAATTGTATTACCAACTCAATCCACAAGAGGATGGAAATACAGGATTGATTGTCTTCATATCACTCTTCAGCATATAGCTGGTCAAGTGCCTATGGTAGACCAAATTCTAAGAATGACTTATTCAAGAGCCAGAGCTCTTGAATAAGTCATTTCCCTCTGAGTATGTTTGAAACCTAAAATATGATGAGATATAGTTGGATAATGATTATATAAAAAGGAAGACTAGTTGGGTAAGCCTACTCCAACTGTGAAGCTTTTTATAAGAGGAAAATTTTCTTCATCTAGTGGTAGAGCAGGAAGTTAAAGGGATTTGAAGCCTAAGGATTTTATATTAACTTAAAGATGAAGGGGTTGCATTATAAAAGGCAGACATTTGCTAGAAGCCTCAGGAAGTTGAGGTCCTGACTGATATCAATTTAGTATAAAGGAAATCAGAATGATAGTTACAAGGAACTGTACTCTGCCAACAGCCCCAAAGAAGCAAATTCTTCCTCAGATCCACCACATGAAAACCCAGCCTACATGATACTATGATTATTGTTTTGTGAGAACATCACAGGGAACCAGGAGGGTAAGTCTGGACTACTGTCCAGAATTTTGAGATAATACTTTGGTATTTATGATAATTTGTTACACATTATAAAAAGCTAACATGGTATCTACAGGACTTCTAGATGGAGATAGAGAGCTGGCATTAGGCATTTCATATTGTACCTCATGTTAAGAGTTGTAGAGGGAGGCAGAGGTTGACATAATTAGAATATACATCATATTGTTTGAGCCATATGAAGTTACTGATATTGAATGAATTTTGACTTATTATTTTATACTGAATAAGTTTCATATGGTTGAAATTGATACAAAATGCTAATATCCCCTGTGTGCAATACATATCCAACTTTTTCTGTCATAGAAAACTAGATGAAAATTTTCAATGTTCAATATTTCTGAACTTTATTTTTTTGCCACGAGTACAATATCAATGCAATTTGTAATCAAAAAGCTACCATCAATGGAAGGTTAGCATTTTTACCTTTGGTTGCAAGCCAACTTACCTTTCAGATCTTTAGTTTTCTAAGCATAGTAAATAGCAGTATGTATAGAAGATTACAGGGAGAGTGAGGGTCTTGATGTGGAAGGAGCAGCACAAATTGTTTTGAATGCAATTGGGCAAATGTAATAGTTTTCAAGCATCACTATATTTCAGTGTAAAATTAAAAATGGACCTAGAAAGTTTCTCAAGAAGCATTTACACATATTCAACAAATTGGAATTTTTCAAAAGTTCATTGAATTACAAAACCGAGAGGAAAAATTCCAAGTTATCAAATCAGAATCTACCCATGACTCTCCATCAGGAAAAAACTATTGTCAAGTACACAGTTGAAACAAATAAATGGGAGGATATGGCCTTTTTAAAGGTCAAAAAATAACAAGCAGTTCTAGACTAATTGATATTGGTGTATTCATTGTAAATGATGTGGTTTGGAGGAATGAATTAATGAAGAGCAGCCTGGGAAAAACTTCCAAACCAGACGTGTCAAAAGCAAAGACAAGATCAGACAGTGAGCACTGAGAGTAGTCTAAAGGGGAAACAAAAAAAAACAAAACTTTGTTTGCTCAGTACATAGATGCCTTGCAGACACATTATGTTAGGGGAACAACTACCTCTGAATAAAACTCAGTCCCCAAAGTTATATGAGGACTAGTAAAGAAAATGAACAAGCAAGAGTAACTTACTGAACTAGAAGTCATAGGGTTTTAGAATCAGTTAATACAGGATAGGGATCCCAGTCACCTATAAGTTTTACGAAATACATTTCCTGTATAAATTTTCCTTGCTTTAATTTCTCCTGTAATAGATGATTCTCAGTTTCATGATATGGTTGAGTAAAGTATAAAGTAGATGATTATATGAAAGAGTAATTAGCAAACATTATCTTTCTTTTTTTATTTTTAAAATGGTAGAGGATTCAGGGAAGGAATTTCTTTTTTTCTAATATTTTTAGTTGTAGATGAACACAATACCTCCATTTTGTTCACTTAGGTTTTTTTTTTTTTTTTTTTTTTTTTTTTTTTTTTTTTTTTTTTTTTTTTTTAATGTGCTGCTGGGGATCAAACCCACAAACCCAGTGCATCATGGATACTAGGCAAGCATTCTACCACTGAGCCATAACCCCAGCCCTTAGGGAAGGAATTTCTATGAAACACTGTGGAAGGGTTTGTGGCTTCACTTCACTGATAGTGACTAATGTAACTATATAACTAAGTGCTGGGTATTGACACTTTAGAGATTGATCCAAAGCTTATGCTTTCCTATGTCACATTTCTTATAAGAACAAAGAAATTAGATGAGTAGATAGGATTTTTTTCATGATGAAATGAGACAGATAACTATGACAAATAAATTCCAAGTAAAAGAAAAGATAAGGTCTTGGTTGTAGAAGAGAGTGGCACTGTTATTATTTAGATATTTAGGATTTGACTGAAATGATTTGCTCATTCTATTAATTGAAGACTTAACAGATTTTGCTGACAGTATCCTAAGCACTTGAAGTAAACACATTTACTTGAAGTAAATGTCAGTTTAAGGAAAAATGAATAATGCATATAGCAATTTTCTTACTATTTAAAGATGCTGGATGAAAAGCACTTTTGAAAAGTAAGAGAAATAATTTTCACCAAGCTATTCTCAGTTGTTAAGTTCTAGAGATTTTATGAGAAAATATTCTTCTATGATGTAATAAAATAAAACATAATTTAACTTGGCATATGAGAGTGGAAATAATGAGTAATTTTTGCTCTGATCATTTAAGATGCAAAGAAAAACAGAGATTTTCAATAGAACATTTTACCAAATTCTGAAATCCATATTGAAGTTTGTTTCTAATCCTTTTCAGAAGTAGCTAATAATATAAACCTAGGCAAATCATGTTCTTGCTTTAAAGTCTAGATCTACAAATGAACTATCTAGAAGTGACCAATGATCATTGCTAATTTCAAACAAATGCATCAAATTGTGGAAGTCTCCATTTTTTATTGAAATCATCTATCCATGACCTAAAGTTACTTAGAAAAAATGAAAACATAGTAGTAATACATGTGTTAAAAAGTATTATTCCTGATCCTGAGATATTATATTTCTTTGTTATTATCAGTAAGCCGTAATAGAAAATATTTGACTCTCAATTTTGGAATACAAAAAATTATAATAATAAGGGTAGCAGGTAGATCTAACATATTGAGAGTTTAGTAGGGTACAGGGTATTTATTTGAATAGCCACATGGTTTGTGCAATAATCTTACTAAATAAATCTACAGTGGAATTTTACAAAGAGGTTGTGATTCTCTCCCTTGGGATAGGGAACTTGTCACCTCTATTTTCTATAAGATTCACAGATAATATTAAGATAAATCAAAATTTAAGAGATCTATATTTTTGTGTTCAAATTAAAAATATAACATTTTGATGTGACTTTAAGCCCTCTATATGAATTCTACTGAAGGCATGAAACATTTTTGTTTATCTTTTGCTACAAGTCTATTCAATCAACTCATGTTCTAAAATTTCTCCAATCCATTGAGTGGACATCATTGAGTCCTATAACATTTGCCAGACTTTACAGGAACAAGCTATATTTTAAAGAGTAAAATTTTCTAATTAGGAAACTCTAGAAGTTATCTTGCCTCCAATAGATTTTCTTCCCAGTGATTTGAGTGCAGTTTTATATGCTGAGTATGTTTTGACCTGATATATGATACTCAAAACACTTTTTACTTTCCAATGAGTATAGGAATTTTCAACTTTCATTTGTAATTAAATCAAGTTGGCATATCAGTAAAATATTAAATGTCCACCTATACAAAATATTAAATGTTCAATTAAAATTTAATCACTAAAGTAAGAGTAGATAAATGTTAAAAATGAAAAAAAAATAACTAAAATGAGGTTTCACCTGACTTAAATCATCATAAAACATGTTAGTTTTATCCATTGACCTAATGCTGAACAGGTCTACTGTTTTCACAAATATCAACTATTTAAAGTCCTTTAAAATGAAATATTTTCACCTCTCTTCTGCCTTGTCAGTGAACTTGATCTAACAATTAAAATAAGAAAACATTATATTTTTAGTTTTGATTTTCAAATTCAATCTCTCTTCCCTTTCCTTTTCTATCTCACTTTATTTCTGACACAAAAAAACTTCAAGAAAAATGTGAAGAATCGTTTAGTAGCTATTAGTTCTTAAAAAACAAGTAATGCAATAATTGAAATGTTGCCTTATTTACATTTATATTTCATATATGACACTGAGATAAAACAAAGATATATATATACATTTTGACTAGAATTTTGGAGGCAACCAGAATAATAGGAATTATATTTTGATTCAATTTTTCATTCTTAGTTAGGATATTCAATATTACTTGCATCTAATCTAGTAATGGTGGCTATTAACACTTACTATTGGGCATCTTTTTAAATTTTTCCTCAAATATCACAACATGAAAAAGGGGAATCCTAAATGGTATCCTAAATGTGCCAAACAGAATTTTGAAATTTGAATTTAAAAATAAATATGCACTCAAGATATTTTCTTTTATTACTATTTTAAAAATGTTCCTTACTTATGCGAGTAAGGAACCATCAAGAATATCATGGCAGAAAACTTTAATTTAGAGATGGATGAACTATAAGTTAATGCAAAAGTAATGAGCTGCAATGGTAATTAACAATCCAATACTTAGGTTTTATGAATTACCTGTTCGATTTATCCTATACTATGAGACTTTTTTTATTTCTTTGTGTATTTTTCTTTCTCTGAGGCTGAGAAGAGTTTCCCATAAACCCAGTTTTTTGCCTGAACAGCCACAGTTGCCTTTTAAAAGGTTAGTTCTTGATATGTAAAAAATGATTTGTGATTGTGCACCCTAACCTTCAAATTTCATAGAGAATGCATAAACTACATTGAGTTATATGCCCATTCCTAATTTTAGACTGTAACAACTACACTCTATGGAATGGATAGGAAATAATGAATCAGTATCCATTTGCTTTCAATCTCTGCGATATGGGAAATAATGAATCAGTATCCATTTGCTTTCAATCTCTGCGATATTCAGTTCTGATGAGTTACATGTTTCAGTTCATTTAATTATTAGAACAAACTTGTGAGATTGGTGCTAGTTTTATTCTTTACAACTTTATTCTTTATACAAAACTGATACAGACTAAAATTGATAAATGTTCATTCTTCCTTCATGAAGAAAATGATCTTGTTAAGAATATAATCTTATAAAGGGATTCTGAATTTAAGAGATTGATCATTATTAAGACTATGTCAACAAATGTAAATAATTTTAATAACTAAGAGACTGAATAAATAATAGGATGCTTATTCTTAAGGTCAATCCATTCATCTCTGTGAAAGATATCTTTAATTATGTAGAAGATGGTCATTATTTTAAAACCCATATCTTTACACCTTGAGTAAATTGTGTTTAGACTTGACCTTTGCTTTAGGTGAATCATTGGTGTGATTTGACATGATTAGATGATTTGGAAATTGTTTTCTAGCTTAAGGTCATAAAGCTAATTATGAGAGAATGGCTTCAAAATATTTTCTGATTGTTTTGAATGGTTGGTTAGTTGCTTTTATCCTTGGTGAACCTGAGCTTTTGGAAAGCAATTTTTTGAAAGAATATGTGTCAAAAATAATTTGTTTCTAAATAGAGATAAAATGTTTAATGCAAGCATTAGCAATTTGGCACAGCAGTTCAGAGGAGGAGTTCATATTTCACATGAGGAATGTGTAGTTTCGAAAGCCGTTTCTGATATGGACACAGTGAGGATATAGTAATGATTTAACCTGTCTCTGGGCATTGGATTGGGCATCAGTGAGTGACCAGGCACCACTCTGCTTCATCATTTATAAAGTAGACTCTATGCTTTGCTAGAGATTGTCATTTTCACCTGTGAGATTTTATGTGAGATTTTTATGGACAATGCTAGCCAATACACCACTGGCAATTTGACCTTTCATGTGATGCCACAGGTGATGAGTCTCCAGTTAAATCTATTAGCCTCTTCTATGAACTCCAGACAAGCAGATCAAATTCTCCAAAACTGATGACAGATGGGGAACTGGGTTTCTTAGCTGACTCTATTGCACAAGTAAGTGGAACATTTTAAAATAATAAAACTGAATTTAGAGATTTCATAATAAGTATATTGTGCCAATTGCAACCAACCAAACAGATTGAAGAGAGATGTAGTTGTTTAGAATATAGTAAAGAACTGCTGAGGAATATTCTAATAACATGCACTTCAAAAATTGTCTCTGTATTATAGGTATTTCTTCTAGATTTATTTTTCTTCAATTTAGGCATATTTTTAATGATACAAGGTTTTTATTCATCAGCATTTACTCTTGGTGATTAGTAAAAAGGATTTTAAGTCACAATACATGCATTATTAAAGTTATTTCTAAACAGTAACAGGAGCAACCAGTTTTTGTTTCCCCCCTACGGGAATTTGAACCCAGAGGCACTCAACCACTAAGCCAAACCCCAGCCCATTTTTGTATTTATTAGAGACAGGATCTCTCTGAGTTGCTTAGGGCCTTGTCAACTTGCTGAGGCTGGCTTTGAACTCTCAATCCTCCTGCCTCAGCCTCCCAAGCTGCTTGGATTACAGGTATGTGTCAGTGCGCCTGGTTTCAATACAAATTTTTGTCATTGCTTTTAAAGCAATTCAGAAGTTTTTCTTTCTACTCCTAGATATTCAGATGAGATTGTTATACTTTATTTTCTTACCCACTGATTTTTAAAATTACATGTATATTTACATCTAAAATATCACTTGATTGTAGTAATTTCATTGTTAATCTCTGAACCTAACATCTCATTAGCTTTATAAATTATATATTATTGTGTATTAATTATATAAAATAATGGATTTCATACATGCATGGAACAAGCTTTGATCATATCCATGTTCCCTATCAGCCTCTCTTACCCCTTCCCTCTGGCCCTTTCCCCTTATATAAATAGCTCTCCACCTACTTTCACGTCATTTTCCCTACTTGGTTCCCACTTAATAAAGAGAACATGAAATATTTGTCTTAATTTGGCTTATTTTCCTTAACTTGATGACCTCCAGTTTCATCCATTTTCCTGCAAATGACATGATTTCATTTTTCTTTATGGCTGAGATAATACTCCATTTTGTATTTTTACCACATTTTTTAAATCTCTTCATCTGTTGATGGGTATCCAGTATGATTCCATAGCTTTGCTATTGTGAACAGTGCCCCTACAATCATGGGTAAGCAGGTTAATTCTATTGTATGCTGAGTGATTCCTTCAGGTAAGTACCCTAGAGTGGAATAGTTGGGTCATATGGTCTTTCTATTTTTAGTTTATAGAGGAATCTCCATACCATGGAGTACAGTGGTTATACTAATTTACATTCCCAACAGCACCATGTATGGGTTCCTTTCTCCTGCATCATTACCCATACAATTTTGGTAGGAGGGTAATACTGACTTCGTAGGATGAGTTTGGATGTGTTCCTTCCCTATCTAGTTTATGGACTGGTTTGAGGACCCTTGATGTGTCTGAGTTCTTTAAGTAGTTTGGTAAATTTCAGCATGAAATCCATCCAGTGCAAGAATTTTCTTTGATGGGAGACTTTATTATTACTTTGATCTCTTTTTTATTATTGATTTGGTTATGTTTTCTATATTCAAGAGAATATAATGAAACAGGGAGTGGGGACTAAGGAGACAAGCCTGGTAGGGTACATCTTAATATCTTTGCTTTACTATTGTGAAGAAGTTGCCTATCTACTGTGTGATCTTGGGCAAGTACCTGAAGTTCCCTGGGCCTGTTCAATTTTGTAGGTCATTTATGTCTAGAAATTTATAAATTTCTTCTCAACTTTCTAACTCATTAGAGTACAAATTTTCATAATATTCCTTAACAATCTTCTGGGTTTCAGTGGTATCTGTATTCATATCTTTTTTGTCATTAGATTTTATGAACACTTAACCATCTGTAATCTCATGTTATGAATTTGATCAGAATATTTGACTTTTTTTTTTTTTTTTTAGGTACCAGGGATTGAACTTGGGTACTCAACCACTGAGCCACATCCCCAGCCCTATTTTGTATTTTTATTTAGATACAGAGTCTCACTGAGTTGCTTAGCACCTCACTGTTGCTGAGACTGACTTTGAATTCGGGATCCTCCTGTCTCAGCCTCCAGAGACTCTGGTATCACAGGCATGTACCGCCTCCGTCGGCAGAATATTTGACTTTTAAAAACAGCTCAGGGTGGGGGTGAGAGAAGAATAGAAGAACTTCAGATGATGTAGAGAGAAATGAGAGAAAGGGTATGAAAAAATGGTGGAATGAGACAGACATCATTACCCTATGTACATGTATGATTACATGAATGGTATGAATCTACCTCATGTACAATCATAGAAATGAAATGATGTACCCCATTTGTGTACAATGAATCAAAATGCAATCTGTAAAAAATAAAAAAATAAAAATAAAAAAACAGCTCAGTACAGTTGGATGCTTAGTATTTAAATTGAAGAAATTGTCACTGTTTAATAACAAGTCAGGAATATACCTTATTTTCTGTCTTTGTTTAATTTGGCTCACTTCCCAGTCCTGAGATTAGCCTAATGGGACTGGGAATAGGGACTAAGGAGGCAAGCCTGGTAGTGTACATCTTAAGGTCTTTGCTGTACTATTGTGAAGGAGTTGCCTATCTACTGTGTGATCTTGGTAAAGTATTTGAAGTTCCCTGGCTCTATTTAATTCTTGTCATAATGAGTGTTGCACTAAATGATTAACTGGGATCCTCTAACTTAATATTTTCTTAAACAGAAATTAACACTATGGTTAAAAACAAAATACAGCTGAAATTTGTTACACTTTTAATATATTAGATTTTTGCTCTTTGTAATTTTTTTCCAGAAAGAATTATGTAGCTGACACCATGCCTAATTGCCAACTACTAAATGATTTAGAAAAAAATCTGTAAAAATTCAACAATTATAACTAATGTGAAGTGGTCCATTAACATTTCTAGTTATTGCCATTTTCTGTTTCTTTCATATTGGTCGAGGGAAGGAACAACATTTAAAAAGAGATCTTGTGAATTTCTAAAAATCTACAAAACATGATTGTTGACTAAATAACGCCCATAAACAATAATGTAAAAAGTATAGATATAGACTTTTTAAAAAATTTCTTTTTTTTTTATTCACCAAAGATAACAGTTACAAAATTAAATCCTAAGTTATTCAGGTTTCTTCCCTCTTACCCTTCTTTTTCTATCTTCCATTCTTTCTCTCTCATGCACACACAAACACAAACACCACAACCACAAATCCACTGAATGCTTGAGTTTCTAACAAATGTACAATGTAAGTGGTATAATTGTTTTCATTTTCACTTTCTATTTAAGATATTTAGGAACATTAGAAGAATACAAATGAGCATGATATGTCCATGTGGTGAGACTGAGGTTGTACAGAAACCTAACACAAAGTACTTCTGTTTTTAGATCCTGTTGTAAGTGCGAATTCCTTGAAAAAATACATATTGCTGGGCAGTATCATGAAATATATGTAATTTAAAGGTTTATTTATTTGTGTAGTCAGCTTCCTAAAGTAGGGGAACACAGAAGGGAACATAAACTTGAGTGATGTAACATCAGATACATAACAGAAATAAATGACTCTACTGCAACTCTGGCAGGAAAATCAAAGTCATTGTTCTCTGAGCCAGTAAGTTTTATTAATATTTTGAGACTTTCCTAAATTTGTAACTTGGTGAGAAAGAGTTATCTTGATTTTATGAACTATAACTGTCTAATAAATGTTTGTTGCGTCTGCCTCTGCTTTTTGCAGAGATAAAGAAAGCAAATTCAGCAAAGGGAGTTTAAACTTAAAAATTTCCCAGGGAGCTACTTAAGCTAGTCTTTCTTAAGATTCAGTTCACAATTCATATTGTGTAAAATATTCAATTTAAAAACTATACCACACAAAGATATATGAGATGCCTGAAAAGAAAGAATGAAATACAATTTCACTGCACTAGAGTAAAATAAAATTTAATAAAGTAAATATCATTACTTGTTTCACTTTCTTATAATATAAAACATAATTTTTTATTTTGTTCTTAAATGGGAAGTACATTTTTCTGTATCACAAGCATCCTTTCCATTTATCCCATATTTGATGCAAAAAATACTAAAATTGTTAATTCATTTCAATTTCAAAAATTAATTAAATATACATATTTAGAATCACAAACATTTTTGATAGAGTGGAATAAACAGTAATATATATTAGTTCATAGAAATTGTTTTTATTGCTCATTTTAAGATATGGACTTTAAAAATAATTTTGATCAAATTATATTAAGGATGTAAATATCTTGCTCATGTGAATAGAAAAGAGAGGGAGATATACCTGTTGACCTTAGCAAGTAATACAAGGGTGAATTCTTGAGAGAAGCCTATTTTTTAATGTCCGGGAATACGCAAGCTAGATCTCAGAGAGAATATGATCTATCTTTTTTGAGTGTGTGTGGTGCTGGGAATTGAACCTAGAGCCTTATGCATTCGAGGCAAGCACCCTACCAACTGAAGTATATCCCTAGTCCATGATGATCTATATTTTTTAACTGGAGACTTACATGTTCTGGAAAGGAAAATTTGTGAGGCATCTTTTTAAAGAGGAAAAGAATGCTTTTCATTTTGCATGTTATATGAAGTATATATTATATATATGAAATTTTAACCATCCTTTACTAATATATACATATATAAAAATATATAACATTTTAACAACCCTTATAGTTTTCTTTGGAGAAAAGTTCATTGTAGGTCTTAAATGCTAACATCATAACAATTTTTAAAACAAAATTTTTGTTAATATTGCTATCTTCTGAATTTTAACCTTAGTAGCCAATGTATTGACATGTTGGCTGTAGTATTCCAGAAAAAAAAAAAAAAAAAAAAAAAGATTATTTAAATGCTAGTGTAAACTATGCTCAAGTATTTAATAATTTTACTCATTAAGTCCAGAGTATACTATAAATGTAGGTGCTGAATTACTTTACAGGAATAATCCATAGTCTGTGATATTTATTGGAGATTTTTTTTTTTCAGCTTGTAGAAAGCCGATTTTATTGTTATGCAATTCTCTATGTCAAATGGCCTTTTTACATTATGTCTACAAAGCTCACTACAAGACATTTCTATTCTATGTCACTATTTCTGCTCCCACGCTGCTTATGTTTATTATTTTCAATCAAAGAACCACTCACTGAAAACTATTTTAGATGGAAACTAAGCATTGTCCCTAAAATCCCCAGTGACCTGCTCCATTTAGTGATTGAAAAGCACTCTTGTGAAGGGAACCATGTCACTTAGACACGTAATCTTAACTAATCATGATCCCCTATCCATTTTATATATAATAATGCACTTATATTAATGAATATATATACTTTATGTAAATGTTATGTTACCATAAAATATATTAAATATGTAGTATAAGAAAGAACTTCTGGATATTAATATTTTCAAAAATCATCTATATTGAAGTCTAATGACTACAAAATATGAGTTCTGAGAAATATACATAGAATATTTCTATCATCAAGACAGCTTCCTGGTATTTATTTGTAATCAGAACTCTCCACCACATCCCTCAACATATACTGCTTAGCATCCACCATTTTTATTCACATCAGTATGTTTTACATCTAATAGAAAAAAACAGTCATTTATTTACAATGATCATCACTGATTTTTTTCTCAGTATACAAGTCTTATACTTCAGTTTATTTTGTAAGTCTTGAATCATAAATTTGATAAATTTATCTTTCAATGTTTCATATGCTGAGTGTAGAATATGGGGTTGTAGTTTCACCTATTTAGGAGGCTGAGGCAGGAGGTTTTCTCAAGCCCAGGAATTTAAAGACAAGCAAAATAGTAAGTAAACAAATAATAAAAAACCTCCATGTTTGATCCTAGTTTACATGATTTTTTTTTTCAAATTCAACACCAACTTTGCATCCCTTATGTAAAGAAATAGGTGCTTGTGTGTGTCCATGTGTGTATACCTTAAATCTTGCTCTCCTAATCTAACTTATTGCTTCTAGTAGATTTTTGTATATTCCTTGAGAGTTCAACTTATTTTTCTTTGATTCCACTGGCTCGTGCATCAAATATCATGTTGAATAGAAGTAGTGAGGGTGAACACATTTACCATATTCCAGATTTTAGAAGAAACCCAGCAAGAACTTTACCAGGAAAAAGATGTGATCTCTGGTGTGTGGATGCTGTTTACCAGGTTAAGAAAGATGCTTTCTGTTCCTAGTTTTTTGAGAGTTGTGAAAATAAATGGGAATTTTTTTTCCAAATTATGTTTTCTACTTTTTTTGAGATAATCATATGATTTTTAATTTTTAAATATCTTGATATGATTGATTATATACATTGATTTTTTTTTAATATTGTGCCAAACTTGTATTTCCAGGTTAAACAAAAACAAAACAAAAGATATGTGCTAATGAGAATTGGAAAAAGGGGAACGTAAATAAGTAAAGCTGTTATATAAAATTATATCTTCAATTAAAATTAGATGTAACATATGACCCAGCAATTTCACTCTTGGGTATATATCCAAAAGAAATGAACTCCATATTGGAGACACCTGCACTCCCATCTTCATGACAGCACTATCCACGACAGTAAAGGCATGGAAACAAGCAGTGTCGTCAACTGAGGAATGGATAAAGAAAACACGGTACAAATACACATTGGAATGCCATCCAGTCATTAAAAAGAATAGAGTCCTGTCATTTGTGAAGATGTGGATGAAAATGGGGGTCATTATGTTCAGCAAAATGCATTTGATTGCTATAGTCTTCATAAAATTTTATTAATTTTTTTGCTTGCGTTCTGCAGAGATATGTGTCTCCAGTTTTTGTTTCTTAGAATATGTTCATCTTGTTTTACAATCAACATAATGCTGATATCTTTTTCTGGTGTCCATAACTTTGAGGAATCTTTGGAGAATTTGTATTATTTCAATGTTTTGCAAAATTAGTAAGATCCTCTACCTAGAATTTTCATTAAAATTTTTTCAATATAAATGTAATTTCTTATATTAAATACAGGTCAATTTAGCTTATAAATCTCTACTTGATTGAGCTTTTGTAGTTTGTGCCTATCAAGGTATTTGTCCATTTAAGATGGTTACTGTTTAAAAATTTTTACAATATTTTATTGAACAATTAATATAGGTAGAAATAGTGATAACCCATTTGTTATTCCTAGAAATAATAATGTGGCTGTACATTATCTTTTGTCTAATCTCTTTGACTAGAATTGTATGCATTTTATTTTATTTTTGAAAGATTTTTTATTCCTTATCTCTTGGTATATTTATTTCATTGAGATCCATTCCTACCTGCAATATTTATTACTTTTTTTAGATTTAATTTGTTCTTCTTGTTCTAGATCTTCTCTCATGTTGTATATAGGCAGGAATAAACCAGTCAGGAATGTAAGTGTCTGATGTAAGTCTATATTGTAAGACATAGCACCTTGGGAAGAAAATGATTCCCCTTTTGAATATCTTCCAGAGAATTAGGATTTGTTTTCTGACATTAAATACACATGAGTTTCCTGTCCAGTCACAGCTGAATCTTTGTGTTTTACCACCTTCTGTTCCCCAATAATCCAGGTCCATGAGCTCTCTTGCTGTGAAAAATTGGGCAAATTGAGAGGTAATTTTAGGCGAGGTGTCTGAAAATCATTAACTCTCTAACATCACTTCCTGTGGAAGTATGGTCTTAAGGAAAGTACATATACTCTTCATGTCTCAAATAATTTACAAAACACTACTTATCAAATGTCTTCAAATGACTTTGTTTTCAAATAATGAATGAAAAATATGGTGAACCACATCAATTCTTTATTCCCCAAGAGAAAAATCAAATGGCATTTAGAATTCAAGCAAGGTGTCCCTGCCTCCAAATTCATGCTGATTTTATTATACCTTCAGCCTCTAGGCCAAATTGAGTTCATAGATCTTTCAGATAAATGTGTGCAAAATATTTAGGATATATTGGAAGATAAGTAGCTAGGGAGGAGGAAGAAAACCTCAGAAATCATTTCTATAATTCAGCCAAAAATTTTTGTGTGAAAAAAATGGATGTGAAACTAATGGAAATGATGATTCTATTACTCGATTTTATTAATTAGCATGTAACAAACTACATAATAGCCATTTTACATTTATTTTTGCCCATTTACAAATTTTTTCAACTCTTTTCAATAGGTAGTATACTTTGTCAATACTTTTTTTTTGGTGTTGAAGAAATTAAGGCTCAGAAAAAATAAAGCAAGACACCACCACCAGTGTAAATCTGAAGAGTACAAGCTAGTATATTGAATAGCTGAAATTCAAACCTTGAGTTGCTGAAATCTGAACTTCACAATCTTCTCAGTGCCTACTAACTACAATCCAATAGTCAAATTCAAAGATTATGCAGACACTTTTGAGTCCTGGTAACAGAGATACTAGATGCCACTCTACAAAGTGGAAGATGGAAAAGAAGTTTGAAGTATAGATTTTGAAGCTTCAGAAACCATTCCTCTAATTCCTGTAGTTTTGTCTGTAATTTCTAACATGATTTTGTGTTTGTTTGTGTGTGTGTGTGTGTGTGTGTGTGTGTGTGTGTGTGTGTGTGTGAATCCCTACCAATGAAGAGTCCCAATACAATTGATAGTCCTGGATTGAAAATCATATAATTTAGAATATATATATATATTATATTCTTTTGCTCTTTTGTCTATGACCTTTACTCTGGTAGCAAAAATATAAATATGAACCTTTTATCTTTTCACCTACTAATACAGTTTTTATTCCTTTCCAAACCCATATATGTTAAGGTGTCTCCCTTTTAGGACTACATAGATTTCCACAGCAAGGATGTACTACATTTCATTTAAACAGTCTTATTTTGTGACATATAGGATATTTCCATTCTTTTGCTATTATAAACCACATACCGCAAGGAAATTTCATGTGCTTCCATCAACTCATATAAATGCAATACAACTATAGAAATGATTAAAAAAATGAAATCCTTGGATCAAATCATGAACACATGTCAGATTTTGATATACTGATTAAATTGCTAAGCATAAATGTACACATTTTCATTCTTATTCAGAAACATGAAAGATTTTCTCCTACATTAACATAAACCTTGTCATATCAAACATTTAATTTTTGGCAAACAGCTATGGGAAGAAGTGATATTTATTTTTACTTTTATAAATCTTGTATTATCAGGGACACTAAAATTTTGAATATATTTAAAAGTTGCTTATTTCCTTTATGGCAAGCTTCTCACTCTTTCCCAATGTTTTATTGAATTCTTCATATACTTTCTAAATGATTATCTTTGTGTTTTAAGAAACTGTCAAAACTAGTCAAGGATACAGGACAAAAACCAGAATCAACATACAACTATTTTTCTAGCATAAACTATTTTAGATCTGAAATGACATGTATATTTTCATTAACCTGTGTTTCAAGTTGGAATATGGAAATATATACTCTTAATATTAAATTTTTTATTATCCATGGTATACAATTCCTGATATTTAATTAGCATAGGTATGAAGATGGATTAACAGAATATTTAATATAAAATTGAACTGGGTACAATGGCTCATGCCTATAAACCCAGAGGCTTGGGAGGCTGAGATAAGAGGATCACAAGTTCAAAGCCAGCCTCAGCAAAAGCAAGGCTCACTAAGCATCTCAGTAAGACCTTGTCTCTAAATAAAAATACAAAATAGGGCTGGGGATATATGACTCAGTGGTCCAAGCGCCCTTGAGTTCAATTCGTGGTTCCAAATAAAGGAATAAAATTGATTGTACATATGTACAGAATGGACAAAGGACAGCATAATCTTTCAAATAATAAAGATTGCTGAGCAAATTTGGTATTACCACGAATATAAACAATGTACAGACTCAGAAGAAATGACATGAGAGAATATCAGTGTAAAACATCTGAAGCTTGTAATCATTAAAATCTGTATATTTTATATTTAGAAGGAAGTGTTCTGATATTGTTTCACATGAAGATAAAAAGAAAAATTTTATGCAAATATTATAGCACTTCTTTCATTTTTCCTGAGGGTAATGTTTTCCTCTTTTTCTGAACCAAAACTTGATTTCATTTTGAGAAACTCCACTTAAAATAATGTTAGACTAAAGGGAAGAACCTAAAATTTACTGGACATCATATTTTGCTATATATCCAAATGAATCATTTTGCTAAGACAGTTTGACATTCTGAAATCAAATTAACATTTAACATGAAGTGACTATATTATTTTAACATATTCCTGAATTTAGAAAAGAATGTAAGAAAAGTCACAGATATATTAAAAAGAAAACTGAAAGTATACATGGAAAAAGTACTATGCTTTGTGAGTGGTATTCTGAAATGTGCAGAATATGTCACAAAGCCACAGCTTTCTCATCCATTCATAAGCATTCTATAATGTTGAATATTTGCTAAGCAAATGTGAAATTATTAAGGAAGCACTGAAATATGCATACACATATGCAAATATATAAATACAAATTTACCTAAGTGTATATTTAAATAAGCCATTTTTACGGATGTGTACATGTATATTCATTTGAATCTGTGTCTGTATTATAGCAGGAGAATATGCAAGGTACTCAGAAGCTAAGTGTGGATATCTTAAATAGGCAGTGGGTACCTTAAACTCAATCAAGTACTAATAACTAAAGTTCCCTAAATGTGTAACAACTCCCAGATCTTCTAGATCTGGTTTAGGGCATATTTGATCAATAGCTTTCATCTGCTTTTCATTTGAAGAAAATTTATCAAAATCTTGCTCTCTTTCTCCATAAGAGAGAGGATAAAGCATGAGTGAGATCTAAGAAAATAAAAGCTCAGTATTCTTGAATTCTAATCAAAGCAAACGGTTTTGGAATACTGTATTTCTTATCAACTTCAAAAGCAAGAGAATGACAAATCAAAAAGAGAATTGGGGTTCCATTTCATTTGTTCTAAATGAAGACATTATCACTGTGTGTTTCATAGATTCTAATGGGTAGAAGCTTAAATACTGTAGTGTAAGCTTTTCTGAATGCTCTAGTATAGATGTCTATACAAAGATAACTTTGAGGATAAGCCAGCAAACTTTAATACATGCTTACTTTGCACCACAAATATTGGTTACCTTACTAGTCCTTTATCAAATAGCTAGAATGTAAGGGAACTAACAGAGAAACTTGTTTTTTTTCAAATTGACTCTAAAGCTTTGGCCATTTCTTTTGCATAAATCATATTATAATCTTATTATATTGTTCACACAAGCCTAGCATAGAAGAGTACAATAGAATCTGAAATAATGAACATTAACTTGATAATGGTTATGTAAACGCTTTCTTTTTCTTGCATTTGCTGGTATTTCAATTAAATATGATGATTACATAAAGCTGGTCTTCCCTTTTGCTTTATTTTTGAATGTATGAAAATTATAAGGATTAACTCAGGTTCAAAATAATTGTTGATATATTAAGTGACATTTCAAATAACCACTCATCCCCTCTTTTTCTCATCTCTGTATCCTCACACTTCCAATTCTAACAGACAAATAAAATTCCTGGTGTGTTGTTTATATTACTGATTTTCAACTTTGAGAATCAAGTCATAAAGAAATTATAGTTGATTTACTTTACCAGAGTAATTAAAGACAAACTGTTTGACTTGGTTAGTATTTTGTAACAGAATATTTAATTCCTTTAGCATAGTCATCTGCAAGGTATTTGAAAAATCAAAAGAATTATGTAATTAATTTCCATCATGAGACATTTATATTCATATGGCAAAAACTTGAACACACATGCAGATTGTTTTTACCAGAATTTTGAATACTTTAAAACATATATTTAATGCTTTAATTTAATAAGACAAAAGCACCTTCATGTATGTTTTTTCATTGAATCTACACAAAATTCTGTAAAATCCAAAGATGTAACGTAGATTGCCTAAGAACAGAAACTAGTATATGGCAGAATTGGAGAAAGAAGGTCTTAACCTTCACTACTCTCCATTGAGAGTATATTCTGTCTGCAGGTGTCCTGTCTGTATCTCTCTCTTTCTCTCTCAATCTATTACCTTGTTTTCCTTGAATCTTCTTGAAAAATTCATCATATCTGCTTCATTTGCAAATATCAGTTCATTTTGTCTAAATATGTACTGCAGTATTTTTGGAGAACTATATGGTTACATTACCATACGTAAGAATACATTTGCAGCATTAGATTTGTGACAACATGCTCTAATATTAATTGGAAAATGTATATACCAGCAACATATTATAAAAATAGCAAAGTTCAATATTAACCAAGTTGGCTTTGTAGTGCCAGCATAAATATTATTAAAGCAAATTTTTTGGTTGTAAATAATGTTTAAACAATTTATTAGAAACCTGAAGTTTAACATTGGGAGCACCACTTTGAAATCTATGATATAAATGTTATTTGAGTTCTTACAGCATTACACTATAAAGAGATCATCATGGAGATTCAAGTGGTCTGTGGTTGAGAGAAATAATTGTTAAACTACTAGATTAGATGAGCTTCTCAGGAAGTATGAATGAACATATTATGATTATTAAACAGAATTCAAGGAAAGATGTGATCTAATGTGAAGAGCTTTGGTTGCGCTCTGGATGATGTGTTCAGGAAGAACAATGGAGAGAACACTGAGTTACCACTAACACTAATACTATTATTGCTTTGTTCTTTTTCCAAATATTTTTCGTGATTAAGAAATACTCTTAAAATATGGTTTGGAAGAGACTATACATTCAGTCTAGAATGGTGTGACCTTGTTCCAGAACCTCCAGTTCTGCACTGAGACATCTGTACTGCAGTTTAAGAGTAATCTCTCCAGGAATCTTCATGTACCATAGATACTTCTTGGGTCACAGCCTGAACCTCATATAAAAACCTCTCAAAACTGATAGCATTTTCTGTCATCTTGAAATTACATCAGGATGTCTAAGGATCAAATTCAAAAGTAACTGATCATACATCATACCACTACTCATTGCTGGATGTTTAAGATGAAATACATTGTCTATGTTTGGTTGTTCAGATGAAATTTCTCAGTATGAAAAAGACTACTGTACCTCCAATTATTTCTGATAAAATGTTATTGTAGTATTAATCTTCAAAACTCTGGTGAACATATACCTTGCCAGTCTATTAGAAGTGTATTCCACTTGCTGATCAAGTCTTACTAGCATGATGTCATCAAGATAGTGCACTCAGATGTTCTGTCAAATGTCAGAACAAGTAAAATTATTTGGACTATCTACTTACACAGAGCAGGAGAATCAATTCTGCCCTGGGGTAAGATTAAAAATGATTATCACTGTCTGATGTTCTTTCCTAATGGGAATGAAAAGAAGGCATTTGTCAGACAATAGTGGATATCAAGTGTCAGAGGCTATGATAATATATTCTAGAAAAGACAGCACATCAAGTGAGCCAGTGCAAATTGAGACTACACATTCTTTTGAAGTTTAAGTTAATTTATCATATTTTGCCACAAATAAAGGGTTTTTCAAGTATAATTCTGATAAAATAAAAGCAGATACGAGGGGTATCATCAGTTCTGCGTTCTTCAAGTTTGTGTAAGTTTTTCTAACCTCTATCATTGTATCTGGGATGTAATATTGATTTGGTTGTATTAATTTGGCCAAGGTGGAATGAATTTTTAGAGACATTCACCTTGCCTATCCCTTCAATAATGGACCTTTTTAAAAAGTAGGTCAAGGGACATAAGGCTAGAGTTCAACTATCAGTTAACTACATCTATCTCATACACACAGGGATCTGAATCATGGTCACAGCTTGGATTTGTAAATTCATAGACTCCAAGTGAAGAGGCACTGAAGTATCCAAGTCCTTATCACAGTGCTGTTATACACTATGAGAAGGGAACTGTGTGGCATTTTGGGTCACTTGACAATAGTGTCTCTCTAGATCCCAAATGCAACAACACTTGAGAGATGTTTTTCTGGTGTACAGATTGCCTGTTTATCTCTTTAGAGAATAGATACCGCTCATATTTACTGTAACATTTTAGATTTGCCCTTAAAGGGAGACAAAAATTTTCTTTGCAATTATTTTTGAATTTTGCTATTTTCCTCCTTTAAATTCCTTTACATGCACATGGCAGATTACCCATCATTTGGTACCTTGCTAATGAAAGTAAGAAGGGACCAACAGCCTTGTTGTCACCTGGAAAATTTGTTGTAACATTAAAATCTACTGAATCAGAAATCTGCATTTTACCAAAATCTTCTTGTAACCCCTACCTACAATAAAGTTTGTGACACTGATTTTAGCACATATACAATGACTAAATTTTATTAGTAAAATATGAAAACTTAACAGTTTGAACTTTATCAGTTTTACTTCTGAATCAAGTTACGAAGTTGGTTAACAAGAACATTGAGAACTATTTTGTGCCCAGAAAAAAAATTCAGAAGGTCATGATTTCATTAAAAACAGACTATTACCTTTCAGTTAAATAGTATTAATATGTAGAAGCCATCATGATGGACTTTTAGTTTATAAAATATGCATTCATGTAACAGTCTTCTTTATATGAGTGTCCTTCTTAAATATTTTCTGGAATTTAACACTTCCTAATGACCACATTCTTATGTGTTCTAGCTATACCAATTTTGCTCACAAGGTATTATGCCAATAAAAGATACTATACTACAGGACTGTAAATATAAAATATAAGCATTACTCTTTCTGTAAGAGTACTTAGGATAAAAGTTCTGTTGCTTGGAAAATAATGGCTATAATAACAAAAAACAACTTATCAGTTATACAAGACAAAATAGTTTTTTTCTATTTAATGATGCAGTAAATTAGATGGGGATTCTTGGATCCCTAGAGTTGAATTAAGCCAGATGGCTTGTTTTGTATGTTTAAGTTATAAGGTAACTTCTGTTTAGCAACATTCAAATATATTTTTCAAGTAAAATATTAAGCATTTCTTGAAACTCTTGTGTGCTATGAACTGAAAATGAATTTGTTCATCATTACCTGTTTAATTGAAGAATGAAGTGTGGAGTATGGTCCTAAAAAGGAATTACAGAATAAGGTGCTTCTCTCTGTATTAAATACTCCAGAACTATATCATATTAATGCAGATAGAAGTAAATGCAAACATCAATATTTAGACTTCTAGGGAGACATGATAGGTAAATACAGATATCTTACAGATGGAGACATAGTTGTGCATCCAGATATTACATTATATATATATAATTATATATTATATATAATATTATATATAATTATATATATTATATATTTAGATGAAATTTCATTATGTTGCTCAGGTTAGAGGACTAAAGAAATATACCACACCAGGTCTTGCTAATAAATATGTTTCATGCCTCTATGCCACATTTTTTTACACTTGGCAATCATCATTACACATCATTTTTTTACACTTGGCAATCATCATTAAAGTTACAAATCAATACTCTTCATTTTTACTCTTGGGGATACTAAGCTTTAGATGTGGTAAGCAATCTCAAGAGCACATTTATATATAGCAAAATCTAAAATCAGGCCTCCTAATTCCTAACATAGTAATCCCTTCTGAGATTTTCTTTTTAGTTAGTGATTCTTTATTCTAACTCTTCACAATCACTTACTAGCATGTATTTTAAAAGATTAGAAAAGGCAAATAGATGCTACCAGTGAAACATGTGCTCATTTTAATGTCAAATAATCCAATATATATGCAGCATTCTTTGCTTTTAGCAGCCCCGTGGGATTCATTTTGCCACTTTATTCTTCAATGCAATAAGTGTCTCAATTGCATGTGAAATGTTATACTGCATTAGTATGAAGGTATAATCAATAAATGCCCAGTTCATTCCGCATTTTAAAGACTTTGCAAAAGGGAAGGTCATGCCTTATGTGAATACACTAACAAAAGTGTCACCAAGTGATTACAGTTATTTGACAGTAATTAGAGTATTACTTTTACTTAGATGCAGTATTTAACTAGGTTACTACCTGAAGTGAAATTTAATATTGAGCTCTACTTGCTTTAAATGTCTTTATTGGCAACCCAATTTCTAATTGAAGTGTAAGCCCAGTACCTAACTTTAAATATCTGTGAAGCATAGTCCATGCTTATAACAGATCATTGAGTATATATCTTTCAACAAGTGATACTGTAAAACACAGTTGAAGAAGTATAGTCAAATCTAATAATTTTTATTATCAACAAATGTTTATTAAGTATCTGTGAAGATTGCTACATTCTATACAGTGATAACAAGCAATGGGTGTAAAAACCTAAAAGTTCAAAATTATAACCATTATCATAATAATACAATTGTTCTGACTGGTATTTTCCCTGGACATTGTAACTCCAGTTTTACAAATGTGCAAACTAAAAGGAGGAAAACTGAAATCACTTGCTTAATGTCATATACCTATATAAGTACTCATGATTGGAATTCATTAATTGGCAAGAAAATAATTCATTGGTTGTTCTCAAAACCATTATTATCTAGTAAGATATACCCAAAACGCACAACTAGCAACAAGACAAGGCAAATTTTGGCAATATAGAGAGATTTAAACAATAACAGAACCTTTTAAAGATCACACTTAAGTCTGGCTTTATGCAAGTGAGAAACAGTACTCAAATAAGGTAATATGTGCCCCTCAATTTAGATATTAAGTTTTGATAGAGTAAAAATATTAGGTATTTCAGCACTCAAAATAAAATGAAAATAAATTTAACAAGTAGGACTAGAACCCAGTATATCCAAGGAAAACCAAGCACTTCTGCAACAAAGAACAAAATACAGGGTATGCCAGAGGACAGAACCGTAGCTAGAGAGGATATTTTATGAAGTTACATGATGAAATCACATGAAGGTTTTAAATTTCCATGCCAAAACATTTCCTACTGTTTTCTCTCAGGCCAGGAGCAAACAAATATGATCATAGAGATCAATTTGGCAATGTTCAAAGGTACAATGACATTGGGAGAGACTGATCAAGGGTGTTATTGCAGGGATACCAGAAGGACTGATTATGGTCAGATGAATTTCTCCTTTCATCCATATATCAAATGAGCAAGTATGCATCCAAAACCATTCCCTAAACTGGTAGGTAATACTGATTATGGTCATTTCATTCATTTGGCTATATAGCCAGAATTTGAGTCCCATATTACCATATTCAATCCTGGAATGGGACAGATGACAAAGGTAATGCAAGTATTCTGTTAGCATTTTGAAAGACCCAGATTTTTTGTGTCAGAGAAATTAAGATACCAGCTTACAGACATGGAAATATTAACTAAGGACACCACACTAGAACTTGTGCCTGTTGGACTTTCCATCAGATATAAAATTCAGCAAGTTCTAAGAAAGGCAAAGATATTACACTTGAATCTACATTTCTAATTGTCCATATTTAAATTAAACTCTAATTTTAAACCCCTGGATAGACTGACACTTTTTATGTGTTTGCTCCTTTAAATTTAGAACATTATTAGTACTAATTATTAATTCAAGAAGCATTTATTGAGTGCCTGCCAGTGAAAGAGTCACTGATTAGGAAAGGAACATTATACAGCATTAAATCTAAAGTTCAGTAGAGAATCTAACAATTACTAAAAATAGACATTTCTTTTTTTCAATTATTTGGTTATAAAAAATAGCAGTGGTATTCATCTTCAATTTATACTCTCATATAATACAACAGAATATAATGAGGCAAAATGCTATTTCTTAAATGTATATGCTGTTATAAATCTTATCATGAGTCCAGTTCTTCTTATTATCCTTTTTGGATGTAGTCTGGCAGCAAGACTTTTGGAAACACAATTCAAAAATTTTAAAATCAAAGTTTTACTGGGAAGTAGTGATGGCTTATGAAAGAACAAGAAGAGAATGAAGGATTTATAGCTCACCTTCTCTACATAACCTCACAAAAAGATCAAGGAGATTTTTCTGTCAAAGATGGGGTTCAATCCTAATAAAGCTTTAAAAATATTTCTGGATATATATATATATATATATATGTATATATATAGATAGATAGATACATTTGATATATATATATATATATATATATATATCAAAGTTGCCCATGGTGATCATCAAAATATTTTATATATGAATATGCAGAAAAATGAAAATTTTCAAGAAAGTGGAAAAAACAAAGACTGGCAAACAAATTTTCCAAACCTGAAGAGAAATCTGTCTTGTAAAATAACACATCTGAAGATGGATTATGAAAACTCGAACTACACTTTAAATTATAGCACAGGCCAAGCTTTTATCTTCAGGAGACACCAAGAATAAAGTTGTTAAAAATCTGTTTTAATTTTATATCACCCATCATCCACTGACCCAGGAACATGGAGCATGGACTCTTCAGAGAACACATACATCCTCACTTAGGAAATTGACTTGTAAGTTAGAGTGCTCCTTCTTTTAGTCAGCTTTTGTAATGTTGTGACAAAATACCTGTCAAGAACAACTTAGGGGAGGGGAAGTGTGTTTGAAACTCACAGTTTCAGAGGTTTCAGTTCATTGATGAATGACTCCATTGCTCTGGGCCCAAGATGAACAGATGATGGAGGAAAAAGCCCATTAGAGAAAAGCTGCTGAACTCATGGCTCGATCAGGAAGCAGAAAAGTGAGAGCGATTCAGAGACAGAGAGAGGAAAGGGGTGCAGGAAGAACCCCTCTAGGGTACATGCCTGGTGACCCTCTTCTTCCAGTCATGCCCCACCGGGCCTACAGTTAACATCCATTAAATCCACTTAAATTAGAATGGTAGGTTACAACTCATCATCTACTATTCAGACCTCTGAATAATCCTGCATTAATGGAAGCTTTTGGGGTCACCTCACATACAAATCATAACACTCCTTCTTCAAATTCTGAAATCTCACATTCTCTATATTCACATTATGTTATAACAGTAGAGTATTTGTAAATATCACAAGTCAAAAGCCAAGATTAGAGGTTGAAGAGTGGTGAGATTGTGCATTTAGGAAAGTCTATTCAGATATAAAGTTAAAAAACTATAATTTCTGTGTACTATAAGAAGTTTAAGAGCTTGAAAGCTAGAGAAAAGAATAAAATGAATAGCCAAGAAAAAAAAGGAAAATATTAAGAGTGTGCTAAAATCAAGGAATTGTTCTAAAAACTGAAGATTTCTAATGTATATCTGAAGAATGAAAAATAGAACTGAAAAATCTTATAAAGCAACTTAAAAGCTAAACTAAGCATATTTCCCATTTTTGGACAATCCTTGTATTATTGCATTTTTAATAAAATGTAAGAGCCAGGGATATAACTCAGTGGTAGAGCACTTGCTGAACATGTGCACAGCCGTGGGTCCAATCCCCAGAACCACCAAAAAAGAAAAAAAGTAAGAATATGTTGCTTTAACACAAAATGTTTAAAATCATAAGGAATCATAAGGATAACAGTTCAGATTAAAAAGGAAAAACTAAATAGGAAAAATAAAGAATATATATGTGTATATGTATATATTACATTACTGGGGTTTTAGCCCAGGGGCGCTTCATCACTGAACCACATCTCTAGCCCATTTTAGTTTTTATTTTTGAGATAAGTTCTCACTAAGTTTGCTTAAGGCCTTGCTAAGTTGCAGCAGCTGGCCTCAAACTTGTGATTCTCTCGCCTCAGTCTCCCGAGTCTCTGGTATAACAGGTGTGTGCCACTGAGCCCAGCTATATCACTAGTCCTTACTGAATCTTATGAAAGTCAGCAGCAAAATAAAGTAAGAAAATGAAACATTGTTCATAAATGAAGGAATAAAATTAGAACACAATTATTATAACCACATATATCTGATTGTCTATAGAAAACATTACACGGAATTTAAAAATAGCACCTACAATCAATCAATAATTCTGGTAAGTTTGCATGAAACAGGGCCAATTGAAAGACAGCAGTATTCCAGTATTCTAAAAGTAAAAAATTGGAAATTGAAATGAAAATATTTACAATTATTTCCCAAAATAATTATTGAATTAGCTAAAAATAAACATGTGGAATATAAACATAACATGTAAAATTACAAAGTTTCTAAAAGGAAACATAACATCTGGATGACCTTGAGATTTACTAAATCATTTTACACATAACAAATGCAAAATCCAGTACAAAAAGAGACAGTATGACTTCATGTACAACCAGAGAAACAAGTTGTACCTCATTTGTTTACAATGAATCAAAATCATTAAAAAGAGAGACAATAATATTGTCAAAATTAAATTTGGAAGGTCTGAGAAAATCAAATATGAAAAGATAAGCCATGTACTAAGAGAAAATATTTGCAAATCACATAAGACACTAGTACAAACTAAAAGAAATCCAGAAAAAATCCAATAATTATTTGGACAAAATCATACAGATACATCACCAAAGGTGAGAAATAAACATTAAAAAATGCCTGACACTATTAGGAGGGAAATGCAAATTAAAACCATGAAGTGTGACCACACACTTATTACAATTACTAAAATGAAATTTCTGAAACGAGGGAATTGTGAGGGTACACAGTAACTGGAATTCCCTTAAGTTGGTGGTAGAAATGAATATTGAACAGATACTCTGGAATGCAGATTACTGGTGGCTTAAAAAATTTAAAAATGTGATCTGACAATCTTACTTTTATTTTCCCAATGAAACGAATACACATTTTCACATAATTCCTGTTCATAAATGTATACAGCAGTTTTATTCACATTGCAAAACCTGAAAAAAAAAAAAAACTAATGATAATTCCTTCAATGGGTGAATTAATGAACTCTGGTTCATAAATATAATGCTACAGCTTAGAAATAAATTTGAATGAAATATTGATTCACAAAATGAATGAATTTTACATAAATTTTGCTAAATGAAAAATGCTATAGATCATATGATTCTGCTTGTGTGACATTTCAAAAAACAACAAAACTCTAGGGAAAGAAAATGGATGAGTTGTTGCTTGGGCACAGACGTATGGAGTGACAGGGGTAGGTGATTCCAAGGAGGAACCCAAAGGAACTTTAAAGTGACTGAACACAGACTGAAGTGTGATACTGTGGTACCAGATGGATTAATCTTTGCATTTTTCAAAACCCACAGAATTGTACACTGCAATGGGTGAATTCCACTGTACATGTTTTTAAAAATCAATCCTTTTGGGGGCCCACTTGTAATTCAGACTGTAATAAACACATGTGATTGTATTAGCAATCTGTGCAATAAGAACCGAAAGGAAGGAAAGGACAATAGTTGAAGTAATTGGAAATAGTACTTTGGATGATTTAAGGCAAAAACAATCACAGGACCTGTACATAAATCCTATACTGAGGTTTTCAAATTCATACTTTATAGGAGCATGGGCTAGTAATTTTGAAATAACTTGGTATATATGCCAAGGTTGAACAAATAAGTAAATAAACTGTAAATAATGAAAGATAGGTTTCTTATGATAGATTAAAACAGTTCAGAAGAGGGAATGCAAGAATGAGTTGTGAGATGCTGATGTAGAGTCATATTTCAGCATAAATTCACATTTTTAATAGATATGCAGGCAGATATGAAAATAAAGGTAGATATGGCTATACTCCTCTCTTTTTTGAAAAAGACTAGAAACAGTGACACTTTGGTAGTAATGTGCTCTCCTAGAGACTAGATACAGGTTACTGTACACCCTTCTCCAACCAAGGATGCTTTAGAAAAATATGATTCCAGAGCTATTCCTAAGAAAATGCAAAGGGATTAGAAACAACTTATTGTATCATAAAGTAACATAATTCTTAAAGAACATGGGGGAATATGCCAAAGGAACACAGAAGCCAAACTGATTGTTCCGTTACTGAAACCAGAACTATCTGAGCAATAAAATGCTACTAGCATTGTATAATGGTGGTTAATTAGATAGTATTGGACACTGATGTGAGAAATTGAGTAAACTAAATGAGAAAAAAGTTCTTTTAGGAAAATTCCAATAAATGGGCAAAAAATGAAGGAAATAAGAAGTCACCCTCAGAACACCAAGACCCACTGATGAATGCTAAAAGTATTGCATGAAATTTCCCAAAATACAGACTATTTACACAACTTCAAAATTATCCCCACTGATATAATTACTGTATTAGTTTTAACATTTTCACAAATTCTTTAACACCCCTCCTTTCAGGAGGCTGGTCTTATTTTCCCTCTCATTGAGTATGGACCAAATGATAAGAGAAATGAGAGACATAATATATTTATGAAGAAGAAAACTAGCAGAGACCATTGCACCCAAGTAATGTAGGTTAAAATGACCAACATTAAATCACACTTATGCCATGTATCCCCTGATATATGAGAAGGAATGTAACTTCTGTAATACTATGTGCTAATCTATTTAACCCATGTGTAATTAGGAGAATCAAACATCCAATTTAAGCAACATTCTAAAAATACCCAAGTACTTTTCTTCATTTCTGTTAAAGTATTTAAGGACAAAGTCTAAAGTAATTGTGGCAGATGAAAGGAGACTAAAATATGTAAAAGCTACATGCAAATGGTATCCTGGACTAGATCCTAAAACAGAAAAAAGTATCAATGGATAGGTGATATAATTATATCAATGATGATATCTCAGTCACAATAAAATTTCAGATTTGTGAGAGGTTCTCATAACCTCTCACAAAATGAGACAGAGGGTATACAGAAACTGTTCTATCTTTGCAACCAAGTCTAAAATTATTACAAACTAAATATTTTAGAAAGGTTATCATTCAGTTATTAAATCTTTTATCAACTGACTTTGACTGCTCTTCTCAATCCTTTAATGGTAGCACTCCGGTAAGTTCCCATCTTGGAATCAGTGGGGCTGCCTTTACTGGGTGGCCAGAAAGGTGGGAAAGATAAAAAGTATCTTAAAATAGAGACCCTCACTCCTCCTCCACTGAGATAAGCAACAATTTAGAGAAACAGATCCAGGTGCAAGGACTAACAGAGGAGGCTGTTGGGGAAAAATAATACGTAAAGGAAACATTTTTTTTTTTCCTATGCAATGGTAGAGGGAAAATAGGGAAGAACTTGGTTTTAAACATTAGTATAACCTGTAGTAGCAAAATAAAATGTCATTAAAATAGGAAGTTTACTATTTCATTCCTTTCATCATCTTATTACCAAGGGTATCTCAACCTGATGAAAATATGTGTGATTCATTATAATCCACTCTAAACACCATCCCCCATTTCAATGCATGTAGTGGAAAAAGCACTTAGACTCCCTGTTTTTTATGTCACCAAAAAAGCTGCTGAGTCATCTTTGCTAAGCAGTAATCCTGTGCAACATGATTCTTCCACTTTTTCTGCTGTTCCTCCAGCTAGTGAAAATAACCGATGTTACTCAGAACTCCGAACTCAAAACACCGAACATGGCAAAAATTCATGATTTCCATCTTGTGATGAGGTGGAGTCCAACTCATAAGTGAGAACCATGATGACTATGCCTCCCTAGACCGTTCTTGCCAGCCACTCACTTCACACACTTCACCACTTTTGCCTTTCCCATCAATACCACCTGCCACCAATCCTGCACTTAAAATACTTGTTGGGCCTGCTGAAACACTCTATGGCACTTACAGCTTTACTGAAGTATTCACGCATCACCCAACACAATCAGTGTTATCTTGTCTTTTCAGATATTCAAAAATAGATAATGCTTTCCCGTGCTGCCTTTGATAGGAATGCATAAGCATCTGGCCCCTCAGTATATACATGCACAATTTTTATTCTGTTTCTCAGCATGAAAAAATACATAAGGGACTAATTTTAAGGAATCAAAATGAAGAACATAAAGGATTTAGCAAAAAAAATACAAGGGTCTAAGTTTAAGAATCCTTTGGCAACAGCAACGTATTTGACATTGCTTTCTCACTAGTGCGGACTGGGTTGATGAGTACCTGAGAAGCAAAGAAGCACTAGGTATTTTTGCTGATGCTTTCTGACTTCCAGCTTGCTCAGGAAAAATGGAGGTAATTACCAATAAAGAGAACAAATGCTTTGCAGGGATATTTCAAGATGGGTGATTCTTTTCCCCATATAGAGCTAGAGATAATTTGCTTCCAAAGGTAGCCCTACTAAGGGTTTCTTTTTACCACAGCAAATTCAGATCAGCTGGGACAATCATAGATCCAATGCTCTCCTAGCATTCATTTAGATACCTAGGCATATTTGACACCATAAGATATTAAAAAAAAAAAAAAAAAAAAAAAGGATAAAGGTCTCAGGACCTAAATGTACAAAAGCAGTTTACACTCTTTCCATGGTAAAATAATGTAAATGATTTTATATAAAACAAACCTAAAGGAAAAGAATATACCTTTGAATTACAAATAACAGAATTTGGCATATTTTTGGGGGGATACTAGGGTTTGAACTAAGGGGCACTCAACCACTGAGCCACATCCCTAGCCTTATTTTGTATTTTATTTAGAGACAGGGTCTCATTGAGTTGCTTAGCCCCTCACTATTGAAGCTGGCTTTGAACGCTTGATCCTCCTGCCTCAGCCTGCCAAGCTGCTGGAATTGCAGGCGTGCACCACTGCACCTGGATAAATTTTGGTATATTAATTTCATAAAAGTCATCTAGTACTTTGGTGACCTTGAGGGAAGTAAAATCAGTTCAAAGTCTTGATTTATGTTCCACTATTTAAAAAAAAGGAATTCTATCATTTGCAAAAACATGGATGGAACTGAAGATCATTATGTTAAATGAAATAAGCCAGGCACAGAAAGACATGCACTGCTTATTCTCACTCATATGTGCAGTCTAAAAAGTTTATCTCACAGAAGTTCAAAACAATAGTGATTACAGAGACTGGGAGAGTGGGGAGCCCAATAGGGAAAGATTGATCAGTGGGTTCTAAACTATAGTTAGGTAAGAGCAAGAGTTCTATAGTGTTCCTGCAAGGCAGTGTAACAGTGTACTATACATTTCAAAAAACCAGAAGAATGGATTTGGACAATTTTTACCACAAAGAAATGATAACAGAGATAAATGTTTAACCTGATTTAAACATTATTCAATATATACATATATCAAAACACAGCAAGGAAAAAACATAACATGGTAACCTACTAATATATACGATTTTTATGTTATTTGGAAAAAAAAAAAAAAGTTAAAGTTCTGTGTTTTAGTCAGCTTTTTCGCTGCTGTCACTAAGAGACCATACCAACCCAATTGTAGAGGAGGAAAAGTTTACTTAGAGGCTCACGGTTTTGGAGGTCTTAGTCCATAGAAGGCTGACTTTATTCCCCAGAGCTCAAAGTGAAGCAGAACATCATGGCAGAAGAATGTGGCAGAGGAATGAGGCTCACGTGATGATCAGAAAGCAGGGAGAGAGGTCGCCACTCGCCAGGTACAAAATATATACCCAATAGCCATGCCCTCAGTGAGCCACTTCCTCCAGCCACACCCCACCTGCCTCCAGTTACCACTTAGGCAATCCCATTAGAGATTAATTTTCTGATTAGGTGAAGGCTATAACACAATAATTTCTCCTACAAACCTTCATGCATTATCTCACACGTGAGCTTTGGGGGTGACACCTCATATCCAAACCATAGCATCCTGATTTAGAAAAGTTTCATGGAGGATATTGCAATAAAAATTGGGGGCTGAATTGTGGGACTAAAATTTGAACTCTTAAAATAATCTACGATGATTTCAGTTGAAAGAGTGTATGAAGGGGGCAAGACTCAGGGGTGCTTCAGGAGACAATGTGAGTCGGTTTTAGCTAGAGTGATAAAGTAATTTTAAAACTGGTAGAAACAATAAGACTTATTATAGAGGTTCTGAAATGCCAGAAGTAAAGGTTAGGAGTTTAATCCACAGACAGTTTAGGAGGACTTAGTAATATTGACAGATGCTTTAGAGATACTGTATTGACATTGTAGAAAAATGAATTACAGAAAAAGTAATTTAAAGAGAAAGCCAATAAGAGGTTACGTTAGGAGAGGCACAATGTGGGAATACACTTGGTGTTGGAAATGAAGGAAAGAAAAAGTATGGTGTGGACATAATATAAAGGAGAAATTGATAGGATACCAGCCTCGGTAAATGTAGTAAATAAACGGAATGCGAAAAAGAGGGAATAGATTGAAGAATAACATTTCCACTAGAAATAATAGGTTTGATTAAGATGCTGATTTATTGGCATAACAAATTTAGAGCCACAAGTTTAATTTAAGCAACTGCTATTATGTCCTCACATTAGAAAGAATGCTCTTTATTTAAACCTCTTTAGTCTTCCGTTTCACTCCCCATTCTCATTCCTTCATTCTTTTAACTTACTTTCATTCTCTCTCTCATCTAATTTTTAATTTTTAATTTTATAACCATAATTGTATAGTTCTTCCCAAACTTCCTTAAAATTCTGTGCTGTTGCAGATTGTTTTTCTGATGAAGAAAATCAATACTGCATTTCCAAATCTTTTCTGTAGAATTGGATTGCTTTATGATACTTGAGTGTGTTAATTTGTATTGCCCTGAAGTCAGGTTCTTCATATATTTCTGAAGGTTTTTTTTTGTTTTGTTTTGTTGGAAAATATGCATGAAATCAGAAAATATTCAAATGGGCCTTCATTAACAGAAGCACATCTAACTTGATTCACCACAAGATTTTTCTTCTCTATCTGGGTCATCCTTGGCCCTTACAATCTTTGCTGTCTGAAAACTTGGTGTGAGCCAGTTTTTACCTCTCACCTCTGTGTCTGTTTCTCCTCTTTCTGATACTCTGGAAATTTTCTGTGGTCTTAAAGCTATTCAGTTTTATAAAAACCAAATCTCTATGTTTATCTCTATTCCTCCAAAATGGACACTTGTTTACCTGCTAACATTTTATTAAACTCTGTCATCTAATCCTATTATTTTATTCATTGATGTTCTCAGGTATTCAACAAATAGCTATGGTGGACATAGTATGTAAAAGTACCTTCTATGGATTAGTTATACAGCAGGAAACAAACTGTCTTTATGGGGCTATGATCTATCTCATTTGGTGGTGACACTGCAGATAAAAATAGATTAAAAAAAAACACTTCATTGGAAGAGGGCAAGTTTTACAATGTAGAGAGAGTATGTGGGATGGCAAGTAGAGGAATTAGAATTTTAAATAAAATATGGAAAAATTAACATTTAAGTAAAACTCCAAAGAAAGTGATAAATCAAGCTATTAGGGTAAGGTATCCCAGGTAGAGGAAGAAGCATAAGCAAAGCTATTAAGGAGGAATACACTGGAAATGTTTATGGCACAACAAAAATCCAGTGGATATGGAGTAGAGTGGATGATCCCAGTAGTAGATGATGCCAGGGAGGCAGTGGGAACCTGTTCATATGGAGACTTGAGGCATTTCTGCATATTTTTATTGTATTTTATTTACATTAGAGACTACTGGAGGGTCTTTAGTGGAGAAGTGACATTACCTAATCTAAAATGAACTGTAGAATTTCATACTCTAAATTTCTATTTAAATTGATATTCACATCATTTTATTTCTTTTACTGCTCTAATCTAGCACATTATTAAAATCCATCCTGAGCCTAAGTTTATAAACCCACTAGAACAACCATACATATGGCACTAATACCATTCTTTCCACCTCTTTAAAGTACAACATACATCACTAATCTGGTTCTGTAACAATGGCTTGTCCTATCGAACCCAACAGATCTTTTGATTTTCTTTCCCTTTCAATTCTTCAGGTAGGCAGTACCAATCGATTGGATTAGAACCCCAAATGAAACCTGTTAGCTTGCATTACAAACCCTGTTGGCCACCACCTGCAAACATTCTACCCTAGATTCTGGAGGTTGTCTATCTACCCCAGAATTTCTGGGCTTCTTAGTTTCCTTTCAATCTTAATTTTTCAGTTTAAAAGGTTAGTTAAACCATGTGGTTGTTTAGTCTTTTCCTTATCCCCAATTTGGCAGATGGTGTTAGAGGCAATCAGGAAACATGATTAATTTCAATTAAAAAGAAAAAAAAACAAAGATTTTTTTTTTAATTCTAGTTTTATAACTTTTGTTTAAACTCTAATTATTTATTTACTTATTTATTTACAGTGTTCATATTCATTTATTTACGGGTTCATATTCATAGATTCTTAATTGTATTTGGGTTAAAATCTAAAACAATGCTTTTTGTGTGTGTATCTAAAAACTGACCCATTTAGACATTTAGAAATCTTTCAGTTGATTCCTATGTCCCTTGGAGAAAACTTTCTCCGTGTGTGTTTAGCCCTTGATTATTGACTAACTCTACAAGATAATTCAAGCCTGGACCCATTCATTTCTTCAAGTAACTTTGGTTTCTTTCAGTGCAGAATGATATTAGAAACCAAATATATGTATGTATATATATATCAAATATATGTGTGTGTAGATGGATGGGTAGATATAGGTACACTCAGTCATTGTGTGCATATGTATTAATATATAAAAATATTTATATATAATAACTGAATTATGTTCTTCCAAAATTGATAAATTAATCCTTAATACCTGATATGACTATGTTGGGACATGGGACCATTACGAAGGTAATTAAAGTTTAAGAAGGCCATAAATTGAAATCTGAATCCAGTAAAATTATCACTTTATAAGTGGAACCAGGTCTTTCTCTTTTTCTCCACCATGTAAGGACACAGGGAGAAGACTTCAGTCTGCAAGACAGCAAGAGAGAGAGACCTCAACACAAACTGGATGAACCAGCTCCCTGATCTTGGGAACTATGAGAAATTCAGTTCTGTTGATAAGCCACTTAGTCTATTGTATCTTGTTATGGCAAAACCAATAAACACCTTGTATGTAATTGCATCTAGAAATAGTTCTATATGCATCTATTTGTACCTATATTAAGCTAAACTTGAGTTCTTATAAATACATATAATTCTAACCTAGTGCTGTGTGGGCTATTCTAGCTTTCTCTGCTTTTTATCTATAACTTCTCACTTCAACAGTGAGAAACAGTATCTAACACCCACCATCCATTCACCTAATTATTCAATTCCATGTAGACTGGTTTCAGATATTAACCTGTTTCCCTCTGGGAAATAAATTTAGTAATTCTAACAGATGGATTATATAGTCCTTCCCTTAGTTACTTTAAATGTTCAGAACGCAGTTAGATTCTTTTTTTATAGACTTTATTGCATTATGCAATCCCCTACATTTTCTTCCTATAGTCTTTGCCTCTACATCATTCCTGTATTAATTCTGATAATTTCCTCTTAAATATTTTCACCTTTTCCTTGCTATATACATTTCCCTGATAACTTAAGAAATTTTTCAGTGTAATACTTTCAGTCAAATTCACACTTAAATTTTTCCTTAAAATTTTACTTCTTAACAATTCAACTTCTCTATCTTTAAATTTAACATCAACAAATTGGAGCTAAATATAGTCTGATCAAAACCATTACCCAAGTACTATGGTAGTACTTCCTCTGGCCTTCTTACTGATTAGTTTCTCTCAAAGTACCAAAACGACAAACATAATTACTTAACCTGAGTCAATAGGAAAAAAAAAAAAACATGTTTCAATGGTCTATAAGCTTGCTAAAATAACATTGAAAATTTTTGTCAGTGTATTTGTATGTGTTTTTAATCATATCATTAAAATGATTAAGAATTGCTTTTTACAGGTATTTGAATACCTTTACCTTGTAACAGGAATGTGAAAGGAAGGATTCTTCTGTCACATGTATTGGGACAATTGCCATCCTTGTGCAGGAAGAGGAAGAGGACTTGAGAAGAGGGTTAATAAGGACTTGTGTCTACCTGTTTCTGTGCAGGCTGTGCAGAGATCTCCTGTGCTTTAGAAATATTTTCTTTATACACCCCAGCAAGGAGATTTGGTTTAGTGTGCTGACATCTGACTAAATGACAGTGAGACTTACAAGATTGTGGGAAGAATATGCCCACTTGAGGGGACTGTAGGATGTCTCAATTTGAATTATTTCTTGGCTACAGATAAGGTTTGGGTTAATAAAGACTGAGTTCATGCTCTCCTTTGTATTTGTCTTATACGCACAGACTTCGGTCACTCACTAAGTATCTGCCTCCTTGGTCTCATTAGCTGTGAAATAACTTTTTCACTTTTACTCTCATTTTCTTCCCACAACCATTTCTAACCCTGGATATTCCTTCTCTTTTCTACAATACTTCAGAAGCTTCCTAATTGTTCAATGAATCACATGAAATAAAGTTCTGATCTTAATTAACTTATTGAACAAACCTTCTAAAATGGGTAAATACTGTTGATCTCAGTAATGTCTTTCATTTTATCTTTGAGACAAGAAACATAACCATCTGTAAAGAAGTGTTATTTCAGAAAATCCTGCTTAAAGGAAAAGGTGAAAAATAGCTAGGCTATTGTACTTTCTCAATATGTATGTGTATGTGCATGTGTGTACACATGTTGTTTATGTGTCTCATATGCCTTTTCTATTATCTAGCTTTCAATTTTCAGTAAATGAAAGTTGGTAACTATAATTATGCTTATGTGTGCATGTACTTGTGGTATGTAATGCTTTGAGGTTTTAAAAATATTATAAAGACTAACACAAATTCATGTAGATCTTCAAAATCTTAGAAGCATTTTGTGCCTGATCATTTCTTATAAATTTGATTTTAGTGTACTTTGTCCCTCCATGAATTATTTTTTCAATGGGACTTATTTTATAAATGACTTCACAGTCCTTGAATGTTAGGCCGTACAGAATTTACTACCTGATGAATAACTATAAATCTTTTAACTTGGTAGAACTGAGTAGCTGTATGTAATATCAGCATATGAAGAATGAGTATTTTGGAAACAGAAACATACAACTAGATCTCTGATATAATTGCTTTGGGTGATGTTTTCTAAAATAAACTTGTTGAATTTAAGTTAATGTCCCAAACATTTTAAGAACTGACATCTATCATCTTGATCCACTTTGGTAACTTCAGCAAGAAAATGTGTAACATAGTATAAATATATAAATGGCTTAACGTTTTTCTTTCTGAAATTATAAAGACAACAGAAGTTTCCATTATCACTGTTCTTATGATGTAGAGATGTTCACATTATCAGTGGTCCAGACAGATTTTATTATCCCAAATACTAGTAGATTTTTAAATATTCAAAGTAAATCTCATGCTTAAGGCATGTCACCATAAATGAATTTTAAGAAAAAAAATATGTCCTAGCTTGTATTTGCTTTTAATCTTATCTTTATTTAAATCAATTAAGCTACTTTAGATATCTAATCTAGCTTTATAAAAGAAAGTATTAACAAATAAGCATTGACTATTTTTACTCTTTTGATCTTTTAATTTTAGTAAAAGCACTGTATAATTAATTATTTTGCAGCTACATCTCATTTTGAATACCAAATATTCCCTTTTGTTTTTTCTTTGTCTCCAAAATGTTGAATTAAAATTTGTAACCAATACATGTATTCTTTGATTACACTGTTTTGATCTTTGTGCTGCTCATAGATGTTGTCATTGGATTTGGAATATTTTTAAAAACTTTCCCTATATTTAATGAGAATCTTGTTTTCTATTTTTAATTTTATTGAATAAGGCAAATTTATTATTTTTATTTGTGCACTAAAATAATGCATAATATTGGGATTTATTTGGTTTATTTGTATGTGAACATAACATAAATTGGTCAATTTCATTCCAATACTTCTCCTTCAACTAAAGGAGATACAGGGAAAGCAGAGATGCATGCTGCCTCTCAAATTCAGCTTTCCCTACCAGAGGTGCTCAGATGGCTGCAAGGTTGAGAGGTATACTCCATTTTCTCAGTGCTGCCTTCCTTGGTGCAGGATTTGGATGGAGGACCCGGATAGAGGTGCATGCTGTTTAGCAAGACAAAAGTGGCTTTCCTCAGTGGGATGACTTCTAATGTAGCAATGCCAGCTCTCAACACTACAATACCAGAAATTATCAGCCTGAGAGGTGTTTTCTTGGCACACTTTTAAGCTTCAAAGACTGGAGGGTTGTGGGTGATGATCCAGGCATTAAGAGGTCATGTCTCTGGGAGCTATCTCACTGGGGGTTATGATATTTGCTCATGGTTTCTCTTTGACCCTTTGGAGCAACTTTTCAAAATACAAATTCATGATTCTGATTAGGCCAGAATGCACTGTTCCTGGGTTCTAAGTGGTTGTTTCCTTCCCTCTGGAGATGCAAAGGACTTGATCAGGATTGACTTTTTCCCTCTGGGGACAGATTTCTGTGTTATTTCTACAACTCTGAAAGCTGTAATCTGTGGGTCATTGAGAGGCACAATGTTTACCATGCTGCAGTCCAGGATCATGTCTTCCATTGGACCAACTTCCACTTTGTATTCCAAGCAAATTTAGAACTTCAGACAAAGAAGAATTTGTTTCTCACAGGTTCTGCACCAGATCCAAGCCTGCAATATTATATCCTGTTTTTGGAATGCAGTAGTCTCATTGGTATCCTTTTGCAGGTGCAACATCCAGACTGACTCCTTCCAGAAGATCTCCCCTTTCATCCATGTGTGTGATGTATTTCACAACCTTTGACAAACTCCAGGACATCTTTCCTATGGTGTCCTCATCTGTAGGTGGGGAGATAGTACTTCAGAATCTACCCTAAGTCAGTTTTCAAATGAGTTTTATCAGTCTTCTGTCACTGTGACCAAAATACCAGACAAAAACAACTTCTTAAAGGAAAGATGTACTTTTGGCTCACAGTTATAGAGTTTTCAGCCTATGGCTGGCTAGCTCCATTGCTTTGTGTCTGAGGTGAGGCAGAACATCATGGTGTAAGGACATGGTGGAAGAAAGCTGCTGAGCTCCACACAGCCAGGAGCTGAGAGAGAGGAGTAGGGGAGGGGCTAGATTTCCAGGGCAAGGCTCTAGTGACCTACTTCCTCCAGTCTGGTCCCACCTTATAAAACTTCCACCATTTCCTATAATGCCTTCAAATTATTAATCCATCAGTGGATTAATTTGCTGATAAGGTCAGGGCCCTCATGATCCAACCACTTCCTAAAGCTCCACCTCTGAACACTGTTGTGTACTGGAGACCAAGCTTTCAACACATGAGCCTTTGGGGGACATTCCAGATCCAAATCACAACACTGTTAGAAATTGAAATATAATTTTTGCCAATGTCATAAATCTGTAAATATCACCAAGAATCTGTAATTTAATTCTTTCCAGATTTTTTTTCCCTAAAGTCTTCTAAAATCTACTCTTCTGAACTGGTGGTTCAGCACACCTACCTCCTAACCCCTACATTTTAAACATTATTTCCACTTGTTCTGGGGATCTCCTTCTCTTATCTCCTATTTTGGTTCTCCTGTTTGTGTATTCTGTGTCTTTATTTTTCTTGATTTACTCCTTAGTTCAGTAGCATCTCATACTGAGAAAGGTTGAATGTGATTTATTTTTTAAGGTCTTCAATTTCTGCGAGTGCTTTTATTCTACCTTCACACTAGATATATGACTGGGATAGGCATAAATTCTGTTCATCTGTGAAGAAACATCTTCAATTTGTGCTTTCGGATACATCGCTCCATTATCTTTTCTCCAGTGCTGCTGTTGAACCATGCAATATCACCATGAATCTTGATCCTTTTTTGTTTCCTACTGTGAAAGCTTATTTTCTAGTCATTCTCCGTATTCTCAGCATCAGTATGTACAATTAAGTGTGCAGTTCTGTACTCTTCCCTCACCCTACTGATGAGCCCCAATCATTACACTTATTGATCTGTGAGAAAAAAGTCTTTGATTCTTCTGCTAGACAGAGAAGTTGACTAATCTGAAAAGAGGAATTTATCTGGAAACCTAATACTTAAAAAAAAAAAAAAAAGAAGAAAATTATACTCCCATTTAAGCCTTCCTACTTAATGTGCCCCCCGCCACATGGTCATTGCTGGAGTTGTTTGCGGCATTCTGTCATGAGGACAGAGTCAGGCATGGTCTTCCTCATGGCCAGCTGAGGTTTCAGGCCTCAACCTTGCACTCCCACAGCAGAACTTGTGTTTTGCAACTCACATCTGCATTTCAACTTTTGCTTCTCTTGCTACTTTTCTTTCTCACTTTTATGGGCCTACGTTTAATGTAAAACCAGACCAGCAAACCAAATCAAAACAAAAAATAATTTAGCACAAAATGAAAACAGCAATAATAAACAATGTATTATCGATGGTGTTTGGTTTCATTTGTGTTGTGGTAGACTAGACCAGATTATATACTTCTTTCTCTATTTGTTATCTCTCTCTCTCTCTCTCTCTCTCTCTGTTTAATGAGAGAGAGAAATAGAAATTTAGTTTTTAAAGAATAAATAAACCACTTCTGTCTCATGAAGTTGCAGGAATTGGAAACAAGTCGATAGATTAGATTGAAGCAAGTCAATAGATTAGAAATTCCAGAAAAATATTAATGGTGCAGTCTAGAGTATAAAGACTGGAAATCCAGTGAAAATTTCTGTTTCACAGTGAGGACAGCAGAATTCCTTCCTTTTTGAAAATCTGGTTCTTTTCTCTCAACATCTCTCCTGATTGGATGAGGACCATTGACATTATGAAGGATAATTTGTTGTACTCACAGCCTACTGATTTAAATGATAAAACCATCTCAAATATACTTTCACTGCAACATCTCAGTTAATGCTTTGTGAAACAACTTGGCACCAAAACTTAGATATGTTGACACCTAATATTAACTATCACATGGTCTCACAGGAGAAATCAATAAATATTTTAAAACATAAATGAAAATAGATGCTGTCTTTCATGCACATACTTTTATATAGAAAGTTATTAAAGAGATTAACTAAGCATGGCAAAAAATTGATCCCCTAAATAAATATCTATTCATGAAAAGCTGATACAACAAATTTTTAACATTGCCTCATAATTAATTTAAAAGAGAATTTTCTAAAAGGCATTCTTCAAACATTTTCCCAGATAAGTTCAATTTACATTATTAAGTTCTTATATATGAATTATTTAGATAGGGACTGAGCCTTATTCCTTAATATTTCTCAGAGTTCCAAAATAATGCGTTGGGTTTTATTTTTTCCCACGTTCAAGATCAAACTAAGTTTTTAAGACTGAATTGTATCCTTTTTAAATTTTTTTAATTGCTATATCCAGGGAATAATCTTTTCAAGTCACTCAGTTTTGTGAAACTATATTCTTCCTTTTATATCTTCCTTACTTAGCTGTTTTGTTATATTTCACTGTTATGAGCTCCAGTTTATCTGATATTTAATTTTGTTTCATCAGCATCTACTCACAACATACAAATCCAATTACCAATGCCGCCTGCAGTGGCCGATTTACCAGAGGGAAAAAAAAATAAATAAAATATAATAGAAAAGATTATAGAAAAATACAATCTGAAGAATATTTAGGGAATACTCACTGAAAGCGACTTTGCAATTACTGTTTGCTTTTATTATCCTAGGTTAATTTATGTATTGACAACTTCTTTTCCCAAATATCACATTTTGAAGAATGTTTTAATACTACCAAAAACATAGTCAAAAGTTCTTTTTAAAAATTCTATGACAGATATTCTGTGAAATTAGCCAATCTTGTCATTGATATCTATCAAATCAATGCTTTTTATGTAAGTTAGGGGCTAGAATTTACTACCTGAAACTAGCTATTGATTAGTTAATACTCAAAAGCAATAGGATTGCCAATTATAGCCACCTAAGTTAATGGAAACACAGCCATTAGTCCTGTACTTCTTTTAATGAATTTTTTTATGACTAAGTAGCATTATATTTAAAAGATTGGCACATCATTGAACTATATCTTGGGTATTTTGGTTTCTGCTTATATATGTGCAAAGCAGATGTTAATATATGTGTTGTCTTATTTCTTTGCTTATTTTTATTAAAAGTAAATAGAAATTCAAAGTTTACTCAATTATATTAAAAAATGAAGTAGTACATTTTTTTTTTATTGTAAACAAATGGGATACATGTTGTTTCTCTGTTTGAACATGGCGTAAAGGCATACCATTTTACATTTTGTTTAATTTGCAGTACATAGCCAGTAAAGCAAAACTCACGATAGACTTAGTGGACTTAATCCTTTGCCTCTACTAAAAAATATATACCCTTTAAAATATTACTTTGTGGCTCCTACTGCAAAGCATATAACATGATTCCCCACACCTTGATTCTGAGTTTAACTATGTGACTTGCTTTGGCCCTTGGCATATCAGCAATTGTAATGAAAACAGAGGTTGAAAAAGGACTCATGCATTTTGCCTTCACTATGATAATGCATTCAGGCTGACCCACTGGAGGAATGTAAGAGAAAAATGAAGCAGAACTGAATTGTTCCAGTCAAGAGCCACCCCATCCCCAGATGAATGATTGCCAGATAACAGCCAGGTTATATCCAGATGTGCTGGGGAGACCAGGTGAAACCAGAAAACGTACCAGATGCATTTTCCAGCCCACATTCTCAAAATAAAATATTATAATTGTCTTAAACTACCCTGTTTCAAAGTAGTTTGTTATGCTACATTAATGTGGTAATAGATAACTGATAGAAGACCAAAGAATTGTGATTTTTATGTTTCTCGCTCAAGAACAAATGATCTGTGTAACTTCTCTCACTTTTTAAAAGTATGTATGTATTAGTGGAAACATGAATATATTTTAAGCTCATTGCAATGTAAACATATTTATATTTGAAATGTATATATGCATATATATATATTGAAAAAAAATCAGTTGGGCTTGAAGTTTTGACTTACTTAAGCATATTGTTTTGAGGTATTTCTGTCTCCTTTTGTTTTTCTTACCTCTGTTACTTAATGTGTCTGTGTCATACTGTTTTTATATTGATTGTGACCTTTAACTGCTACTTAGAACCAAACAGTATACACCAGTCCTGTTTTACTTACCTGTTCTAAAGGTGGATACTATGTTGTTTTCCATGTACCCACTAACACACACACAGACACACACACACACATGCACATGAAATATTGTAATGATCCCTGAAAAGTTCCGTGAATGTATATGTGTATGTAGGTCTCTTTATGTATAAATATCATTCCATCAATTTATTTTCTAACAAGACCATTCTACTCCTTATGTAAGTATCAAATTTTATAATTATTATTAATATTTTTTCATCTTTGTGAAGATTCATTCTCTTCAAGAATATTTGTTTAATTTAAAGATATATGGGGTATATTATTCTGAACTTCTTTTACATAAATCCTAAGTAATAATAAGGGAGATTTGAGTTGTCCAACTCTGAAATTATTACACATTTAAATAGTCTCCATGACAGTCTGGAGTTTGCAAATACAAAAGTCTTATTGAGGAACCAGTTGCAATGATCTCTCTCATAATGTTTGAATTTTTATAGTATAAAGATAAAGAATTTGTGAAAAGGTCTTTTGCTTGTTTTATCTAACGTCTGGTGCTTTGGGCTAACAAATGTTACAAAAGAGATAAGAGCATCATGTCACAATTTTAAGAAAACCAACATCTAAAGGAAAAGGGAAAATATTACAATAACCCACATAATTAAGCAAATATATTCATTATAAAATGTTCTGCAAATATACTCATTATAAATTTTCCAGCAAACAGACAATTATGGAATAATACCCATGTTCCTATTAAATGATTTAATATTTCAGCATATAACTCTTTAGATACCCTTTCACATATTTTTGTAGAAAAAATTATTTAAAGAAACTTTATAATTACTAAAGAAAAAGCTGAAAGATTATTCTGATTCAAGTTTCTCAACAAAGAGTCTATTGATATTATAGGCGGGACCATTCAATTCTTTCTTTGTCCTATCTTTGTGTCAGTTTAAAGGATGAATGATACTCATCATCTCCACCTGCAAAATGCTTTAAAAAGAAAGAACATCTTAAACTTGTAAATATTTCCATTTAGTCACTTCCCAGCTTGCAAATTAACAGTTGAGTCTAGCTCACTAAACCCAATTGTGTAGCAGTTCATTGAGTATAACATTCAAGACCACCCAGCATGGGCCTTGAGCGTCTATCATTTTGAGTGCTCAGATGTTCTTAAGACATCACTTTTCTTTTCCTTCAGTAGACTCTCTGAATGATGATCAGTGCTATCGTCTGTTGTTGGAAAGCTTCATCAGCAGGGAAGTAAAGGCAGGATATAAACTTGTTTCTGTGAAAGATTAGAATAAAAGAAAAGATAAACATAAAGGAAATAAAAAGCAGGGATGTGTAATTTGTATTCCGTACTCTAATTATTCATCAAATTTTCCCTTCTCTAGGTTCCAAAATGGCATACTCCACTACAAAATATTAATCAGTGCTTGATTTAGTGACTCTGAATTAGCAAAATGTTTTTTGTTATTGCTGTATAAATGAATAAATAATTGAATGATTACTAAACTTCAATACTTCAATTTTAGCTTTCAAACATTTGTATGAAATAGAAAAATACACCACAAACTAGATTTGATTAGATAGATATTGGGCTAATGCCACACCTAGCTCATCATGTATTTGGTGGAGAAATTATTTTAGTTTTTCTTTTTAAATTGTTTATTTGTTCTTTTTAGGTATACATGATGATAGAGTGTATTTTGACATACTATACACAAATGGAGCATAAATTACTCCAATTAAAATCTCATTCTTGCGATTGAACATGATGTGGAATTAAAGGGTGGTGTATTCACATATGAACATAGGAAAGTTCTGTCCCATTCATTCTACTGTCTTTCCTATGCCCATTCCCCCTCCCTTCCCTTCATTCCCCTATGTCTAAACTAATGTACTTAGACATTTATTTAAGTTTTTTTAAAATGACAGACTTCCAAAGTCTTGAGTTTGGTGATAATTCATTTTTGTATCATAACATTACTATAAGAATATAAATGCATGGGTGTATTCTATTTTTGTAACTCGATTTTTCCTACCTGCTTCCAAATTTAATCATGTACTTGCAAAAGATTTTTAATTCTCTGAAAAACATTTTAGCCTCTTCCTACAATTATACATCAATACAAACCTAAAATTTATGTTCTCTTAGCAGGGGAAGTTAGGTCATTCTGAGACATCTGCTTCTCTCTTGCTAGGATAATGTTAAAATAACATAGTGTTGCCAGAACCCAGGGAGCATACCTGCATTTCCAGTGACAGAAGGATCATCAGTTCAAAGCCATTCTCTATAACTTAGTGAGGCTGTGAGCAACTTAGCAAGACCATGTCTCAAAATAAAATATAAAAAAGGACTGGGGATGTGACTTGGTGGTTAAGAGTCCCTGGGTTCAATCAACAGTACTCCCCCCAAGAAAAAGAAAAAGAAAAAATAGGGTAATGTCACCTCCTGTTCTCCATGATTCTATGTAGCCATAGAATATTTCTCTGTCTTATGATAAGGCTTGGATATATGACTTGCTTGGGACAATTCAATTTGAGAAGTTTTGACATTTATCAAGAGGTTTAAAACCTCTTGCATGTTTATTGTTTATTCTTGCTTCTGCCCTCTACCAAGACGTGGAGCATAACAAAACCAAAGCCAGCAGAGGCAAGGAGGGATGTAGCTGACTTGTAAATCTGTGGAATAGGAATAATGTTTGCTATTGCAAGACTCTAATATTTGGGAATTGTTTATTATTTTAAAAAGTTTACAGAATTCTTGAATACATTAATAAGTGTCAGAGTTAATGGTTCATACCTCCATTTGACAATATTTGCCAGAAATTATTAGCAGTTTGATTAAAACTGTATTGTAAACCTTTACCTGAGAATAGAGTTTCAATATCATTTTTTGCACAATTTTTTTGAATATTCAGTAAGACAAAAAGAAAACTAGTATTAAGAAACTATTAAGAAAATCATATTAAGCAAAATTTTCATTTGTGAGTTTACAGTCTCTTAGAGAAGTAATGGCATGGAAAGTTATTAGAATTAAATATTTTCTATTTTTATTGATGTTGCACTTTTTAATTTTAGACTTAGTGCACTGTAAAAAACATCATATTTCAAGCTTAATGATGAGTACTTGGGTTTAATTTTCAAAATAAGACCATACATGTAAGGGAGCACATGGCAATGGAGGATCCTGTTCAGGATGGGGTAGCCTTACCAGCTACCCCGGGTGGTGGACCTCTAAGCTGAAGAGAATGTTAGACTAGCAGGATTCCTGAGTTGTGGAAAGGACTGGAAAAAACAGTTGAAGAACTCAGTCTAAACCTGTTGATGGAAGAACTGATGAGATTAGTAAGATTTCCTGGAACTAGCCTTTGGTGACGATCCTCTGAACTTCTACACTGCTTTCCAGCATCAGGCCCCTGTTTGCTATGATGTTTCATCATTCACATTCTGGATTGACCATCTCATTTGCATAGAGCACATCCTCTGGAGCTTCCTAAGAATGAATGCATGGGACTGTTTCAAATAAGGAGCTTAGAGGGAGACAGTCCTGGAGCTGGTTCAGTCTCATAGTCCATCATCAGAACACAGTCTTCCTACCTCTCGATGCTCCTGCATCTTTGTACTGTCAGCTGAGGAGGGCAGGGGTCTTAGGTTTTAGCATTTCTCATTTCTGTGAAAAATGCAGGCAAGGAAGAAACAGTTGATCATAGAGGTCAAAGGACACCACCTACGGAATATGGCAGAACTTTTTGGAATGCACATCTAGAATTATATTTTCATTCTAGTTTTTCCATTTTATTTTTCCACCATTGTATTGAAATTTCTACTTCAAGGTTTAAATATTTATTTCATAGATTTCATTCTTTACAATGGAATAGTCTCTCATACATCTTTTATAAAGATTGAACTTGTTCTTTTTAAGGAGAAAAAATTCATTCTGTCTTAAAGCTAAAAATAACCTAAACAAGTAAAGATATTTAGTGATCATGCTATGATCAAAGAAGAGATTGAGCTTTTCTTTCAGGATTTTTAAACAAAACCTTGTGCTACACCTTTTCACAGCAGTAGTAGTTTATGTGCTGTCATTTTAAAGAACAATTTCAATTGCATACAGTTCATTTTGACAATATTTTAAATCATTATGCAAAAGTAATACATAGAAGAAAGGGGAAAGCAAAAAATATAGTCTTGCTCAGTTACTTTATTAAAAGTGTTCTTTATGAATTAGTTTCTTCTTTGTTTTCACTTCTTTTCTAAAAACTATATGACCTCATTAAAATATTTGCATTAAAAGTTATATTAGTATTAAATAAATTTTATTTGAATTCCTTAAATTTTTTAAAAATTAAATATAAAATATTTATTGTTACTAGTCTACGTTAACCATACAGAGTTGATGTTTCATTGTGGCATATTCATGCAGGCGTGTAAGATAATGTGATCATGTCCACATGCCCACTGCCCTCCATTAGTCTGTCCCACATCCCTCTGATCCCCATGTTCTTCTCTAATAGCCTCCTTTCTACTTTCATTTCACATTTTTTTCTAGATTCCTTCTATGAGCAAAAACATGTAATACTTTTCTTTCTATGCATAATTTGATGCTATCCTTTTCTTAACATCTACATACAAAGCACTTGCAAGATTTTGTATGGCAGGAAAAAATATCAAAGTTTAAAGAAATAAAACACATTTACAGGGTTCATATATGTAAACACAAGATTATTTTGATCTATCTATATTAAATGTTATATAAGTGCTTATTTCCATTTTTATCAAAATAAGATGCAATAGATTATAAGATGTTACATTATTGGTAATTTTATATATTTTTAGTAAAAATTTGTTCAACATAAGTAAAATAATTAGAGACTTCCACTTAAGGCTGACCCTCAATAGGGTCATATCAATAGTGCAATGGTAAACAATAAAGTAAAGTACACAAGAAAAAAAAAAAGAAATTCGTAAGTCTCATCCTTGACACTTGGTGGAGGGAAAATAATTTTTTTCCTTGATAATTCAGATTATAAAGCAATACCTTGTAAGGTTTGCATTCTGAATTCACAAAACTAGTGTGGTCAAAAAAGTCTCAAGCAGAGAATTTAACGAAATTGATCTCAGGTTGCTTGTATGCCTATGTGATTGAAGAAGCAAATGTAATTTGCTTTCAGTATATTCCAACATGAGTTTGTAAATGTTATCCAAAGAATGATGCATTCTATCTTCAGGAATGTTGTAATGTTTAATAGGCTTTCTTAAAAATTCATAAAATCAGTATAATATAATGAAATGCATATTATTAGAAATATCAGAAAATCAGTAGATCATATTTTTATATTTTAGGGATAGAGAACAACTTCAAAGAGGACAGTATTGAAATGTTTATAGTAATGATGATTATAATGAAAAAACAATGACAATAGCAACAGAAACTATGGTAATAAATTCAGCCCTTTCTATGTAATAGGCACTAAATATTTCTTTTAAATTTTTTGGTACTGGGAATTGAATGCATGGGCTCTTTACCACTAAACTACATCCCCAGATATTTTTATTCTTTATTTCAAGACATGGCCCATGTTCCCCAGTCTTCCCTGAAACTTGCAAACCTCCTCCTGCCCTAGTCCCCTGAATCATTGGGATCACAGGCATTCACCACCATGCCTGATTTTATATTTTCACATATTTAATTATTTTTTACCTACACACTCCTCTGAAATAGTAACTATTATTTTCTTTATTTTACAGATAAGGAAACAGAAACGCCAAGACTTGAGCCCAGGCAGTTGGCATGGAAAACAATTAATCACTGTGTGTAGAATGGAAGGGGTTTTAGCAAGCACTAAGTGCATGAAAGGCCATTCAAGAGTGACAGGACACAGAAGAATACAAATACAATAGACAATGACATTTCATGAATGTGAAGTGGCTTAAAATGTTTATGCCATTGAAATGTACATTTAATTGATGACTCTAGTAAAATAGATTACAGAATATGTGATTTTAACATTAAGACATGAGATTTATACTCTAAACAAGATCCATGTGTAAATACCAGAGAAATTTGGAAACACTAATCACCTGGTCACCATTGACAGTGTAACATATCTACTATTATGTAAATAGTGCTGTGTAAAGTGTTTGGTAATCTGTTACAATTAAATGGCAAGCATCATAATAAAAAAATACATTGAAAGTTTTGGAAGAAGACAGTACCATGTCATGAAATGTAGTTTGAGATGATAACTTACATCAATGAAATATATTACCTGAAAAAAAAATGACTTCAGCTATATCAGGCAGAAGGGTCTCTTGTAAAAGAGAACACAAGAAGACTCAAGCTAATATTATCTGACAATAACGTATACATACATTGTATGCTATGATCTTAGAAGAATGTGAATATGTCCAAATGAGTTAGGAAACAGTAGGGAAAATAAATGTTTGAGAAAAAAAAAAAAAGTATGTTAGAGAACTGTTGACTTTGAAATACCTGTGTATTTCTCATGTGATTTGTCTGGGGCATGATGGATTTTTTGGCTGAGGAGAATCATGAGAAATGATGATACTGACAAAGAAAATATTCCAAAACTATTTTTGTAATAGCTGAAGCAAACACACACAGATGAATACTTGTACATATTTTATAACATTTAATAGATTGAATAGCATTCAACTAATTTGCTTACTCTGAGTTTTTTGGAGATGTATTTTTATTTACACTGAAACTAATATTTGGAATTCCTTTAAAATTTTTCATCATGTTAAAGTGTACATAACAAAAAAAGTCACCATTCAACTGTAAAATTCAAAAGCATTAGACATTCATAGTGTTCTGCAACTATCCCCACTATCCATTTCAACAACTGGATTGGATAATTGGATAATCTGTGAATCTCAAGATTTCTTGCTTCCATCTTTGTAAATAAATTGTAGATTAATTAAAATCCAAAGAAAAGTAATATTAGGCCAAAAAAAAAAGAAAACCCTGATAATATAAAAGAGTTTTATGTGTGGAATTTGGTACATTTTTAAAACTTATATAGTTATATTTGAACAAAATTCAGGTAATTTATGGTTTGTTTAGTTATAGGCATGTAAATATATAAATTAAAACTTTGTTAATGGTTTAGTATCTCTATAGATTCTCCAGGATATAATGAGAAACATCATTCAGTTTGATGATTTATTTTATGTACTAATATATAAACCTAAATATTATATGTTGTTGGCATATAATGTTTCTTGAACCCATTTTAATCCCCTGGAAAAAATGACGATAAAGTCTCCAAAATCTAAGAGCTCTAGAAAACGACAATAAACCCTCTGTCTTACAAATCTCATGGGCTCATTCCCAATGTGAGCCTTAAGTTCATGTCCTGGAGTATATACTTTTGTCACGACAAGAAGTGCTAGATTCTCAGAAAAGCTCTCACTTCCTATATGGGCATTTTTTGTAGGATTTTGTAATCTTTTTTTCTAATCTCATCTTTCCTCGTTTTTTCTTTGCTATATGTCTCTTGAGGTTTTCCTGTACTTTATCTGTGTGAAATCTCATTCTGTCTTAAAGGTAGTGCTTCCCCTACAGATTTTGTTAGGCACAGCTATATTTTGTTCAATTTTGCATCTAGAACTAGTGATTAAATAGGTGGTATTTCTGTTGTTCTTCATCATCACTGGTAGTTCACTATCCTGCCCCTTGTCCATAAAATCTGGAGCTTCAAAGCACATTTATCAGACTATATACCACTTAACAATGTTCCACAATGTAGTCATATATTGATCTCTGACAATTTATCACATTTTTATAGATTCGATCCCATGGGTAGTTATTACATCTCATTTCAATTCTTAGTAATTTTTGTTTCTACACAGATGATCCACCAGCATCCCATGCACTTTGTTTCTTGATCCAGTCTCTCCTTCAGTTAACTTGTACTGGACCTATCTCAGCAGCAGTCTATTACAGGAGCTGAACAGTACAAATTGTTACTTTAAATAAGTTTAGCCCTTTGTTATCTCAATATCACATATTCCGCTCCTTGAAGAACATCCATTCTCTGTCCATAATATTACCCTTAGTGGTCCAACTCCAAAAAATTGCCACTCCACCAGGAGCTAACCTCTACAGCTATGTAGCTGGGAGCCATTTGTTTATGTTAAATGAATCAACCAAAATGTGTTTTGCATGAATTTTCACTGCCCCATCAGTCCTCATGGCTTTATTTTGCTTTTTACCCTTTATGTTCTTAGTGAAGACAAATCCTTCCACTTGTTTGTCGAATTCAACCTCTTATCTCACATTAACTTACTTGAATTCACTTTTATATGCAATCCTAAATGTAAGTTAAATCTAGTATATTTCTCTTCATTATCTTTCTTCAAATGAAGGACTTCAGATCATTAATTTCCCCCTTTTCCCTGTTTTGGCAAGATTCTCTTTGTATTTGATTAATCTCATCAGTATATAAACATACTTGAACCTGTACATCATAACAATTCTCTTACTCACATATCCCCCGTATGTACCTTCTAATTTCTCTGTTTCTCTAAACAGCAAAGTTCAAGAAAACAAAAAGGAAAATAAAATAAAATTGACCGTACCCACCTTCTGGCTTCACTTGGCCACTTTCCTTTGATCTCACTCCAAATTTATTCTCCCCAATCAAACCACTGAGCCTTCACATGACTTGAACATTCCTAAAATCAACCGTACATCGCCATATCTGATGTAGCTTGAAATATCAGTGCTAAGTGACACATGGAACACTTCTATCTGAAAACATTTTCTACTTCTTATTTTTATCTCCCTCATGGGCCTTTCTTCTAGTCTTTTTTCTCCTGTTTTCTAAATGTTGTGTGACCCAAGCTTCACTTCAGGTCCTTCTCCAACTCTATGTCTTTTCCACACACTTCCTAGGTAATATTATTTAATTACTTTAATTTAAATGTTATCTATGTGCATACAATATCCAAATGGACTTCTCCAACTAAAATCTGAAGCTTTATGCTCTTAGAAATTCTACTTAAACTTAATATAATTGACTTAGTGTCTTTAAATGTCTTTGTCATTCTAGTACACAAATTTTGTCTTTCTTAGACTCCTTTCACCTTAGTAAACCCTGGATACTAACTGATAACAACTTTAGTTAAAATATTGAAGACAGCTTCAATACCATTTTTTTTCTTGTTCCCCACACGAACTCTGTATGTAAGTCCTGATGCCTTAAAACTCACATTATATCCACTGTTCTATCATCTTGTGTCCTAGCACCGTGGTTCAAGGCACTTCTTTCATGTGAATTATTATCACAGTTCATCTCCTAATTGGTCTTTTTGCCTCTTTATCTTGCTGCACACTAGCTGAAGCGCTCTTGCAGAAGTGGAAGCTGATCCTTTAATTCCATCACTCCATACTCATCAATAGCTCCTTATTCTCTTAAAGTTAACATCCAAAGATAAAGTCTCTTTTTAATCTAGCTCCCTGAAACTTACTACTGTGATCTTAGCTTCTACAGTCTTTCCTGTGTCTTACTTTGCTCTAGCATCTTTGATATTTATGATATATGCCAACCATTATCCTGGATGCTCTGTTCTCTGGAACAGTCCTCTAAGATAACTTATCTATTCACATTGTTTTTTTACTTAGTGACCTTGTGTTACCACCCTCTGAAAAATCATTTATCCTTATTTTCTGCTTTCTTCTGATATAAATCACTGATTATCATTGAAAGCAACATATTTACTTTTCACTACTACTACCAACTAGAATATCCAATTAGGGAAGTTTGTCTGTTAATCCACTCTTAGTGATCAGAACAATGTCTGAAACAGCAGGTATTTAATAAATATTTACTCAATCAATGAATGAAAGAATAACTTAATACTATTAATTTGTTACCTTCATCCTTAAATGGAAAAAGTTAATTTTGTCCATCATTGACTCATCATAAAATTTATTTTATGCATTTATTTGTTTTGGCTACGTATTATGTGAAAACTTGGAGAGTTTACTGAAGCAGAATTGTCATACTTATCCTTTAATTTTTTTAAGTACTAATTTTTAGAGAAAGAAAAATGTAGAATAGAAAAAGACAAAAAAGTGAAAAATTATAACCCAAATTTATTAATATCTAAAATATAGTAGAAATAGTATTTGGATTTTTCTTTACCATTTAATTCTGGAAAATCTATGGACATGCCATGGACAATCTATGGACTATGAGCAGAATCCATTTTGATCTTGCTCATCCACATAGAATTGCTTTTATTTGTCTGCATGGCTCATCTCTCAATTTACAACATTGAGCCACATGCCTGCGTTTCTCTTTATAGTCATTTGGTGTCTGCTTGCACTGGCCTGTCCTTTACTCACAGGTTCCTAAAATGTCCTGCTCCCTTTCCAAATATCTAATCAGCTTCTTCATCTAGTCACCAAGGAAACATCAGGCAACTAGAGTAACCAGTGCTAACAAAATAGAGGACTGCGGTCCCCAATTCATTTGAAGGAAAATACATGTATGATGTAAAACAATGCAAATCTTAGTTTTTAAGTATATTCATTAAAATAATCCAGAGTTCCTTTAAGAAGTAGTGAATAAGTCTGGGACAGTGAAAATATGAGCATTGCCTAAAGAATCTTGCACTGCCAATTCACTAATTTGAAAGATCCAAGTATTTACCATATCCTTTAATGTGCCTTTATTTGTGCAAAATTAAATATATCCAGATGTAATATACTTTTGTATTTAAAACTGTCTTTACAATGACTGTAACATCCATATCCTTAACTTTATATTGGTTAAGTCTCAGTTTGAATAGCTTAAAATCGTTTTAAGACATTCTCAGTTTCGTCATTTACTGTTTAAGCTTGAAATGATCTCTCCAAATGTATTACTCACTGCTTGCCAACTGGAGAGTTTTATTTTCAAAGTTTATCAATTTTTTTTGTAAAACCTTGCTAGGTCAAGCAAGGTGCTGTGGTGGTACAGGCCTGTAATTCCACTGGCTCTGGAGGCTGAGACAGGAAGATCACAAGTTCAAAGCCAGCCTCAGCAACTTAGTCCAGCTCTGAGCAACTTAGTGAGACCCAGACCCCAAATAAAAAATAAAAAAGGACTGAAGATGTGACTCAGTGGTTAAGCTCCTCAGAGTTCAGTCTTTGGTACCAAAAACAAAACAAAGCAAAACAGAACAAAACAAAAACAAAAAAAAACTTGCTAGGTCAAGGTGTTTTGCTTTTACAAAATCTTCCCTAGAATAAAAATTAATTACATATAGTTTATATCTTACACATTATTACAGACAAAAGTTGTGCTGAATGAATCCATCTTTCAATCTATCATAAGTAAAACTTATGCCAAACATGCTCTGCTTACTATATTATGGATTATATCTACAGTACACAGATTGTATGCTATAGTATCTACAGTACACAGATTGTATGCTATTGTATATTATGGATTGTATCTTTCCAAATCTCATTAACAGATTTGTTGTTTGGTTGGTTGATTTGATTTGTTTTACCTGCCTCTCGCCTGCATCCTAAGTCAAAAAGACATGATTTTCTAGGTAATAACATATTTTATAAGTAGAAGCGAGATAATGCTGTGATAACAACAACCCTAAAATATCAGTGCGATAAAAACAACTAAGTTTTCTTTCTCTTGTATGTCGTCAGGGGTTCCTTGCTTATTGATCCAAGAATTACAGCCACATTAGAGATAAAGATCCTAGGAGTATTCCCTTCTTGCAATAAAATTTCTAATGATTTTCATTTGTAATTGATTGCTAGAACATGTCCCAAACCATCAAAGTTCAGACAGCAAGGAAGTTCAATCCCCAGTGTGTACAAAAGGGGGTGAAAAATCATTGAGAAAACTGGTGACTAAATGGAATATCCCTATTTCTTATGTAAGAAGTCTTTTCTTCAACTAGTAATTTGTGAAGAACCCTGAAATACTGCTTTTTTAGTCAATATAACACTTCACTGAGCAATCACATTCCAGCTTCTATGAAACTTACTTAAGCATAATAATTCAGTTGCTGTTGTGAATAGACAGATTCCAAGTGCAAACTATGTATTCCAAATGGCACCAGTGTTTGCTATTTAACAGTGCTTACAAATGTTCTTACTACTAGGGTTTTTGAATCTCATTATTTAAGATCTAGTTATTCTTCCAAATTCTTCAAACTGTCTGCATCGTGCAAGTAGTGTTCTGGATCCACTAAAGGTTAGTGAAGAAATGTATTGTTCCATATCTTATATGGTTGGTAAAAGCTAGTAATTCTAATGAAAATGTAAAGTGAAGCATATTCTAGTGGCGAAAGGTCAAAAGTTAATAAAACTTATGTACATTTTTATTGTTAAGAAGATTTATATAAGCTAACAACATGGCATTGTAGTCTATTTTATTTCAGTCTCCTTTTGGTTAATATTTACTGAGCACTTACTAAGTGTAAAATATTTTACATTTGTAAAGTTTTACAAACATATGTGTATTTATCTCAGAATATATAGGTTCCTTGGGTCTGATAAGGGGTGAGGATATATATAAATATAATATTTAAAAAATCAGTAATTCATCACTATTGGTAATTTATATATATGTGTATGTATATATATATCATATGTCATCACACATATGTGTGTGTATATATGTGTACACTTATATATATCTAATTACAGTCCAGTAGAAGAGGAGTTATAAAAGCATGCACATATATTGCTCCAGTGAATCTTCAGTGCTTAAACCTGAATTCACAGCATTCTGATAACAGATATTGTACCTTTTGTAACACTTTGTGAAATGCCCCCAACTTGGGATTGTTCGGTATTTTTCTCATGATTAGTCTAGGGCTATGAGTTTTCAGTAAGAACAAAACCCAAGTAAAATAACAAAAATAAAACACCATTCTCATCACCTCATTAACATTCTTAAATGACTCTTCATTTCTAAAAGTTCAAGTCTTAACATTTTGGTGCTAGTTTCATGACAAAACCACATTAAGCACTCATCTTTAATATCTTTTATTCCTGTTTTTGACTTGGCCTTGCCTTGCCCACTATATTTAATTACTTGTAATTTCTAGAATAAAACATTCTCTAAGATATCTCTTTGCTTTTGATCATAAACATTGCCTTTACCAGTAATTTCTCATCTTGAATATTTTTAATGGCATGAAAATAAACACGATATATTATAATATGATAAATGTTACACTGCATATATGTTATGATCTATGTTAGAATTGCCAACAGTTCCTGGAACAAGATAAAAAATGTGTATGTTAAGCCAGGTGCATACCTGTAATTCCAGTGGCTCCGGAGTTTAAAGCCAGCCTCAACAACTTATCAAGGCCCTAAGCAGCTCAGTGAGACCCTGTTTTCTAAATAAAATATTAAAAAGTAATGGGGAAGTGGCTCAGTGGTTAAGTGCCCAGTACCAAAAGTAAAATCCCCAGTTACAAAAGTAAAAAATGTGTTAATATAATGTCCATATTTGAATGATATCAATTTTCATGTTTGTGTTTAATATTGTATCATGTAAATATGTATAATTAGAAAAAATAATTTATTTTCAATATTACAAAAAAAACTTTACTTGTGCAACTAGACCAAACTCCTACTATTAATGTCTTAACCTCAAACCCAAAAGCACTTTCTTTTGATGAAAAAATTTTCTTTCTCCTATACTTTTATTGTGCTTCATAAATATCTCAGATAATCAATTATCCTGGTGTATAATATTGCCTGCCTACTCTTATATTAACCTATATGACCCTTGAGGTCAGAGATCATGATATTTATGCTTTTTATGTCCAAGACTTAGCATATTAAGTATATTTATGGAAATGATATGCAAATCAGTTATGAATTAAAAGTGAATTAAATGACTATCAAGTAAAGTCATGAAAATAAGCAATTGCAATGAGAAGGAAATATCTTAGTCTGACAAGTGTAATCTGAGATGTAAATGATGAACTTTGCTTTTGAAAATCATTCTGTTAAAATATTTGCCAGATTATCTTACTTTCCTCTTAAGAAACTTTACTGCACCCCCTTTTATTTAAACGGATATCAAATATTTCACTTTATCCCTTTAAATCTTTCTACAATTTTGGCAAAATAATTAAGGAAATTGTGTTATCGAAATATTAATATGGAGTAATTTTTCTAAAAATGTGCTTTTTATTTTAAAATAGTTGTAGATATACAGAAAAATTGCATACATTGTATGCGAAATTCTCATGTAATCTATGCACAGTTATGGTATCACCTTACTTCATTATGATATACTTGCCACCACTAATCTAATGTTGACATGCTGTTATTAAATGCACTCCATCTTGAATCAGATTATGTCAGTTTTCCTTAAAGTCTGCTTTTGTCTCAGCAGTCCATCCGGGATACCAAATTACCTTATGCATTATATCTCCTTAGCCTCCTTTAGGCTTTGAGAATTTTTCAGACTTCCCTTTTCTTAATGACTGATAGTTCCAATAAATACTATCCACATGCCTTGTGGAATGTCCCCAACTTGTGCTTGTCCAATATTTTTTCTCATGATTAGCCTAGGGCTGTGAGTTTTTGATGGGAAGACATAAAAGTAAAATCTCATCCTCATCACCTCTTAAAATATCACTGTATTACAGGGTAGAAGTAACACTTGCTAGGTGTATCTCCGGTAAAGTCACTTCCATACTACATTATTTGGAGACAATTCATACAGTATAGCTCACACTAAATGAAAGGGAGTTAAAGTGAGCCTCCTTTAAGAGGAAGTATCTACAACTCCCCTTAATCAGAATGCTTCATGGAGATTTGTCAACTCTCCCACATTAATTTATATTGATGTAGACTCATAGAGATTTGCTTTATATTCTGGTTTTTAATCTTTCTTTCTCTCTTTCCCTCCTTCCTTCCTTCTTTCTCTTTCTTTATTCCAGTTCTGACCAGTGAGAGTATTTTCATGTTGATTCTGTGCCCATTTAATGCACACTTAATCATTTCATCACACTTTCTTTTTTTAGTACAGGATATGAAGCTTTTCGTAGATTTTTTTGAATGTCAGAGAGTATTCCAGTATGTGCCAAAGCAAGCATAATGCAGGAAATCCTCATTGCACTAGAGTCTATCATGGATGGGACCAAAGGAGAATTGGGGGTTATAGAGAGAAATGGATCTGTAAATGGAGATGGTAAAGAATTTAAATGCTAGATATATTTTTAAATTATTATTAAAATGATGAGAATAATTTTATGAGGATGAGAAAAATAACTTTAGTTTTGGGAAATATTTGGTACAGTTGTATGAAGTATGCTTAGAATAGGAAGAGTCCAGAGGCAGGGCAAATTATATTTTAAAATTTTTGCAACTATCCTAACCTATGTCTGTGATGGCATGGATTATAAAGAATGCTAAGCAAAATTTCTTACCTTCTCCTTTATATTCAATTATAAATAAATTGTGGAGATTAATAAACCTTGACTTTAGGTTTATCTTTTCTCTTGAACTAAGATTGCTAATGACATATTAAATTACACTTACTAAACAGGAGAGGATCATAAACAAATAGAATGTATGCATAATAGGAAGAGAAAAATTATATATCTAGATTGTGCAATGATCACATATGAACTTTAAAATATCCAGGGTTTGTTATTTTAAGTAATATTACTACAGAGAAACAGGGATCCTTACAATAAAAAATTAGCAACAAAAGTAATAAGTTGACCTAATAAAAGGGTGAGATGCCAACAGTCACAATTACAGAGATTTTTTTACACTTCTCTCAGTAGTTGATATAATGAACAGACAACAATTCATTTGACAACTATAGAATAGATTTTTTAATGTAAAAATAAGCATGCAATGAAACTCTAAATTTAAAAAAAATTTAAAATACCCATATCTTTCAAAAGTAATCTACACATTTCTAAATGATCTATGGATAACACTAGTGTGTCAAAGACCCAGATAACAGAGAAGTAATTAAAATATAATGTACTAAAATTTGTGCAACATACCCAAAATCCTGCATACAAAAGGAAATACAGACCTGAGTGTGCATGGGAAATATCTCCAGTGACACACCTTTTCCAATTATGACACCTAATCTCATTTCCAACACTTCCCAATAGTGTCACCAGTTTGGAATCAAGCCTTTAATATACAAGGCTTCTGGAAACATTCCAGTTCAAATTACAAAATAAATAAATAGATAAATAAACTACAGTAAAACATTGAAGCTGGCATACTTACTCTATTAGATGTCAAAAGTCACTGGGACTGCATAAATTGAAGCAAGTGATACTTGCACAACTATAGACAAATACTAAAGGAATAGAATAAAATATATAGACACTCCTCACACTTACAAGATGGCTGATTTTGTAAACTTAGAACTGCACATCAGTAAAGAAAGATAAATTTTTTAACTAATGACCCTATAATAATGCAAATTACTGTAGTTGCTTTCCCACCCCACAACATACAGGAAAGTCAATTCCAATTTAGTTAAAAAGTTAATTCAGCAAGGCTATAACATTCAAGGTCAACATTAAAAGTCAATTGTATTTCTATATACTAGCAGCAAGCAAGGAAGAATAGAATAAAAAAATACAAAAGCATCAAAATTATAATCATGTTAGTTCTGACCTGAGGATGGGGTCACCTCAGTGATCAGGTGCAGTGAGTTAAAAGAAGTGAGGGTTTAAGGAGAGCCAAAGGCTGGATGGGAATCTGGGCAGTGCAGGACACACTTGCAGAGGTGGCTATGGTCAAGGAGGAGACCAAACAGGAAGGATGCAAATGTAGTTTTTCACGTCTTTTTTTTTTTTTTTAAGACTTTCACTTTCAATGAATCTTACAAACTTTTGAAATTGAGTTAAAAAAAAATTTTAGCACAATTGATGTTTGATGAATATCATTAACAAATACAAATTGTAGCCTTACCTTGGGATCCTCTGTTAAATTCTTTCAGCACTTTTGAAATGATGCTAACCATGAAAAGTGTTATCTGACAAGAATGTGAGCTCTTCCCTGGTGCCTTCCTGCTGGTTATTACTGCGTAGCTACCTACATACCCCAGTTTTTCCAGCCACAGAAAGCTAAAAGAAAATAAAACTGAAAGTAAAAAATGAGTTACTCCATTCACTCTCTGAAACGTGGAAATGTCCCTAATGCTGTCATTTCGTTAATAGGAAAACCAATGTTAACAATATAAATACATATATGTAATATACATAACCATTTAAATCATATATATGAATATTTTTTAAAAATTCACAGTGCAAATAATTACATGTATGAATCTTGCTTAAGTTCTATTAGTACTGAGAAGTAATGTAATATATCTAACTGGAAAATAAAGAATTTAAAAATACAGATTTTCATATTCTAAAATTCCTGGTTTTGATAATCCACAAGTATTAGCTGTACAAATCTATTTTTTGTAAAGTAATGGACTCAGCATAACTTTTCATGACAAACATTATTAATTTTCTAAAACATAGAAGTTGCAGTGAGAAGTGTTCTTTAATTAAATGGAACTTTTAGCAAGTTTCATTCTAACCAACCTCTTCATTTTTATCAGAAAGCAACTGATTAGACCATTCTGTAATTAAAGTGTAGAAATGCATACCAATGATGGAAGTTGACTCTGCTGGGACTCCTTGTCACCTCATAATTTCAAAACTTCAGGCAATGAAATCAAGCATTTATTCAGAATACTAGGTTTGGATACCAGATCTGATGTGAGTTATAAATTCTGACAAAAGAAAACTAAAGATAAAACTCTAAACAAACTAAGACCTTTTTGTAGATAAAGGAATGTTTGTTTCTTTCAGGAGAAATCTTACAAATAAACTAATTAGAATACTGAAAATTAAAAAAATATATACATTATGCCAACATTAACCAAAAATATTGGCATAGATATGCTAATATGCCAAAATGTTTAACTAATCAGCGTTCATTTGTTTAATAACCCAGCCAAGCTGTAGTCCAGTTTTCCTGTAGTCCAGCATGTACTTTCATGGGCTGTGGTTTCTGCTGATGGAAGCAATGTTAGTAATCCCCATTCTGTTCTCTGATGCACTCCTTTTTCTGTACCTGTTTCATCAGCATCTGTGTTCTGCAGCTCTCCTCCCTAAGGATTCTGCCTCACTCAGGAGTCATAGTAACCAGCCAGAGAGTTAGAATTGTATACAAAGATGGAGCCTGGAATAATAAAAGTATATCAAATGTTTTCAAACATTAACAAAAGAATTAGCTACATAAATAGGGAAGGAAGGCATTTAAAATTATTTGAATCTATTTTAAGCAGCTTCTTGATATTAAATCAGGAAACTTCCTTTTCCCTTTCTCTTTTCAGAAACCATGCAGCTTATAATGCAGCATTATAGATATGCTTGCAGTAAATTTTCTTTAGTTACAAGAGCTGTGTCTGGTCTCAATTAATTCAGTATATGCTTATTGAGCATATTGAACTACATGTTTATAATAATGCTAGATTCAATGGGGGCATATGAATTTTTTTTTTTTTTTTGAAGAGGAGGATCATTAACAGGCTCTTTGGGATACAGGCTAGTACTCTAACAGTTATAGAATAGCATTGTAAGTGGTCTATTAAGTCACCCAACTACATTAAAGCAATAGGTTAATGTTCTAATATCTTCAAAGGGTTGAGTCACCTGCAAAACATCCAGAATGTCCACTTTTAGGAGCCAGTTCAGCATATGGACTGAGGGGAAAAGAACTGTGATTTGTTTCCCTCAATTCCAGGGAATTTCTTCACTTAGAGCACATAATGATTGAAGTTAAAGAAGGTGTCATTCTGCCACATAGTTTTATAGAAGGTAAATAACTGTTTTTAAAGACTACAAGAAAGAAAGAGAAGTTTAGAAGTTATTTTTCCAATTGAAACTCCAAGCCCGTGTTCTATGATCCTATAGTTTTCTTAGCAATTCTCTAAGTTTTATGTTGAAATTGTCTGACTACACAATTTTCCTACCCATTGGACTATCAATACGATAATGACTAGGACTATATATCTTATGAGACTTGTGATTTTTAGCCTAGGTATTAGGACGCAGTGATACCTTAATATGGAGATTGTAGCAAGATCCTAATATTCTGAATTGAAGCAAATTGCTGAAGGGAAAAGCAAAATATTAAAAAATGAATAAAAACATACATACCCTCCAACTCATATTTAAGAGAAACAATATATAAAATGATGTGAAATAATTGTATAGTATAGCTTCATTATTCAAATTAAGCCAATATTATCTAATCTTTATCTTTTCCTATACATAAATATTTGCTCAGTGATTATATGTGAGTGTATTTTAATTTATTTCAAAGATCCTTAAGGAGAACAGAGATAGATTGACTTTACACTCTATAAAAAAAAGGTAGCTTTGTTGACCAAAATTTATTCTTAGAGATGTAAGCACAACCATTTCTATCATTGTATTTGAGACACTTTCAGACTGCTTATCACACCCTAAGTGTAATATGTGCCTTTATGTTTAAATTTTAATATTCTAAATCTTAAGTTGTAATATTGTGATCTTATTTTGTATTTATATATCATATTCTAGTTTCTGGGAGATGTAGTGATATTTGCAATCAGAAGATTTGCATGCAGTTCTTAGTTCTAGCAATTCATCCCTGACTAATGGCTAGTATGCTTATTATTTTGAAGCACAATTTATCCTTTTACAAAATAGGAGTCAAAATATATGGTATATTAAAGCACTTTGCAACCATACATTATCGTTTGAAACGAAGTTTATTAAACTATACTTGCTTCCCAAATTTCTCACAATATAATTATCATGCTGAAAAGTTGAGGTAGATTTCCTCTCTGTGACCAAAATGCACCTTATATAAGGATCTAGTGCCAGGTAATTTTAAGAGTAGAAATGCATTCATGTCTACCTACTGAAATTAAATAACACCAATAGTCGCTGCAGACCAAAAAGTCTAATAAATGCAGGCATTGGTAGATAAAATTTCACCTAGGGACATGACAGAAGAAAAAAAAATAACACAAAATCATTACATAACAATAAACAAATTCCATGCATGACAGTATTTACCTCAAGGTAGTTTTATTTTATTTTGATTTGTTTTGTTTGTTAGCCACAAGACTTTAGCACCCTCTTCTGGATCCAACTTTTCCCAGGAGTGACTTCTTTTGTTCATTTATGTGTCCCAAGAGTGAAAACAAGCAATCATTCTGTAGCTACAGAACAAAGAACAAGTCTGAACTGTCTTATGAATAATAGAAAAAATTGAAAATATACTGAGGTTAGTTATAAAGAAAAATCAACGCTGTAAAAGGATTCAGCAACAAAGTGATATTTATCATGAAGAAATATTCTTGATGTAAAATAAATAAGGTCTTTAAGTTTGGAGGCAAGGAATTTACTACCCAGAATTAAATCAGTTTTATAACATCTGAGTGGCTTTCACGTATCACAGGAAGAAAGAATAATGACTATATATTATAGGTAGGTAAAGGTGGGGTTTTTAGAAATAGTTATTTGAGTAAGGGTGAACCTGAGAACATGAAACTGTCTTCTGACCGATCACATTCATTATGTTTGGAATAATAGTCCAAGACAGTTATATGACATAATAATAAATAGTCTCTAAGTTAACAAATTTAAAAGTGTATTTTTCATCATCAAGATCACTAATGAGCAGTTATTGAACATTTAGTGGAAGCTTGGCTCTAATAGGTACTGACCTTGTAATGAATTCAATTTAAATATAGAAAATGCTGTTCCATGAGATAGACACTGTTACTAGTCATGTAAACTGGAATGATTTTGCCTCACACTGTTGTTCTATATAAAACTAGGATGAAAATAATTTTAATTTTCAATCATATATCTGAAGGGTAAATAATCTGAGACAGACATAAATTTATAACATAAGAAATATCAAATCATACATATCTGAGGCAAGACAGAATTATACATGTTCAGTAAAAAACACAAGGATAAGGAAAAAGGATATGAATTTTATATCGCAGTTCAGCAATTTAAAAAATATAAAGGTCAGAATCATTAAATAACTTCAGATCTAAATCATAGCAACCCAAAACCAAACATCTGGGTATTTACATCATTGCCTAGACCAGCTGCATCTGGACAATGCATACATGATTCTCCCCTCTCTATAAGAAAGTCAATTCTTCATGAACATCAGTGACAGGAATCAACATATTCAGGTTTCTCTTGCTGTGTCTAACTATGATACCATCATGCTTGTTGAAAAAAAGTTCTGTTGTAGAGAAAATGTTCATCTCTCTCTTAGCTGTTCTATGATCCATAGGAATGTCTTTAACCAAGTTAGTTGTTCATGCCAGAATCACACACTGTGTTCAACCATCTATAGCATACTAAAGATGAAAATAAGCAGAGGCAACATCTGTTGAACATTAGGTGCCAAGAACTGTGTTAAAATTGTTAACTAGCATTTGCTGATTGAATATTTAAAATAAATGTTCAAGATTAGGTACCATTTTTAACACTTTTTAAAAATTAGAGAGTGAGATAAAGAAAGTATAACATCCTTGCCAAAAGAAGTAAATAGCAGAAGCTATAAATTTAGAATTCAAATCCAAGCATTTGGATTCTTGCTCCAGCATTGTTAAACTCTCATAGAGTCTCAATTAATTTTGCAGTAACATTGAAATGACAGTGTTCCTGAATCTTATCCTCAGTGTGCCAGATCACCAAGACCTTTCTAGGTTGTAAAGTTTGGTAACATTTTACAAGTAATTATCATTGAGTCACTTTCACAGATATAAAAATACATGCAAATGTCCTCAGGGACAACTTCTTAGCCAATGTGTCCACAATCACATCTTTTATATTTTTGTTTTAACTATTGTTTTTCATTGTTTATTATTTTTGCTAAAGCAAATCTTCTATTTCGATCAAATTCTAAATATTACCCTTTGTATTTCATCATTTGACAGATAAAATTTGTAGCTTTACAAGATGCCTATTATTATAGAACACAGATTAGATTATAGGTGTTAAGTCTAGCAGTAAACAGACTCTTGATAATCCATGTTACAAGCCTTCCATAAAAATATATAAAATATCTACTGGTTTTACTCCTAAGCAAGAAGCTAGATGACTATATATATGACATATTTGAACATTTGAAAAAAATAATGAGCATGATGATGATAGTATAATGACATTCTTCAAATGTCACCAAAGTTGTGCAAGTAATGGATAAACTAAGTATTCAAATTTTCAGCTCAAGTGCAGCAGAAGTAACCTAGCAGATTCTACTGTGCCTTGAGAGAGAACTTTATCTCTTCTAACCCCAGGGTAGAAATTGCTACAACTTACAGGTAAAATCTTATCCCATAACTGACTGAATTACAATGAAAGTTGAGTTTTCAGCTTTACAAGATGTCTATTGTTAAAGTAAGAGCATTGAATGGGAAAGCATAAGATCCTGTAAGTTCATATGATTATAAATGGGATGTCAGACCGTGATGAAACTTAGGAACTTGAGCACCTAAATTCTGAAGAGTTTTCTGTACCCACAGAAGTAGTTTTCCTACTCTAAGAAGTAGCATCCCACCTACCAGTTGTATTGTTCTCACCATACACAGTGATATTGACCTTTCTTCCTCTAGCTGAAGCAAAAACCTGAGGAGATAATGAAATTACCTCTTCATTAACTGAGGAAACTGTAATGACTTTCTCTAAGGCAGCTCCCCCTGTGATATAAGGTTGATTCTTTTCAAAGTCCTCAAAGCCCACCACCATTATCTCTCTTTGATTTTAGAGATAAATGAACTCTATAAAGATGTAATCAAGTTCAAGTAACCCCTTAAATGTGATGTAGAATGTGCGGCCTCTGAAGAGGTGCTTTACACCCCAAAACAACTTCTTGAGTCATTTAATGAATAGAAAAGAAATCCTGAGAACATAGATATATGGGAGTAGATACTGAAAGTGTGGAAGGGTGAAGTTGGATCAGGGTGAATTTATTGACATAGGCACATTAGCAGAGATTCTGCGGTTAGTGTTGAGGAGATCGAAAGGTTCTGATGATTTGTTTGGTCAACTGGCTGAAAGATGAATTAAAATGGAGGCCCTATGTGAGCATGTCAGAAATGTGGAATATACCCTTGTTTAAAGTAGAAGAGTCAAAGACTTAGAGACATTGGGTTTCTAGAATGGAGTGTTTCACTTACAACAAAATCACCCAATATGGATTTTTTTCCCCCATTTAATACCTACTCATGCAATCTGGTCTAGATGCCTATCTTTCACTAATATGGAGAAAAATAAACTTGTGAGGAAAGTCCCAGCGTCCTTCAGGATGCTCTGTGATCACTTGTATCTATGGGCCAGATCTTAGAAGTAGGAACTTCAGATACTGCACTGGTGAACATAAATGTAATGGAAGGAAATGGTTCCTACAGTGCCAGGGGCCAAGTGAAGTCATTTAACCACCAAAGAACAGATGAATGTGGTTATAGTACTGGAAAGCAGTCAAAGCAATAATCAAATTAGTCTGTCTAGTATAAACCTATGGCATTAACAAATTGCTGTTTTTCTAGTGATAGAAACTTTCTAAGTTCTCAACTGATATATAAGAACAGGAAAGTTCTATATTGGATAAACCAAAGTCCAACTTGAAATAGCCATAGTATCTTAATTATTTCCCATCCTTAAGTCAATATACACATTCAGAACACCTTAAATGAAAATGCCTTAGTTTGTTTGTGCTCTTGTAACAAAATACCAAAGGCCAGGTAATGTATACAGAATGCAAATTTGTTCCTCGTTGTGCTCATTGGAATAGATTAGTGTTCCAGCAGGATTTGTGTTTTGAGGGCCATTCTCTGCTTTTAAGATGGCACCTTCTTGCTCCATCTTCCCAAAGGGAAGAATGCTGTGTCCTCAGATGACTGAAGGGGTGCAAGGGAAAGAGAGCACTCCCTGGCACCTTGATCCCCTTTTTTAAGGGTGCTGTTACCATTGCTGAGGACTCAGGCCTCATGATTTAACCACCTCCCAAAGACCACACCTTTCAATTCTGCTGCATGGAGAATTAAGTGTTGACATGAATGTTAAAGAGAGCACATAATTGAAAAAATAGCAGAAGGGGAAGCTAGTTCTTTTTGAGTAAATATGCCAGTATACTACTGACAATTACACAGTTAATCTTTCTCCTAACATTTTTCAAAGAGGCCTATGGCTTTATAACATTATGAAGAAAACAAAACAAAACAAAACAGATTTTTCTGGGAATACAATAATCTGTCTTTAACTGACACTAATTCTAGGATGCCAAAACATCATTGAAACCCAGACTAGTGGTTCATGGAAGTCTGATGATCAATGGAGGTTTAGTTCAAGTCCATAGCTCTGAGTACATTGGGTCCTCAAACTCATCATTAACAATCAAAGGGATAATCATGTAATCATTTTTCTAGTTCAGATGGCATCATTGGAATAGATAATACTTGGCAACAAGCAGAATGACCTTGTTGGTTTTCTGACCCCTGGAATAAGGATTATTGCATTGAAAGGCCAAGTGGAAGCCAGTAAAATTGTCTCTCTTCAGGCACAGAGTAAATAAAAATTATATGTAATCCCCGAAAGTATTTCAGAGATTAGAGCCACCTTCAAAGTCTTGAAAATTAAAGAATGGCAATTCCCACGACCTTCCCATTTGGACTGTGCAAAAGAGAAAGTGATCTTGGAGAATGACTATGTATTATTATAAGCATAACCAGGTGTTGATTCCAATTGCATCTGCTCTACCAGATGTAGTTTTATTACTTCAGTAAATTAACAAATTCCCTGGTAACTGGCATGCAGCTATAGATTTATTGTGTCTTTTTCTCCATACCTGTCTCTAAGGCCCTCAGTTTGCTTTCTGGCAAACCTACACCTTCACCATCCTGCCTCAGAGGTATAGCAGTTCTCCAATAAGAATAAGTACACAGTGAATTTGATTGCCGTTATCCTCTCTAAAATATTATCCTTGTTCATTTTGATACTGCCAGTTACCTTGAAGAGTCCTGCTTCATCAGCTGTTAAAGTATAACACCAGAGAAACACACTGAGGCAAGTGTAGAGTAGAAAATAAGACTTCTGGTGGAAGACGGGGACCCAAGGGGGAAATCCATGGGATAAGTAAATCTTGCCCCTTTTATAGGTTTGTTTTCCTGTTCCTTCCCCCTTATCTCTTTCCTTCCTGCCTACATGACTAGGCCCAGGAGATGCAGGTAGGATGGGAAAAAGGTGAGAAGCAGATGGGCAGTCGCCAGGAAAGGCCAAATGGAGTGATTTAGACAGGAAGTGGCCCAGAGGGCATTAATTAGCAATTCCCTACCTGTAGCTTTTTGGGAGGGGTAGTATAGGCAAATAACCTTGGTGATCAAAAAGGTCACTGGAGACACTGACTTTCCAGGCTCCCAGGGACAGTCTCCAACTTTCCAGATGCAGATGGCTTTCATGACCTCCATTTTCTCCTTTTGACCCAATTTCCTACTTCTACACTAACTGCCTGTCCTCAATCCTGGCCTCAATTTCTTTGATGCTGTTGTTCTAATTGAAGATAATTAATAGAAAATATTAACTACCCCAGACTTATTGGTTAGAAATTTGTCTTTCAAGGGGTAAGAAATAAATCTGATTAAAATTTAGGGGTTTCTATGTCATCAAAATCTCTAGAGGTCCAGTGTTGCGATTCATGTTAAAGTACTTTATCTAAGGTGAAGAACAATTTGTTGAAGGTCAACAGCAATAATAGTGAAAATAATAATAATCTCATTTTAAGTGAGCAAATGGTCTTAGACATGTCTCAAAAGAAGATATACAAGTATCCAACCAGTATATGAAAAAGCTCTCAATATTACTGATCAACAGTAACATACAAATTAAAATAAAAATTAGGTATCACCTAACCTCAATTAGAGTAGGTATAATGAAAAAGAAAAAAATAAAAATGTTAGCAAGGATGCAGAGAAAGAGGATGTCTCATACTCTTTTGGTAGAAATGTAGATTAGTTCAGACATTATGGAAAACTGAGGTTCTCTTAAAAATTAAAAGAACTACCCTATGATCCAGTTATATCATTAATGACTATATATCCAAAGGAAATACAATAATTATACCAAAAATATATCTGCACTCCCATTTATTGCAGCAGTATTGACAATATCCAGTCTGAAGAATAAACTGAGCTCTCTATTGATGGACGATTGAATTAATAAAAAGCAGTGTATATGCACATAAGTAATACTATTCAGTTATCAAAAAGAAATCCTGTCATTTGCCCCAAAATTAGTAGATTTGGAAGTGATTTTGTTAAGTGAAGTAGATCAAGTACAGAAAGACAAATACCTCATGTTTCATACATATATGAGAGTTAAAGACATTGATTTTGTAGAAGTAGAGATTACAATAGTTTTCTGTAGATATTAGGAAAAGTAGGGGAGAAGTTGAATAATGGGGACATAAATATAGTTAATAAGAATAATTTTTAGTATTTTATAACACAGTAGGGTGACTAGTTTACAACAAAATGTTATGTTTCATTAACAACTAGAAGAGAAGGAGTCAAATTTTTACAACACTCAGAAATAAATGTGTAAGGAGATGGAAATGTTACTTACTCTTATTTGATTATTATACATTGTATACATGCATCAAATTATGACACTGTGCCCTATAAATAAGGAGAGTTACATGGCAATTAAAGTAGAAATCAAAGAAATAAAAATTTGCCAAAAAAGACTTATTAGGCCCCTCCTGCTAGCAAGAAGGAGACGTAATACCTAGTTGCCCCCTTTAGACTTTAGGTGCAATATATTCCTCACCTGGGTATGATACTCTATTTCATTTACCCAGTGTCTCAAAAGGCTCCTTTTTGGGGTACATCCCATAACAAAAGAATGCTCTGTAATAGGTTACGTTGTTGTGTAAGCTTCTTTGCTACTCCAACCGTGTGATTCAGCAGATCCAATGGTGCATGAAATCTCAATGGAAAATAGAGATGCTGTTTGGAAACCTTAGTACAAGCCTTTTGGATTCAGAAAAGCCCTGGCATTTTCTATACTTGCTACTCACTTTTTGACAAACAGCTCTTGACCTGTTATGGAAACTTAGTAGAGACTCAATGCTTAAGCATGAGCCACCAAGTTCCTAGGTGACCTGAGCTTTCCATCATGAATTGGAGTTATATGGTCCAAGAAGCCATAAGATTGGGCATACATACCACCACTTTATCATTAAATAGAAGTGGTACATATGGGGTTGGACCTAGAAGACACTGAAGGCATAAGCAAGCATAATAGAGAAGGAGCCTGAAGACCCACGGTTCTCACTGCTACTGTAAATGAGTCCCAGTAATGAAATATATATATATATATTTTATCTCATATAAGACTTGGACCATTCTTCTCTCCTAGTTAAAGTTTTAAAAAATAAATGGACCACATTCTTTCTTTCCTCTGGTCAATCTGACCAATTACCCTGTTCCCATTCTTAAAATTATCCATAGATAAACTTGTTATCTTCATCACACAGATTTAAAAGCATACCCACCAGGTATCCACTAGCACCAAAAACTATGAAAACCTTGATTTTGTTACAACTTGTGAAACTACCAGTTTTTCCATAGGACTCTCACTTCTGAACCTCATTTATTATATAACACATGACCATGCTTGCTGGGGCATGACACATTTGAAGTACATCCTCTACCTTCTTGGTCAGTAGCTTCTCAATTAAACTTTCTTCACCCAAAGCACTTTTGGCATGTTTGTTGCATATCAGGCACACAAATCTGATTTTGTAGATTGATGACACTACAAAACTCCCCTCCTTCTTCACTCTGCATATATAGCCTTATGGGGATTTTCCTACAATAATTGCATAGAACGAGACTTGGATCTGATTCATAGATGATTCTGCAAAATATACTTCCAACAACCCAAAGTGGTCAGGTGGAGAACTACAGCCCCTTTCTAAGTGCCTATAGGTACATAATGGACAGTGCTGAAGATACATTCTGCTATTAGGCCAACCTCAAACAGTGTACCTGGTCATACCTTTACTTGAAAGGAAAAAGAGTCTGAGTCATGACTATATACTCATTCATGGTTTGTGGACAATAGTTTTGCTGGATGGTCAAGGACAATAAGGAAACATGATTGGAAAATTGGTAATAAAGAAATACAGAAATACATAGCTAGGTCTCCATAAATGGATAAAAATTTTATAGATATTTGTATTCCATGTGATTATGTATGAGATAGAAGATATCTAATATGACACTTCTCAGAACTACCATGCCCTGTGTGTAAGGTCTAAGGGTAATTATAACCCAATCCTGGCAGTTCTAATGGCCCAGAATTTTCAGGAATGAAGATGTCTTCTAATTGTTCTGCCATGATTGAATACTACAGACTGGATAGTTTATCACAGTTCTAGAACCTGGGAGGTCCTGGATCATAATATCAGCATCTGGCAAGGACCTTCTTTCTGTGTCCTCCCATGGCAGAAGGAGGGAAGGTAAAATGGCAATGAACACTCTGCACATGGCAGAGGAACATAAGAGAGAAAACCCATTTGTGCAAGTATTTTCTACATGGCATTAACTATTCATGAGGGTGGAACCAACCACTTCTCATTAGGCCCCACTTTCAACAATGTTGCATTGGGATTAAGTTTCCATCACATTAATTTTGGGGGAAACATTTATATTATGGCAGAAAGGTTTGTGTCACCCCACAAGTTAAAGTACTCCACTAAGCTGAAAGAAAGGAAATACAAAGTAAGTAGTGGAGGGAAGTAGTCATATACACTGACTATGACCACATGCTTAATAACAGAAACTAGACCTGTAATTGTCTTGAGTATTTCTTATTTTGCTTTGAATAAGTTTGTGTATACATACACATACAAAGATTTTCTGAATTATGACAGATGATTATATAATGCTAGGTGGAATGTGACTGTATTATTATCTTTATTTTTATTTATTTCATTTTGGTTTAAGGAGATGAGTTTGGGTGTAAGTCGATAAGTGGTGTACTTCGAATGATTAATTTTATGTGATGAATTAACTGAGCCATGAACTGCACAGATTAAACCTTCTTACTGGGTTTTGTCTATAAGGATGTTACCAGATAACACTACCTTTTAAATCAGTGGACTTGGCAAAATAGATTGTCCTTCCACTTGTGGATATGCATCATTGAATACGTTAAGGGCCTGAGTAGAACAAAAGACTGAGGAGGAGGAAGTTGCCCCCCTTTTCCTATCTCACTGCTTGAACAGTGGCTTCTCATCTTCTCCTGCTCTTAGCCTGGGATAATACTATTGGTTCTCCTGATTCTTAGGACTTCCTTCATCCTTCAATTGAATTAACTGAAACTCCATCTTGCAGTTGTAAGATTCTGGGACTTCTTAGCCTTCAAAATATGGTGAGCCAATTTCTCAAGATATATCCCTATTGATGATAGATAGATAACCAATAGATAAGTTCAGGTTGGATGAGTTTCTCTGTAGATCCCTGGCTAGGTCGTTGCTGAAACAAACAACCACACATTTATTTAATCAGAACAATAAAGACTTCTTATATTCAGTTTTGAAGGTGAGATGTACAAAAGCAAGCTCACTAGGCTAAAGTTGAGGCTGACTTTTCTTGAGACTCCCTGAGCATTGTCTGTCTCTCATGTCAAGTGAGATACTGTCCTCTTTATTTGGCTATTGGCAACTTCATTCTTTCCCTGCTTCCATTACATAGACTTCTTCTCTTATTAACCTTGAGTTTCCCTTTTAAACTGACCTTGCAATAACATTAGGCTCATAAGCATGTATAAGATAACCTTGCTTACTCAAAGTATTTACCTTAATCACATAAGCAAAGTCTTTTTCACAATGTAAGAAAAAAATATTCACATTTCCAGGGATTCAGACATAGCCATAATTAGGAGGTCATTATTCTATTACCAAAATAACATATATGAAAATAATTTTTAAATTATGAAGCAAAATACAAATGGTAAGTTTTATATTTCCATACTAAGTAGACAAAGAAGAGCAAATAATATACATTAACATGTAATTTATAGAATTTTCTTTCTTCATTTATTTTTTATTTTTATTTTTACAGGCTGCATTTTGATTCATTGTACACAAATGGGGCATATTTTTTTCATTTCTATAGTTCTACACCATGTAGATTCACACCATTTGTGTAATTATACAGGTACATAGGGTGATGATGTCTGTCTCATTCCATTATCTTTCATACCCCCCTCTCATTTCCCTCTACATAAAGTTCCTCCATTCTTCTCTTATCTGCTCCCCACCCTCATTATATATCATCATCCACTTATCAGGGAAAACAAAGAGTTTTCTTTCACTCAATATTATGTTCATTTTTATTTGAACTTCATAGAAATCTTAACATGTGTAAGACAGTATTATGATTTCAACAGAAAGAGGAAGAGAAAGTAGGTACCATGGTTCTGATTAGAAAAATATTTAGGACAAAAACTGAAATTACTAAACTTTGGTGAAGTCTATTCTTTATTATTATGCAATCTTTTTCCTTAAAGGAAAAAAGAACTATTGGAAAAACAAAAAGACTGAGAATTCTTTATTACACAAACATCATCAAGTTGTTCATATGAGGATACATTCATTTTTGCATACATGAGGTTAAATATAGTAACTGACACATGTAAGGGTTAATAAAACTGTGATAGGGAATAATAATGGACTGAGAATTTAGATTATGCACTTAAGCTTATTTTAAATTTTCTATATTTGATTGGTTTATTTACTATTGATATATGTTTAGTGCAACTTCAAAATTACTATAAAAGAGAAATATTAATTTCTACTCATTAATAGTTTATTTTTCATTTCTGGCTGGGAATCTCCCTATATATTTATTTCCTGCTGGCAGCAAAATATGAAAAATCAAAGAGTAAAACCTAAAGCAAAAATAATTTATCCTTACTAGATACTCTGAGTCTAGCTGAGATTCTGTAGCATCAGTTGCCCCCTGCCCAGACAGTTATGAGGATTGGTTCCTTCAAAGATTCTCTGTATTCACTTGGGGTAATTGATTTATGTTGAAAATCAGACCAATGCAAATCTTAGCACTTTTATCACAGAACAAAATGTTCAGTGAACAAATTTCTCCACTTTACTTGTGATTTTCTCTGCAGACAACAAAGAGCTATTTAAAGGTATGTTACATATTTCTTTCATGAACTTTTTGCTTCAGTCTCCAGTATATTGTATGACTTTGTTTCCAAAAGTCCTGTTCTGAATACCTTTGGTATCTCCTCTTGTCATAGAGTAGTGTACTTTCTTATTTCTGTTGGGAAATGAACATGAGACTTGCTTTGACCAGTGGATTATGAGTGTTTGTGGTATCCTCAAAGGCCTTAAATGTGCTTTTACACTTTGGTTTGACCCTTGTGCTTTTCCTATTCTAGAAGTTAGCATGTTATGGTAGCCTCTAATCAAGGAAGACGAAAGACACATTACATAAACTTGGGGTCAAGCCACAGTATGGTCCAAGCTTCACCTAATCACTGTTTAAAACAGAGCTATCCTTCCAAGCCTAAATGGGGCTACCAGTTCTCTTCCCTGGCATAAATCTGTGAGCATGATAATAAGTAATTGTTTTGGTTACTGAATTTGGGGTGATTTTTACACAGAAGGTTTTTTCTGCATAAACTGATAAAGGTCTTTTTTCCAAATTTAAACCAAATTTCAACCAGATTGGTTTAGCTGATTCCTATTTCCATCTCTTCTCTTCTTCCCACAGCCAATGATCCTATAGAAAGCTACATCTCATTTGCTTTTAAGGTTCTCTTCTAAATGTATATGAAAAAGAGTTGACATTTAGAGATAATTTGCATGGTAACTATATTGAAAGAACTATTATTCAAATTATTTTTAACTTTCCATGAAAACCTGAAAATTACCTAAATTGTTAATTAATTTGCAATCTATGACTGCATGACATGCAATTTCTTGCCAAATATATTACTATTTTTGGTTGCTAATATTTCTGTTCTTGGAGCACCTTTTTAATTTAAGTCATCTTTTTTCCTTATCTTCTGAATTTTCCAAAGTTTTATCTTCCTGCTCCAAGAATTGAAAAATGACAAATGATACATATTGATTGAACATGAATATGCTACACATTTACTTCACTCTGTTAATTGGTGTTCAGACTGTACATAGTGAGGATAGAGTAAATTTTGAAGTATCCAAACCATTTACTTTATTATATTGATTACAGATTTCTAATGATTACTACAACTCACTAGTTTTGAATCCCTTCCCTTTTTAAAGTTCACTGATTATAATTGTTGACTATTTTTCTGCAAAGTGTTTTCTAATTGTAGAACAGAATATACCTGTGTTATGATGGGAACTCTAATGCAGAGTAACTAGCAGTCATATGCCAACCATTTGATTAGCAGGCTGCACTTTTATATTTGTCATGAAAAAAAAAAAAAAAAAAACAATTGAACCCCCTCCCCATATTGTAGCTATGACTTTACCCCTGCACTCTGAAGGGTCCATATCTAATATCTATCCAATGATAATTTTAAGGCCATTAATCCTTAACTTTATTATTCATAGGAATAATTCTCTACCATACTTTGTTAAATTGTAATAACACAACTCATCCTTCTGCTTGCTTACAGAAAATTCCAGGTAAAGGAATGGTCTTATGTTCAATTGTTCATATCCAGTTTTCACACAAAGTCTCTGTGAAATGGTTGGACTATCATCTGCCTACAAACCCTCCTTCTAATCAAGCATGAGAAGCCTGAAACTACACACCACACAGATGGGCAGTTAATTTCTTTCCCATTGAGCATGCAATGTGCTCCATGATGTTGCAGCAGCTGCGATGAGAATGGTGGATGTCCCCAATCTATGCCTCATTTAGTTTCAGGAATTCTAAAAAGTCGCACTGTGTAGGAAATACAAAAAGAGTACTTTAAAGCAATGGAGCTTAGCATCCTGAAGCAGTGTTTCATTTTCAACAACAGAAGTTTTAGCACTAATGTTGGTACTTGTGTATTTCTTTCTTTTGACAACTTTACCATCAACTTAGATTGTATTTCATCACTAAATATATACTGTCGACCTAGTCATAGACACCCTATGAAAATCAATGCCATCTTGATGCAGGGAAAGGGAGAATTGTGCAGTAAATATTATGTTTCAATTGTTCACCACTCAAGTTTATTTTTACAAATACCAATAATATCACATTATATTTGTATGGGACCTTTTATATTCAAAAGCATTTTCCCGTCAAATGGGAATAAAAATGTTTGTCCTGCCTTCTTCACAGAGCTGATGATGTGATTACCTGACATAAAAGAAATAAAAATGCATTCTAAAGTAAAGAGTGCCATAAGAGATATGGAATTACCATTTCCATCATGTCTGAGGAGAATTTTAGTGAGTAAAAAGTGCAGAAGCTTTAAAGTCAGACCTGGATTACAATTCTAGTTCCATTATTTATAATGTGTGTAAAACTCAGGAATTTCCTTACCTTTACACTGAAACTTGAGCTTTTCATATACAAAATCTGAATCATTATTTATTGGCATAGAAGGGATAAAAATTTGTGCATGCATGTGTGCATATTTGAAAAATGCAGGTGTTTGTATATGCAAAATTCAGGCAGTATTGCATTAATGTATGATAATTTTAAAATTTTAGGCTTAAAAGTCTTTATTAAAAGTATTAGTTATGTATAGACTTATATGCTAGATTTTCACAACAGATATTAGAACATTATACTATATTTAAGAAGAAGAAATATAAAAACTGAAGATATCCACTTTTTATTTGTCTCCCATTTCTAAGTGATATGGCACTTTTACCCAGACAAAGCCACCTGATGTCTGTTTCTAGAGGACCCATAGCTACTAGATTCTGTGTCATAGATAATAATTCTTAATAAATCTCTTCAACTTTTAGAAAGAACTAAAGACTCCTGCCTATCATTTGTACAGAATTTGAGAATTGGTGAAGTCACTCCATTCTCAAGGAGAAAGCAAGTTATTTAAGTTTTAGGATAGCAAAATGTTTGAGCGCTCATGATAGTAGGTAATGTTGCCACATTACCTACTGGGTAGGTACCTACCTGGGTTCAAATCTGGAATATGATCATTATGTTCCTCTTCCAGGTTTCCTTCAGCATAGCCAGAGTGGTAAAGAGTGATATCACTTATTTTTTTAATTTATTTTTTTGAGATCTCTTGCATTTTTCTTTCCATATAATAGCATTGTGGACCAGAAATAAAGTAATATTAAGGTTCATCTTCTAATGAAAGAGGGGGATTAAGTTCTTGGCTTTCCTAATTTAGGTTGAATATCTGTTCTTACTTGCTAATTTCCACAACTCTCAAGGGAACATAGATTCAGGTTATCTCCTCTTTGAAGAAAGTCCTACCATTTTTTCAATTTATTCTCTCTCTAGCATACTTTATCTATTGTTTTCTGTCACTCTCTTCTCCTTTTCCTGATGTTCCAGAATTAAAGGCCTAGAGTTGATGAGCTAAATTTGAATGTGTAAACATGTTAAGAATGATCATCACAGCTCCTTCTTTTCTATTCTCTTTAACAATTCAAGCTTTGCATTTTATTACTTCATTCCTATTTCATAAAACTTATCTTTTATATGAGTACCTCTAAAATGAAAACTACAAAACACTAAAGAAAGAGATTAAGGAATACCTTAGAAGATGGAAATACCTCCCATGCTCTTGCATAGGCAGAATTAATATTGTCAAGATGGCCATACCACCCAAAGTGCTATACAGATTCAATGCAATTCCAATTAAAGTTCCAATAATGTACCTCATAGAAAGAGAAAAAAGCAATCATGAAATTCATTTGAAAGAATAAGAGAACCATAATAGCCATAGCAAACCTTAGCAAGAAAAGTGAAGCAGGAGATATCACAATACCAGAACTTCAACTCTACCACAGAGCAATAGTTACAAAAATGGCATGGTATTAGCACCAAAACAGACAGGTAGATCAATGGTACAGAATAGAGGACACAGAGACAAAGTCACATAAATACAGTTATCTCATACTAGACAAATGTTCCAAAAACATACAATGGAGAAAAGATAGCCTCTTCAACAAATGATTCTGGAAAAACTGGAAATTCATATGCAGCAAAATGAACTTGAAACCCCATCTCTCACCCTGTACAAAACTTAACTCTAAATGAATCAAGGACCTAGGAATGAGATCAGAGACCCTGCACCAAATAGAAGAAAAAGTAGGTCCAAATCGTCATCATGTTGACTTAGGACCACACTTCCTTAACAAGACTCCCAAAGCACAAGAAATAAAAGCAGGAATTAATAAATGGTATAAATTCAAACTAAAAAACTTTTTCTCAGCAAAGGAAACATTCAACAATGTGAGAAGAGATCCTATAGAGTGGGAGAAAATCTTTACCACATGCACTTCAGATAGAGCACTAATCTCCAGAATTTATAAAGAACTCAAAAAACTTTACATCAAGAATATAAATAATCCAGCCAATAAATGGGCTAAGGAACTAAGCAGACACTTCACAAAAGAAGATTTACAAGGAAGTCAATAGATATATGAAAAAATGTTCAACATCTCTTAATAAGAGAAATGCAAATCAAAACTACCCTAAGACTTCACCTCACCCCAATTAGAATGGCTATTATCAAGAATACAAGCAACAATAGGTGTTGACCAGGATATGGGGAAAAAGATACACTCATACATTGCTGGTGGGATTGTGAATTGGTGCAGCCACTCTGGAAAGCAGTATGGATATTCCTTAGAACACTTGAAAGGAAACTACCATTTGACCCAGCTATCCCATTCCTTGGCTTATTATACCCAAAGGACTTAAAATCAGCATACTATAGTGATACAACCACATCAATGTTTACAGCAGCTCAATTCACAATGCCTACATGGTTGAACCAACCTAGATGTCCTTCAACAGATGAATGGGTAAAGAAACTGTCATATGTATACACAGTGGAATATTATTCAGCTATTAAGAAGAATAAAATTATGGCATTTGCAGGTAAATGGAAAGAGTTGGAGAATATCATGCTAAGTGAAATAAGCCAATCCCAAATACCCAAAGGCAGAATGTTTTCTCTAAGTGGATGCTGAGATATAACGTGGACAGAGGGAGTAAGGGAAGAATGGAGGAATGTTGGATTGTGTAGAGGGAAATAAGGTTAAGGGAGAGGGCAGGGAGAAGAAAAGACCATGGAATGAGAAAAACATCACTGCCCTATGTACATGTATGATTACACAAATGGTGTGACTCTATTTCATGTACAACAGGAGACATAAAAGTTGTACCCCATTTGTGTATGATCAATCGAAAATAATAAAAAATAATAGAAAGGCAAAAAATGTAACACCATATTCATGTCTCTGCCTAATTGTACATCAACCCATTACTTTTTTGAAAATAAGCTCACCTTCTCTTTATCATTAAAGAAATTATGATTTTATAAAACAAAAAATCAGAAATCTATGAAAAAAGTGCACATGATACTAAGACAAGGAAGAAAACAAAAAAAATATATATATAGTGAGTTGCTCAAGTGGAGCAAGAAGGTGACTAAAATCCTCTGGAACTTTCTCCCCAGAGACACACCAAGTTTAACAGCTATTCCTGCACCAAACTACCAGCACAAAAGCTAAGGAAATCAGATGAGAAACCATAGTGCCTAGTTTAAGTACAAGAAAATGAAAGGATATATTAAAGAAGGAAGGAAAGGGTTACCAGCATAACTGCTCTCCCTGAACTCCAAGCAGCTTGGCATGGAGATGAGCCTCCTACTTGGTGGAAGAAGAGAGAATTAAATCCAGACCTTAGAACTGAAACCTAGTACCAGAACCACTACAGTAAAACAGTGTGCTGTGCAGAGCCCCATGACACCTACTGCCATATCTCTGGACTGAAACACTTCAACTGCATCAGATCAGATGTTAAATAGACAGCCTCCTTGCTGCCTCCTCCAAAGGCAGAATGGGATCCAGGCACCATGCACTGGAGAGAAGGGTATGAAAATTAACATAAGTCCTTATCTCAGAGTCGAGTGTCAGGCATGCTGCAGGGAGGGCAAGCATCCAGTAGAAAGTGAAGACCCCATGCTAAGGAAAAAAAAAAAAAAAAAAAAAAAAAAACCTCTAGACTATTTTTGGCAATAGGCAGAGGCTATGCATTGGAAGGATAGATGCAAATTTCAGTCACTTCAGTTCCAGTTTTGGAGTCAGCCTGGAGAAATTTCCCAAAACTATGCAGATCCCTGTGGCTGAGATTCAAGAATGATCCAATTGAGCATTGGCATTAGTAGCCAATAAACAGTCTTACCACCTATCCCACAATTTCAAGGATCACCATACTAAGGTTTACAGACTGACCTCTAGACTTGCTTCAGCACTAGGCATAGACCCGAATCACAGATGTCACATACTAATAAAAATCAAGAACTTTTAGGAGACTGTGATCTTACCTAGTACTCAAAGTAAGGTGCTAAAAACTGACAAGACAGTGATAGGAGAACTCTGAGAGAATTAAAATAACTGTTCAAAGGAAAGTTGGTGGTAATTAAGAAAACACCAAAAAACTATTTAAATACTCTGAAAGAGAAACTTAACAAAGATAGGTACACGAAAAAAACAAATCAACAGAAATTTTTGAGCTAAAAATACACTAAGCAAAATTTTAAATATTATAGAATATATCAATAGCAGGATAGACCAAAGAGAAGAAAGAATTAGTGAGCTTAAAGACAGGCTATTTGAAAATATACATTTTCAGAAGTAAAAAAAGAATGAAGAGAAATGATAAAAGCCTATGGAAATTTGGGGATAATAGTAAAAGAACAGATATTAGTCTTTTGGGTGTTCAAGGAGGACTTGAGGATATCAAAGGGGTAGAAAGATTATTCAAAGCAATAACATCTCAATTCTACAGAAACATACAAATATTAAGGAACAAAAATATCACAGGTCTCAAGTCAAATTTAACTCAACTCTACCTTGAAGACATTTCATAATCAGTCTCTCAAAAGTGAAAGATAAAGAGAAGATTCTCAAGGATGCACCAATTTTTTAGATTGCTCATATCTCAACAAGTACACTACAGGATAGGAGGGAATGCATGAGCTGTTTCCAGGACTCACAGGAAAAAGTCTCAACCAAGAATTTTATACCCAGAAAGGTTATCCTTTAGAAATGAAGGGGTGAAAAAGTCTTTTCCGAAGAAAAGCTGGGAGAATATATCTCTGCCAGATCTATTCTATAAGAAATGCTAAAGGAAGTTCTTTAAAGTAAAAGAAATAATTGTTAATGAAGAAGAAAACAGGAGACTATAAAATTTTCTGGTAAGATAATTATGTGAACAAACTTATAAGGCTATAATATTGTAAACATGGTACATAAGCCATTTACTTCTGTATTATTAAGACTAAAAAACAAAACAATTAAAATAATAATTATATCCCAGGTAAAAAATAGGCTAAACAGAAAAATGTAAAATAGGATTCAACATTTCAAAATGTGGGGAGGAATGGAATGCAACTGGGGTTTGTTTTTGAGTACATTTTCTCTTGTTTTATTTTATTTTATTTTATTTTTTTTTTGTTTTTATCCTTGTAGTCATAGTATGTTGATATCATTTCAGACTAGTTTGTTATAATCAAAAGATGTTTGTTGTAAGCCTCATGGTAACCACAGTGAAAAAAATCTATGATAGGCAAACCAAAAATAATAAGCAAGCAATCAAAGCACACTTCCAGAGTAATTTACCTAAACACCAAGGAATACTATAAAAAAGGGAGAATGAAAGGAACTATCATAAAACTAGGAAGTGAATTATATAATAGCTATAATAAGACTTTACTTCTCAATGATTACCTTGAATATGAATGGATAAAATTAGCCAATATTGCCTGAGACTAAGGGTTGGGCTCAGTGCTAGAGTGTATTCCTAGGATGTAATGGACTCTAGGGTCAACAACTACCAATACACACAGGCACACACACACACACACACACACATGTAGTGCCATTGAGTGGATTAAAACTTAAGACCCAACTGTATGTGGTTGACAGGAAATTTACTTCACCTCTAAGGACACATAAATACAGAAAGTTAAGGGATGGAATAAATATTGTATGGAAATAGAAGCCAAAAGAAAGCAGCAGTAGCCATACTAATATTAGAATAAATAAATCAAAAGCAGTAAAATAAGACAAGTTAGACCACTATAATTGATAAAATGATCATTCTATAATAACTAAACAAGGGCAAAGAACAATTCTAAATATATGTGTACCAAATATTGGAGAATCCAAATATATGAATTAAGTATTCATAGTCCTACACAGAGAGAGATATACCAGACAATAATATTTGGGGATGTAGCACCCATTTCTCTCAATGTACAGATCATCCATATATAAATTCAACCAGGAAATATCACAGTTAAATTGTACCCTAGACCAAATGGACCTAAAAGACATCTACAGACCATTCCATCCAAAAGTTCCAAATATGCATTTTTCTCATCAGAATATGAAATATTCTCTCCAGGATAAATCACTGATAGTAACAAGGAAGTTACTATCAGAAATTGGAATGGAATCAGAAATTAAAAAAAAAAGGCTTCACTGCTGAATTCTACCAAACATTATAAAAAATAATTAACATATATTCTCAATTATTTACATTCAACAAAGAGGAGGAGGTAGAAGAGGAGGTGGAGTGGGAAGAGGAAGGAAGTATTCCAACCACTTCCTATGAGAACAGTATAACCCTGATATCAAAACCAGATAAGGAAAAACTAGAAATGAAAACAAAGAAAAAGAAAAATGAAAACTACTGGACAATATTCTAGATATCCTAGATGAACATAGATGCAAAAATCATTCACAAAATACTAGCAAACAGAAAATAACAACACCTTAACAGATTATTCAACATGACTAATTCACCCTAGCAACTGAAGGGTTGGAAGGATGTTTCAGTATAGGCAGATCAGTGAAAATTATATACAGTATATTGTCTTTTAAACTGATGTAGAAAGGGAATTAAATAAATTCAACATTATTTCATGATAAAAATTCTAAACAAATTAGGTATACCAGGAACATATCTCAAAACAATAAAAGATATTAACTTTAAGCCAACAGATAACATAATTGAATGGGGGAAAGTTGAAAGCTTTCCAAGATCTGTGGAAGGACAAGGATGCCAACTTTTACCACTTTTTTTCAACATACTGCTGGAAGTCCTAGCCAAATATATTAGGCAATAGAAAGAAAGAAATGACATCCAAATTGGAAAAGAAGTCAAAATGTCATTGTTTGAGAATTACATGATCATATGATCATGTAATTCTCAAACAATGACATTTATATATATATATATATATACACATATATATATGAGACACTAAAAGCTCCAAAAATATATTAGAACTAATAAATAAAATAAGCAAAATTACAGTACTCAAAATCAACATATAAAATTAGTAGTGTTATTGTATGCCAAAGGAGAATTATCTGAAATAGAAACCAAGAAAATGATTCCATGTATAACTAAAAATAGTAGCAATAATTAAATGCCTAGGGAAAAAATAAAGCAAACAGATGAAATACCTCTATGATGAGTATTATAAAATCTTGATTAAACATACTGAAGAAGACACACAAGTGGAAAGACATCTCTTGTTCATAGAAGAAACAATATTGTTAATATTTATCCTTCCTGAAATGATTTACTAATTCAATTCAATTTCTAATACCAATAGTATTCATCACAGGAATATAAAAATTTTCAAATTAATATGGAATAACAGAAAAATCCAAATAGAGCCATTTTAAGAAAAAGAAACAAAACAGGAAATATTATGTTTTTTGTATACAATACATATTAAAAAGCTCTGATGATCAAAACACCATGCTATTGAAATAAAAAGACACAAAGGCCAATGGAAGATAATACAGATAATAGAAGTGATCCCATGTGTCTACAGTAAGCAACTGCTGGAAAAATGATGAGGACATGCAATGAAGAAAGTAGTCTCTTTAAAGCTCTTTAGAAAATTGGATTTTGAAGACCTAGGAATTAGACCAGAAATCCTGCACCTACTAGAAGGAAACTTAGGTCCAACACTCCAACATGTCAGTACAGGAAATAACTTATTCAACAAAACTTGTAAAGTGCAAGAAGTAAAATCAAAAATCAATAAATGGTATGGCATCAGACTGGAAAGCTTTTTCACAGCAAAGGAAATAGTCAAGAACATGAAGAAAACCTACAGAATGGGAAAAAATTTTTGCCACCTGCACCTCAGATAGGGTGTGGATTTCAATGATATATAAAGAATTCAGAAAACTTAAAAGTCAAATAACCCAATTAATACATTGGCAAAAGAACTAAAACAGACACTTCTTAAAATAAAAAATATGAATAATTAACACATATGTGAGAAATTGTTCAACTTGTATAGCAATTAGAGAAATGCAACATGTATAACCAGAAGAATAAGTCATACTCCATTTATATATTATGTGTCAAGATGCATTGTATTGTCATGTATAACTAATTAGAAAAGATAAAAACAAACATACAGCAATAAAAATACTGCACTGAGATTTCATCTCACTCCAGCCAGAATGTCAATTATTAAGAATATAAGTAACAATAAATGTTGTCAAGTATGTGGGGGAAAGGATATATGCATACATTGTCAGTGGGACTCAAAATTGGTATAACCACTCCAGAAAGCAGTATGGAGCTTCCTCAAAAAACTGGGAATAGATCCACCATTTGACCCCATTATCCTACTTCTTGGTATATAGACAAAGGATTTAAAGTCAGCATACTACAGTGATGCAACCACAGCAATGTTTATAGCAGCACAATTCACAATAGCTCAGCTATGGAGTCAACCTAGGTGTTCTTCAATAGATGAATTAATAAAGAAATTGTATACACAGAAGAGTATTAGCTCTAAAGAATGACTTTCTGACATTTTCCAATAAATGGATGGATGGATTGATCTGAAATAAGCCAATTCCTAAAAAAGAAACAAAGGTAGAATGTTTTGTCTCAGATATGGAACTTAACCCACTATAAGGGGGTGGGGAGAATAGAAATTCAGTGGGTTAGACAGAGGGGAATGAGGGAAGGGAGGAGGAATAGGAAAAGCAAAGAGAGTGGAATAAATCTGACATGAGTTTCCTATGTACATAAATGAATACACCACAGTGAATATCACCATTGTGTGCATCCACAAGACTAGGATCCTAGTTAAAATAAGATATATTTCATGCTTGCATAAGTATATCAACATGGACTTTATTATCATGTATAAATAAAAAGAACTAGTAAAATGAAAAAAAAAAAAGAACTGGATATCCAAATGGAAAAGAAGAAAGTTAGATCCTTATCTTCTGCCAGTTACAAAGACCAACCCAAAATGATTTAAAGACTTAAATGAAAGACCCCAGACTAAGAAATACTAGAAGAAAACATAGGGAGAATTCTTTAGAATATTGGTATGGGTATGAATTTTTGGGGCATGACCCTCCAAGCATGGGAAATAAAAGAAGACATAGATAAATGGATTACATCACACTAAATAACTTCTACATAGTAAAGGAAACAGTGAGCATACAGACAATTTTCAGAATGAAAGAAAGCATTTGCAATGCATATATCTGAGAAGGGATTTATATATAGAAGATAAAAGGAACTCAAAAACTCAATAATAAAATAAACAAAAAACAAAAAATAACAAATAACCCAATTTAAAAAAAGGACAATATGGGCAATACGGTTATGTAGCTGAGTGGAAGAGCATTTGAAAGCATATACAAATCCTGGGTTCAACCCTCAGGACCACAAAAAAAAAAAAAAAAGAAAGAAAGAAAGAAAGAAAAAGAAAATAAAAATACATGAGCTATCTAAGTAGATTTCTGAAAATAAGACATACAAATGATCAACATGTACATGAAAAAGTTCTCTTATTTTTTTTTCCCCCCTTTGGTGCTGGGGATCGAACCCAGGGCCTTGTGCTTGCAAGGTAAGCACTCTACCAACTGAGATATCTCCCCAGCCACGAAAATGTTCTTAAAAGTAATAATCATCAGGGAAATGCAAGTCAAAATGACAATGAGATATCATGACCTCATTCTAGTAAGAATTGCTATGAATCAAAAAGACTCAGGATAACAAGGCCTAGCAAGAATGTGGAGAAAAGGGAAGACTTTGACACTGTGGGATGTAAATTAGTACAGACATTATGGAAAACAGTGCAGGGATAACTTAAAAGAGTAGAACAACCTTATAACCCAGCAATCCCACTCCTTGTTATATAGTAAAAAGAAATGAAATAAATTTATGGAAGAGACATCTGCACTTCCACGTTCATTTGCCATTTGTAATAGCCAAGAAATTAAATCAACCTAAGCTTTAATCACCTGATGAACAGATAAAGAAAATGTGGTACTTGTCCAAAATGGAGTACTTTTTACCATAAAAAAATATAAAGTTCTGTCATTTGCAGCAACATGTATAAGACAGGAGATCATGATATTAAGTCAAATAAGTGAGACAGAAAGACTTGCATGACATGGTTTCATCATATGAAATCTAAAAAATGTTGATCTGCTAGAAACTGAGGGTAGAATGCTAGTGCCAGACGGATGAAGACTAGAGAACAATAAGGTAGCGCACACTTCAAAAACCTACAAAAAAGAAATATGAATTTTCCCAGAAAGAAATGATAAATGTTTCAGGCGATAGATATATTTAGCATGATTTAGGTACTACTCAATGTATGCATGTATTGAAAATGACATGGAATCCCATGTCCTATGTACAAGTTTTACTTTTCTGTGTATCAATTAAAAATTAAGAAAAAGATAGCAATTTGTTCCTGTATTTTTCGTAGGCACATCTATATTTTGATTTATCAACTTAGATTCATAATTTTTCCTAATTATTTATGTCATAACTTGAGGAGTACTGTCCCCATTTTCACATATGTAATATGAATTCTAAAGTTGCACCAAGTACCATGTTATCAAAATATTGCATTTAGTCAATTCTCTAAAGTTGGTAAATTGTTTTTTTCCCCTATTTTCTCCTCTAATTTTCACGGTTGGTGCTCAGTGCTTCTTAGAAATTATCTAGCAAAAGCCCTTTAATCTTAAAAAAAAAAAAATAGTTCAACAGAGTTTTAAATTAGCTAACTAAGCATCATATTTTGAGAATTTGAGCTCAAGTCTTTTGTTATTTATTCCAGTATTCTTATAAAATGTACAAGATCATGAAAAAAAGTTACATTAGTTATTTCAGGTCTTAAGTTATACTCTGAATTTTTGATGCTCAAAACAAATCAAAAACACTGCTAAAGTAATTAGAAACTTCTTAGAACTCTTAGTGGTGAGCCATACATTCTTTCTGTTAAGGGCTTAATGAAGATGTATTAAAATGTATAAAATTATTTAGATATAATTCAATTAAAAGAGACTACCATGTTTCACTGCATAATCATCACCATTGCATAATCACCACACTGTTTATTCAGTACAAAATTAGTTTATATAACCTTTTGTCATATAATGGTATAATTCTATTCCCCAAGTCACTTAAAAGGTAAACAGAGAAGCCACCCATTCACAGTGACATATAGATGTGCATTTGTCTTCTTGCACAATACAAGTGAGCCCAGAATTTTAACCATGTGTGTATTGTGAGTGTATTTCTAAAAACTAACTTGTGTGGTTTGTTTGGAGTGCTGAAGTACTAATGGTAAATACTTCTTATATGAGTGGCACTGAGGACAGGTGCATCAGATAACAAAACCAAAGATAGTCCACAGAATCTTCAGATGCAGAAGACTAAATGTTAAGTACATACTTTGCAAAACTGTAGTAAATTTTGTCAAGTGTAATATTTTGACTATAATGCACAAACTAATAACAACGAACGAATTAACTTCCTTTCTGCAGACTGAAAAATATGTTTAATTGTCATGAAGAAATGATGTATTTTGATTTAGATTATGCAATTTTAACATATGTTCATGAGTATAAAATGTGTCCTAATCTTGTACCAAAGACAGTTTAGAAATAAATACTATTTAAGCGGTAGTGCAATTGTGATGGGCTGATAGATCTGACTCCATGAGAATGTTATAGGCCAGACTCTATGGGAAATGAGTAAACAAACTCCATTTTGCTCTGAGACTCCATGTTATGTAGGAAATAAGCTTCTCCCATGGGAACACCCCACCTCTGTGCCCATCATAAGTTACTTGGTGTGACATGTTTAATAATATACAATGGCATATCCAATGTAGTAAAGAATTGCTCTCTTTTGATTCCCATTGCTCCTATGCAATGTACCACGTGAACAGTGATTGTGTGGATGTTAGCAACCATTCTTTAGTTTGTACCTAGGTAAGGGTCATTTTGACCCACTTCCCCCTCTGTTGATGATCTCATGATGTTAATGTGAAATTTCGAATCATAGCAACAGACACTTATGATTGATGTGATTTTTGGTATAAGAACCCCTACAACCCTATGGTCGGAGCTGTTCTCCCAATAGCCATTTTTTGGGGCATTGTGTGAGACAGTCAGCGGGCCAGCTTAATAAAGACTCTCAAATTTGGACTTCTCAGTGGTGATCAGTCTGTTCTTGAGTTGCACCCCATAACACAATCTTTTTAAAAAAAAAAAATGCTCAACATAGTGGTCACAAACCACTTTTTTGCAAAGAAAATTTGCATAAAAACTGAAATAATGTGTGATGTAATATAATGCTCAGAAATAGCAAAGAGGTGGCTTCTGCACAGCTAAATGAATTTAGGTGTCTGGAAATGAAAAAGGAGTCACCATTTTAGGAGGAAATAGAAGAATCATGACCATTGTATTCATCCTTTCTATACTTTCTCAGTGCTTCTATTTTATCTAGCAATGGATTCAGTGTGGCATTAGACTGCTATTTGTAATTGAGAAAAACAAAAGAGTGGAAAAAAGAATAACCATTATATTTTAAAATGGTTGCAGTTTTCAGTTTTGACATCAATTTTGATAATAATGTATATTTTCTAATAAGGCATTGTGTGTGTTCATTTGTGTGTATCACAATTCCATACACATGAATTTAAGTATATTTCTGAAAACAACTCTTCCAGGTTTAAAAATGCTGATTTAGTTTTAATAAAAAGTATTTTTCTTAAATGTCATAATTATGTTTTTACTCTCTGGATATTACCAGGTAAGAATTAAAGGGAAATAAGAAAAAAGTGGAATATTCAAGAGAATAGGTTAAATAATGAAAACAGTAGATACCAACATACCCTGTGTTTTTTATATTTGAAAATGCCTACAGTTTAACCTAATAATTCTTTTAAAATTATAAATTATAAAGAAAATCCCATAAATGAGTTTATGATCTTTGTTGATTTTTATGAGATTCCCAGAAAACATTCCTTTTTCCTTTTTCCTCTCTAGTTTCCACATATGAGAGAAAACACGAACCTTGACCTTCTGAGTTTGGCTCATTTCACTTAATGTAATCCAACCTTATCAGTGTAAGAGACTATTCTTTCTCAACTGAATTATCTTGACATTCTGACGGGGTTTTTAAAGTCAAACAGCTGTTGTGGCAAATATCTGAATTTCACGGAAATTCAGGGAGTCTTGAAACCTAATTAAATATTGGAAAAAGGAACACTCCATTATGAGAACTTTACTTTTTATTTGAAGACTTTTTGGTGACTTTCATATTCAGAGCTAGTAAAACTACACACCTGCTTTTAAGAGAGTCATGAATGTTTAATCCTGTCAAATAGATTATTCCGGTGGGACACAAACAGAACAGAACAAGTAAACAAGAAAACAAAATACTCCCTGCTCCAAAGGCATTCACTCATGCTGCCTTCCTTCAATCATTCTAGTTTTCTACATATTAATACCTATATTTACTATTTTTTATGATTATATAATCATGGATGTATATTCTTTCAAAGTGAAGAGCATATATATTAATCATATGTGAGAATTTTTATATGACTTTTAGTTACTTCCTTAAACCAGTGATAATTTAATATTTTGTATTAAAAATTATAGCCATAATGAATTTCAAATTTTTTAAAATTCATTTTTATTGTAAACAAATGGGATACATCTTGTTTCTCTGTTTGTGCATGAAGTAGAGGCATACTGTTTTTGTAATCATACATTTACCAAGGGTAATAGTTTTCGATTCATTCTGTTATTTTTTTCTCCCCCCTCCCCCTCCCACCCCTTTTATACCTCTATACAGTCCCTCCTTCCTCCATTCTTGCCACCCTCCCACCCGTCATTATGTGTCATCATCTGCTTATCAGCTAGATCATTCCTCCTTTAGTTTTTAAGATAGGCTTATCCCACTTAGCATGATATTCCCCAACTGCATCCATTTGCATGAAAATTCCATAATTTTATATTTTATATGGCTGAGTAATAGTCCATTGTATATATATACCACGATTTCTTTATCCATTCATCAATCGAAGGGCATCAAGTTTGGTTCCACAATCTGCCTGTTGTGAATTGAGTAGCTATGAACATTGACGTGGCAGTATTTTGGTAGTATGCTGATTTTAAGACCTTTGGGTATAGGCCAAGGAATGGGATAACTGGGTCAAATGATGGTTCCATTCCAAGTTTTCTAAGGAATCTCCACACTGTTTTCCAGAGCAGCTGCACTAATTCACAGCCTCACCAGAAACGTACGAGTGTATCTTTTTCCCCACATCCTCGCCAACACCTATAGTTGCTAGTATTCTTGATAATTGTCATTCTAATTGTGGTGAGATGGAATCTTAGGGTAGTTTTGATTTGCAATTCTCTTATTACTAGAGATGTTGAACATTTTTTCATATGTCTGTTGATTGCTTATAGATCGACTTCTGTGAAGTGCCTGTTCATTTCCTTAGCCCACTTGTTGATTGGATTATTTATATTCTTGTTGTAGAGTATTTTGAGTTCTTTATATATTCTGGAAATTAGTGCTCTATCTGAAGTATGAGTGGCAAAGATTTTCTTCCACTCTGTGTGTTCTCTCTTCACATTGCTTATAGTTTCCTTTGCTCAGAGAAAGCTATTTAGTTTGAATCTATCCCAGTTATTGATTCTTGTTTTTATTTCTTGTGCCATGGGAGTCCTGTTAAGGAAGTCTTGATTCTAAGCCAACATGTTGCAGATTTGGATCTACTTTTTCTTCTATAAGTTGCAGGGTCTTTGGTCTGATTTCAAGGTCCTTGATCCATTGTGAGTTGATTTTTGTGCAGGGTGAGAGATAGGGGTTTAGTTTCATTCTGTTGCATATGGATTTTCAGTTTTCCCAGCACCATTTGTTGAAGAGCCTATCTTTTCTCCATTGCATATTTTTGGCACCTTTGTCTACTATGAGACAATTGTATTTATTTGGGTTTGTATCCATGTCCTCTATTCTGTACCACTGATCTTCCTGTCTATTTTGGTGCCAATACCATGCCGTTTTTGTTGGTATTGCTTTGTAGTATAGTTGAAGATCTGGTATTGTGGTACCCCCTGCTTCTCTCTTCCTGCTAAGGATTTCTTTAGCTATTCTGGGTTCCTTATTCTTCCAGATGAATTTCATGATTGCTTGCTCTATTTCTGTGAGGTACGTCATTGGGATTTTGACTGGAATTGCATTGAATCTGTATAGCACTTTTATGGCCATTTTGACAATATTAATTCTGCCTATCCAAGAACATGGAAGATCTTTCCATCTTCTAAGGTTTTCTTTAATTTCTTTCTTTAGTGTTCTGTAGTTCTCATTGTAGAGGTCTTTCACCTCTTTTGTGAAATTGATTCCCAAGTATTTTACTTTTTTTTTTAAGGCTATTGTGAATGGGGTAGTTTTCCTAATTATTCTTTCCAAAGATTCATCACTTATGTATAAAATTGCATTAGATTTATGTGCATTAATCTTATATCCCGCTACTTTACTGAATTCACTTATGTGTTCTAAAAGATTTCTGGTGGAATTTCCTGGTTACTCTAAATATATAATCATGTCATCAGCAAATAGGGATAGTTTGAGTTCTTCTTTTCCTATTTGTATCCCTTTAATTTCCTTGATCTGTCTAACTGCTCTGGCTAGATTTTCAAGGACAATATTGAATAGAAGTGTGAAAGAGGTCATCCCTGCCTTGTTCCAGTTTTTAGGGGGAATGCTTTCAGTTTTTCATCATTTAGAATGATATTGGCCGTGGGCTTAGCATAGATGGCCTTTACAATGTTAAGGAATGTTCCCACCATCCCTATTTTTCCTAGTGTTTTGAGCATGAAGGGATGCTGTATTTTATCAAATGCTTTTTCTGCATCTATTGAAATAATCATGTGATTCTTGAATTTAAGTCTGTTGATATGGTGAATTACATTTATTGATTTCCTGATGTTGAACCAACCTTGCACCCCTGGGATAAAACCCACTTGATCGTGGTGCACTATCTTTTTAATATGTTTTTGTATGCGATTTGCTAAAATTTTGTTGAGAATTTTTGCACCGATGTTCATTAAGGATATTGGTCTGAAATTTTCTTTCCTCTAAGTGTCTCTGTCTGGTTTAGGTATCAGGGTGATATTGGCTTTATAGAATGAGTTTGGGAGTTTCCCTCCTCTTCTATTTTATGGAATACTTTGAGGAGTATTGGAATGAGCTCTTCTTTAAAGGTTTTGTAGAACTCAGCTGAGAACCCATTTGGTCCTGGACTTTTCTTTGTTGGTAGCTTTTCTTTTTTCTGTTTCATTACTTGAAATTGATCTATTTAAATTGTTTATGTCCTGCTGTTTCAGTTTAGTTAATTCATATGTCTCTAGAAACCTGTTGATGTATTCAAGATTTTCTATTTTGTTGGAGTATACATTTTCAAAATAGCTTCTAATTGTACTTTGTATTTCAATTGTGTCTGTTGATATTTCCTTGTTCATTCCAAATTTTAGTAATCTGGGTTTTCTCTCTCCTGTTAGTGTGGCTAAATGTTTATCAATTTTGTTTATTTTTTCAAAGAATGAACTATTTTGTCAATTTTTTCAATTGTTTCTTTTGTTTCAATTTTGTTGATTTCAGCTCTGATATTAACTATTTCCTGTCTTCTACTACTTTTGGTGTTGCTCTGTTGTTCTTTTTCTAGGGCTTTGAGCTGTAGTCTTAGGTCGTTTATTTGTTGATTTTTTCTTCTTTTATTGAATGCACTCCATGAAATCAGTTTTCCTCTAAGTACTGCTTTCATAGTGTCCCAGAGATTTTGATATGTTGTTTCTTTGTTCTCATTTACCTCTAAGAATATTTTTAATTTTCTTCCTGATGTCTTCTGCTATCCATTCATCATACAATAGCATATTATTTAATCTCCAGGTGTTGGAGTAGTTTCTGTTTTTTACTCTGTTTTTTATTTCTAATTTCAATCCATTATGATCTGATAGAATACATGGTAGTATCTCTACCTTCTTATACTTGCTAACATTAGCTTTGTGGCATAAAGTGTGGTCTGTTTTAGAGAAGGATCCATGTGCTGCTGAGAAGAAGGTGTATTCGTTCTTGGTTGGATGGTATATTCTATAAATGTCTGTTAAGTCTAAATTATTGATTGTTATTGAGATATATGGTTTCTTTGTTCAGTTTTTGTTTGGAGAATCTGTTCAGCAGTGAGAGAGGTGTGTTAAAATCACCTAGTATTATTGTGTTGTGCTCTATTTGATTTCTGGAATTGTGAAGGATTGGTTTGATGTATATATATGAGCCACTATTTGGGGCATAGATTTTTATAATTGTTATGTCTTGATGATTTATGCTTCCCTTCAGCAGTATAAAATGTCCTTCTTTATCTCTTCTGACTAACTTTGGCTTGAAGTCCACGTTATATGAAATGAGGTTGAATACTCCAGCGTTTTTGCTGTGTCCATGTGCATGGTATGGTTTTTCCCATCCTTTCACCTTTAGTCTGTGGGTATCTCTTTCTATGAGATGAGTCTCTTGCAGGCAGCATATTGTTAGATTTTTCTTTTTAATCCAATCTGCCAGTCTATGTCTTTTGATTGATGAGCCATTAACATTCAGGGTTATTATTGAGATATGATTTGTATTCCCAGTCATTTGCTTCATTTTTTTTTTTTTTTTACACTACTTGGTTTCTCCTTTATTTAGCTGTTCCTTTAGGGTAGTTCCTCCATTTGCTGATTTATGTCATTGTTTTTCATCTCTTCCTCATGGAATATTTTGCTGAGAATTTTCTGTAGTGCTGGCTTTCGTTTTGTAAATTCTTTTAGCTCTTGTTTATCATGGAAGGATTTTATTTCATTGTTAAATATGAAGGTAAGTTTTGCTGGGTATAAGATTCTTGGTTGGCATTGTTTTCTTTCAGGGCTTGAAAAATGTTGTTCCAGGCCCTTCTAGCTTTTAGAGTCTGGATTGAAAAATCTGCTGATATTCTTATTGGTTTTCCCCTGATAGTATTTTGATTCTTTTCTCTCGCAGCCTTTAAAATTCTGTCTTTATTTTGTATGTTAGGTATTTTCATAATAATGTGTCTTGGTGTGGGTCTGTTGTAATTTTGTATACTTGAAGTCCTATAAGCCTCTTGTACTTGGTTTTCCATTTCATTCTTCAGATTTGGGAAATTTTCTGATATTATTTCATTGAATAGATTGTTCATTCCTTTGTTTTTTTTTTCTCTAAGCCTTCCTCAATCCCAATAATTCTTAAATTTTGCATTTTCATGATATCCCATAATTCTTATAGAATCTTTTCATGATTTCTTACCATCTTCTCTGTTTGTTCAACTTTGTTTTCAAAATTAAATATTTTGTCTTCAATATCTGAGGTTCTGTCTTCCAGGTGTTGTATCCTATTGGTTATGCTTTCTATGGAGTTTTTAATTTGGCTTATTGTTTCCTTCATTTCAAGGATTTCTATTTGGTTTTTATTCAATATCTCTAACTCTTTATTGAAATGATCTTTTGCTTCCTGTATTTGCTCTTTTAACTGTAGATTGGCGTGATCATTCAATGCCTGCATTTGCCCTTTCATCTCATCCTTCAATGCCTGCATTTGCTCTCTTATCTCCTCATTTGGTTCCCTGATAACTTTAATTATGTACATTCTGAACTCCCTTTCTGACATTTCTTCTGCCATGCTGTCATTGGATTTCATTTCTATACCATCTAGGTTTCTTTGGGACATTTTCTTCCCTTATTTTCTCATATTGCTCAGGTATCTATCCCTCTAGCAGTGAAACTCTGGGATATTGCAGATTTCCTCTATTGACTAATATTTTCTCTGTAGATTTTTAACAACTCACCTCTTAGCCTTCAGTAACTTGAAGTCTTAGAGGAACTTGATAATGCCGTGCTCCACTAGGAAGCTGCCCCTCTAGGGGTGGTGCCCTTCAGGTGAGGTCTGTGCCCTGTCAGTGGAAGAAGGCGCATCCACTTGTTGATGGATAGTCAGTCAAAGGGGGACTAGACTGCAGACTGGGGCACATCTGATCTGGGACTCTGTCTCTGGTTCTACTGCCCTGGTGGGAAAGCCTCGCCCAGTGGGGAAGACTCACCTGGTGGGGAAGTTTCGCTAGGCAGCTCTCCTCTGTGCAGTTCCCTTTGGTCCAGAACTACCACCTGGACTGGGAAGCCCTCCTCTGCAATGTTCCCATGGGTCCTGACCTACCGCCTGGGCTGGGGAGCCTTTCCCTGGGAGGGATTCCCTCGCTGAGCAGCCCTCCTCTGTTATGTTCCCTGGGGACCAGAGTTACCACCTGGGCCTTGGACCCTCACTCTGTGTCGAAGCCTTTCACTGTGCGGCCCTCCTCTGCAATGCTCCTGGTTGGGTACTTGGTTACAGCAGGGAGTCTCACTGGGCCATTCTACTCCAGGAAGTTCCCTGTGTTTCAGGACTACTGCCCCATCCAGGGAGCCCAACCAGTGGGAGAGACACCCAGCAGCTCTGAGTTGATCCCGAGTCTCTCAATACCTCCTCTTCTTGACTCCTGGGTCTTGTCAGAGGTCCTCTAGCCTCCTGTAGGTGTCTCAGGAAGGGAGCTGCCCTTCCAAAGATGATGGCCACACTCTCAGGAATAATTCAAAATGCCTGCACCAGCCTATAAAGTAGCCTCTGTCTACCTCTGTGATGCAGGCCAGCTGGCTGGTCTGCTGGCTTGCTCTGCGATGGCGACAGACCTCGGTGTGGTGGTTGGGTGGGGTCGCTCAGTGATGGCATCGGTCTTTGGCCTGGTGGCTGGGCAGGTTGGCTGCCTGCCGCCTAGCTCTCCTAGGAAGGTGGGTTGGGGGCCCGCCTGCTACCTCAGCGATGCAGGCGGCCTGACTCACCCACCAGCTTGCTCCACAACTGCGACCCTCAAATTATTTATTAGTAGTAACAATTCTTATAGAAATCATTTTTTCTCAGCACCAAATATATTTTTTAAGTAATCTATTTTTTGTAATATATCTGAAATAGGACTAAGTAGTCTCTGAAAAAGGGAGGAGCCATATACTTAATTATTTTATTTATGCATTTGCCACAGATCCCATTTGACTCATTTAAACAGAATTAATATGCATCAGGCAAAAATTCTGAAAAGTTCATATAAGTTGCAGGTTCAGAGTAAGAAAGTCTTGAATGAAATGAGAGCAAGAGAGATCTATTTAGATTTTATATGAATCTTGGCACAATAGATTATTGCTTGCTGTTTTCACTTTGCAGTCACTTTCTCAATTCACTTTTTCTGCAAGGTCCTGTCAGAGAGTACAATATAAAAAGGAAACAAAAATGTTTTTGAATAAAACCTCAGTTCATCAACAGTGTTGTGTGACACTTCATGTAAGCATGCACTGGAGGACTTGTGTCAGGCTTTCAGCCATCTGTTCGTTATAATTTGAGTGGGTTTGAAGCTCTTCTTGGGTAAAGGCATAAGTTAAAATTTTAACGTTTTTTCCCACACCTTAAATATGGTGTCTTATTTGGTCTGTGTTGCAGAATCCAATTTTACAGTTACTCTGCTTACTCAGGGACCTAGGGCTAGCAAAAGCAAATACAAGGATACATAAAAGTGAGACAGGTGTTTCAATGTACTGACAACTGAAAACAGAAGTAATTAACAACTAAAGAATGCCCTACACCACAAATCTTATCGACCCACTTTTCAAATACCTACCATATTTGCTCCTTTCTTTTCATATACTACCATGGGTGCTTACAAAATATGTAATTTTCTCTTTTCACGAAAAGTCCAGCCTCCTACTTATTCCACCTTTTTTGGTTCTTCCATTCTTATCTATAACTCTCTATATACAATGCATACATTATGTGTGTGTGCGTGGGTGTATATTTCAGGTCATATGAACATCAGGCAAAGTGACTGACTTCACAGTAGGAAAAAAGCAGAACTTATAGTGGGTTTATGATCTCTCCCCTGGAATACAATGAAATACTACTAAGCAATATAATATGAACAATTGTTAGAAAAAGCAATGTATTTGAACTTATATCTACTTATATTCTGAGTGATAGAAGTAAATTTTAAAAGTTATATACTTGTTGCTTCTTATGTGTGTAATATTCTGAAAGAAACAATAATACAATAACCAAAATTAAAATTTCACTATTTGTTAGAAGTGAAAGTCAAGGAGAGGTGTGATTTAATTTAAGATGTCTACAGGAGAATTTACTGATTTGGGAATTAATCTGTGTTCTGATTGTTTTAGTTACTAAACAAATTTACACATATTTAAACTATATGTCAAGGTCTGGGAAATGTAGCTCAATTGTAGAGTACTTGCCTAGTCAGGTGAACCTGAGTTTGATTCCCAGAACAACAAACAAAAAGCAAAACAATACCCCCAAATCTGTATATTAATAAACACTTGTATTTGTATTTGTTGATTTTTTAAAATAATAACTAATTCCAGATTTTCATTTGGACAAATACAATTTTATAATATTTTTATGATTTAACTAGAGCCAGAGTTGCTTCATAAGTGAATGAGAAAAAAAAAAAATCATTTTTAAAGAAGTGTCACCTCTAAAATGTAAAGTGTCTCACTATTTTATTTTTTTGTTTTGTTTTGTCTTATTAAGTTAGTAAATGAACGGAGATTCATTATTTACATTTCTCTAAAAAGGTTCAGTTCACCTACTTGTTTCCATTAATGCAGTTCATGCAACTACCTTCTTATTGTCAGGGATCCAATTTTGTTGGCATTCTCATGGTTTTATACAGAAGGATGGGTGATTTGCAAATGATATATTCAAATTAGAATTTAACATAATTGCTAAATTGCTTTCTAACATAAATATAATGATCAAAAATTAAAATATTGTAATTGAGCTTTTCAAATAAGCAATTCTAAAATAAGTCAAGGAGCTGTCTGAAAATTTGAAAGGATGTCTGAATAATGCTTTCCTAACTCAAGTATAATAAAATGTCCCGTTTTTTAAAATATTGACAGTGCACCTATAATGCCTCTTTTCTAAACAATGATCCTCAGGTGTCACACATCTGAATTTAGATAGATATCTGACATGTTTATTCAGCCTTCTTGCAATCACGAGGAATCGTGCACCTTTTACTGATTTAATATGAAGGTAGTAGAATATCTCGGCAGTGAAGGGTGATTATTATATTTCTTTCATGGGCATGAAAGTCTCATAACTCATAGGCATCAAAAAGTGCTTATGGAGTTTGTGAGTTATTAAGGTCAATCATGGGAAAAAAGAAGATAATCATTTTTACCACAGAAATATTCAATTTATGTTATGAGAAAACTTTTTTTATTGATTACCCATTCCAGAATGGAGAAGAACTTGGAAAAACACCACCTGAAAATTCCTATCTGTCCATTGCTTCCACCTGTCAGACCACACCCTGAAGATTTTATTGATCAGCGACACACACAAACAAAACAGAGAGGAATAGAAATTCATTTTATTTAAATATCTGTATACTTTCTAATATTTAAATGTGAAAAAAAATAATCGTTTGCTTTATTCATTATTTTATTTTCAGGGAATGAAACAAAATACTGGCTACTACAATCCTCAACAGTGTGAAATAGATAATTTCTGGGATTTCTGAAAATAAGGAAGGAAAAACAAATAATAGCCAAAGGCTGCAAAGGGATTCTGGACAGCAAGACATAAAAGGCATAAGTAGTACATGCAATTGTAATGTTTGTGATTGGGCTGTAAGGAAATTTTCAAGAAGAGTTTCTCAGGCACAAAGAAAAACAACAAAATGGGAAATGTGAATAATAGTTATTTTAAAGAGAAGCAATGCTGTTTAAGCAAACTTTTTAATGTTTCAATTATTTTCAATTATCTAAAATTCTGTTTTTGTATAAATAGCCTCAGAAATTTAGTGTGTTCTTAACATGAAAATTATTGAGATTTTTTTTTTTAAAATCTCATTCTCTTTATTCTCTTCAATTAACCAACATGACCACCAGTGATACAATACTGTTATTGATACACATCACTCAAAAGTGGGGCCTCTCTTCCCAGGTGAGTGGGGGCAAAGGAGTCTGGGAAACGCTCACCTCAGGGTGGGAGCGTGGAGCCCCACCTCTCGGATGTAATGGTTTTAAGTTCCCACCAATTAAGGATCCGTGCCCAGTTCTTTCGAGTTCCCATCTGACCTCCATAGCCACAGCAGTTTCAAGTTTACCCTAAACTCAGATTAGTTTCTACCCTCCAGTCTGCTTTCATCAATTACTCCTTTGTAGATTTACCAAACAAAATTCTGAAACTGTCAATTCAATCTAAAAATCAAGTAGGATGAATGAATGTTAAATTTTCTGAATATCAAAGGTTTATCAATGGGTATTACATTACAGTTTGATAAAAACAGGAAGTTTTAGTGTGTTGTGGTAGGGTGACTACAGAAAACATTAATGTACTATATATTTCAAAAAAATAGAATAAAGGATGTTGAATGTTTTCTTCATAAGGAAATAAATGTTTGAGGAGATAGATATATTTAACCTGATTTGAAAAGTACATAATATATACATATATCAAAATAGATGTTTTCCCATTAATCTGTATTTTGTTTGTTTCAGCTAAACATAAAATTTAAGATAAAAGAAAAGATGTGGTGTGTTTCTCTGTGTGTGTGTGTGTGTGTGTGTGTGTGTCCTCTACCCACTTATAATGTTAAGAACTATTAAAAAATTATTATAGGAAGCCATGATATGGGAAAATATTTAAATAATATCACAAGTTCATCATATTTTCTCTTGAAGTTATTCAAAGTATTACCTACAACGATGATTCTTTTGTTTTTTCTTTTATTCACTCATTGATTGTTGATTTAGTCAGCTTTTATTTCTTCATTTCTGACAAAAAGATTGTCATTGGGGAAACATTTCTCACTTAACTCTTTATTCCCTGAAAGTAGTTTATTAATATTTCAGTGACTTTAATTTTAATTCCTTAAATATTTGAATTTAATTATCAATTCTTCATGTTATCCTTTTCATAGTAAAAATACACAAGGTCAAGATTTTCTTTTTTTACTTACTTTGAAGTCCCCTCACCAGTCTGCCTTCTTTTCTTGTCATGTAATTAGTTTTACTTATAATGGTATTTTCAAATTGAGGTTTCTGTATGGCATGAACATAAAATAGATGTGAAATTCAAAGCAATATTTCAAATTGAAATATACAGATTGTCAAAAGAAATTGGTGAGTTTATTCCAGGACTCTTGAAGACTTAAATACATAACATCACGTGTAAAACAATGAAACTCAAGAATGTAATAGGGACAGTCTGTGAAGATTTGTTGAGAGTAGATGAAGTTGTTTTAGATCCTGCATCCTGTGGTCTCCCTGTCCAGGGAGAAGGGAGGTCAGTGCATGAACCTTGAGCTAAACCAAGGAAAGTTCTGGAAGTGTAAAAATGAAAACAATCCCATGAAACAAAGAATCATTTTACCAAATAAAAGAAACAGTTGGCAAGAATTGCACAGTGCTGAGAATCTCTATATTAAGAAGTTCATGACATTATAATAAATGAAAAGAGTAAAACTTAGATATCCATATACAAAAGAATGAAACTAGACCCCTATCTTTCATCGAAAGACTACTCAAGATGGATTAAAGACTTAAATGTTACACCCAAAAATATGAAACTTCTAGGAGAAAACAGGGAAATAACATTAAGACCCTGGAATGAGCAAGGACTTTTTGGACACGACCTGAAAAGCACAGGAAACAAAGCAAGAATAGATAAACTGAAAAGCTTCTACACTACAAAGGAAACAACAGAATGAAGGGACAACTGACAGAAAAGATGGAAATGTTTGACAACCATACACCCCAAAAAGGACATTATGGAGGATATATAAAGAGTTACTGAAATTCAAGAGCAAAAGTGATGATGTTAAGAGTAAAGCAATTAGAAAGTTGGCACTACACCTAAATAGAAATTTCTCAAAAGAAGATATATAAATGGCCAGCAAGAATTGGAAAAAAAAAATCCTCAATATCATCAATAATCAGGGAAATGCATATCAAAAAGACGAAAACTAACATATGCTGGTAAGAATGTGAGGAGAAGTACTCTTGGACACTGATATTAAGAATGTAAATTAGTACACCCATTATGGAAAATAGTATGAAACTTCCTCAAAAATTTAAAAATAAAACTACAGTATGATCCATCAACTCTACTACTGGGTATATAACCAAAGAAAACGAAATTAGTTTTTGAAGTGACATGTGAGATCCTGTGTTTATTGAAGCACTAGTCACAATAGCCAAAAAATGTAAACAAACTGAGTGCCTGTCAACTGATGAATGGATAAAGGTGATGCATTTATACCATTAAATACTATGCAGACAGTTTTAAAAAATGAAATCCTGTCTTTTTCAATAACATGGATGGAACTGAAGATAATTGTTTTAAGTGAAATAAATCAGGAACAGGAAGACAATTTCTGCATGATCTCACCCATATGCGGAATTTTAAAAAGTTTGTGACATCAAAGTTGAGAGTAGAATGGCGGTTATCAGAGCCTGAGGAGAACATGGGGAGGGAGAGATGAGGAAAGTTTAACCACTGAGTACCAGTTACAGTTATGTAGAGCAAGAAGTTCTGCATGCGATGCACAGGAGGCTAACAGTAGGCAATGACAATGGACTGGACATTTCAAAAAGCTATAAAAAGGATTTTGAAAGTTTTCAATGAGTGAAGTATAAATATTTGAGGAGATAGATATGTTTAACTCGATTTAAACACTATGTACACTGGTATTGAAATGTCATTTTGTACCCTGTAAATAAGCACAACTTTTGTGATTTTATGTATCATATAAAATTAAATTATAGCCTGGAACGGTGGCTCTTGCCTGTAATCCCAGTGGCTCAGGAGGCTGAGGCAGGAGGATTACAAGTTCAAAGCCATCCTTAGCAACTTAGTGAGGCCCTGAGCAACTCAGTGAGACCCTGTATCAAAATAAAATATATATAAAATAATCAGGCTGGGAATGTTACTCTGTGGTAAAATGCCCCTGGGTTCAATCCCCGGTACCAAAATATAAAAAAATAAATAAATAAAATAGATAAATTATAAAAAATAAATATTGGGGAAGATAGATATGTTAAATGATTTAGGTATTATATGACATATACATGCATGAAGACATCACATTACCATATTCATATTATGAATTTTATATATTTTTTATCAGTTAAAATGAATTTAATTTAAATGTTTTCAAAGACTCTAAAAATACCATTAAAGACAAGTTAACTTAAGCATCTGACTTTCTGCACATGCTAGCCAGATTCTGAAGATACTAGGTTAACTAATTGTTTTGCCTTCTTCACTTCTTATGCATATTACTGCTTCAATGTGAGGTGGTCTCATACTCCATATGTTCTACACTCATTCCTGAGGTATATGTTTAGTCCATTTATATGAATGAATTTGAGGACTAAAAATTCAGATTATAGCTGTTGACAGTTATTTATTTTATTCTTTGATACTATAACCTCAATAGAAAGGTTTTTGCATTCATTACCTATGTGTTTGGGTTTAAGTTGGTCACTCTCCAAGGTTTCAGAGGTGGCACTAAAAACTTGGATGAAATGGATTATATACCAGTACAAGAACTGCTGTATATCCTGTCACAATATGCTAAGGTGGTACCTGAATTGGGACAAGACCTAGAGTAGCTGGAAGTAGATTTACCTCCAGGTTATCCAAGCAGTGCAAGTCATCATGCCAGAAAACATGTTTCGTAATCCCCAAAATTGAATTCCTGAAAGTTCAAAATTTCTCAATTCTAAAGTTCTACAATTCACAACCTAAAAGATTAAAATCGGGACTACAGTGTGGTGGTGGTGCCAATGGGAACTTGAAATCCAGATCCTGAGCTCGTGGCTAGGTCTGCATAAACCTACCTAAGCCAAACAAAGACTTAACTGACCCTAAAAAACTCATGGAAAATCAGAAACTCGGAGCATTTCACCTGGGGGAACACAAACTGGAGAGGCTAGAGAGAACTTGGCTCTTCTCAACCCTTGAGTCCTGTGGCTCCAAGGGGCTACCAAGGCCAGCTACAGTGGATCAAGATGTTAAAAGGTTGGGAGTAAAGGCACTTGGCTGTCAACTTGTCTGGTGACCAGTTCCAGCACACACCAGTCTGGAACCAGTCTGATACTTGCCCAGGATCCCTGGTCCCCCAACCCCTAGTGCCCTGAACCCCTGGGCCCCATCCAACCCATTGCTCACCTACTGGATCTGTGGCTTTTCCATGGGTGCATAGCCCAACCTGCTAAACTGACATTTCTCCACCAGGCCTGACTGGCCCAGCCCACAATAACCAGCCTGCAAGGCCCATGGCCTGGCGCTGGTCCACCTGGCCCAGGAGAGCTGGCCTACCAGTCATAACCAGCCGCTTCACCGATCAGCTGCAGTCCAACCTACCTGGCCTGTCACTTCACCACCAGACCTGCCTGGCCCACCCAGCCCATTGCTTCACTACCAGCCTGCAAGGCCCATTCCCAGGCCCTGATCTGCTAAGCCCCAAACAGTTAGACCCACCAGACATGACCAGTCTCTATGCTGCCCAGCCACAGCACAGCTTACCTGGTGCTCTGCTTTGCCACCTGGCCCACCTGGCTAGATCAGCTAGGCCTGCCTGAGAAGCTGCTATACAACCTGGTCCAGCCAGCTGCTTAGTATCCAGCAGCTTTCCTGACACAGCCCTTTGCTGCCTGACCACCTGCCCCAGCCAGCAGCTTTACCACGTGGCCTGTAACCGGCCTGCCCACACCAATCTCCCAAGAATGGAAGTTAAGAAGTCTTAAAAGCCCAACCTTCAATTTGGTGAGTAACACAATAAAAAGGAAAGACTCTATAGCCCATGACCCATACTTTAACACTCAGTGCATATCTTAAAAAGAAATAAAAAGATATTCAATTGGAAATTGTCTATTGAATTGAAATTGTCTAGTGAATATGTGTTCAATATCTTATCCAGAATAGTAGAAATGGCTCCTTAATTTATAAACATTTCATCAAGATTTTAACTTTATTTCTGTTTTTGTTTTATTTTATATTTGGTTTTTGTTTTATTTGAATATATGCTGATTGAGTCAAGGACTCCTGTACATAAATATATAAGTTTCTCCTCATTTCTGGTCTTTTTTTTTTTTTCTTAAGGTGTTATTTTCCCATGCTCTGCCCTTTGAAGATTAGGCTTTTGGATTAGAATATTTTCAATTTGTTTTGTATAGTATTAGCCACTACTCTATTTCTCTTTTCTCCCTCTTTCTTTTTTCTATTGCTGACAGCCAAGTTACATTCTCTCTCTTCTCTTTTATATTTTCACGTCTATAATTTCTTCCCCTTTCTCATTAACAACATATCCTAAGTCATCACTGCATCTACCCCTTCAACCCTTTAAAATTGCAAACACTCACTTTTCTACCCTCCTATCTGTTCCATAAGATATTTCATGAAGAAGAAATAAAAAAAATTGCTAGTATTTTATTAAAACTTTTTATGTCTGTGTTCATCAGGGATATTGGTCTGAAGTTTTCTTTCCTTGGTGTGTCTTTATCTAGTTTTGGTATCAGGGTGATACTAGTTTCATAGAATGTGTTTTAAAGGGTTCCCTCTTCTATTTCATGGAATAATTTTAGGAGGATCTGTATAAGTTCTGTGAAGGTTTGAGACAACTCAGCTGAGAATTCATCTGGTCCTGGGTTTTTCTTTGTTGGTAGGCTTTTAATGGCGTCTTCTATTTCATTGCTTGAAATTAATCTATTTAAATTTCTATGTCCTCCTGATTCAATTCAGAGGTTATATGTATCTAGAAATTTGTCAATGTATTCATCATTTTCTATTTTATTGAAATATAGATTCTCGAAATTGTTTTGGATTCTTGCCTATATATCAGTAGTGTCTGTGTGATATTTCCTTTTCTTTTTTTTTTCTTTTATTTGTTATTTTCAGTTACACATTACAGTATAAAGTATTTTGATATATTGTACATACATGGAAAGCAATTCCCCATTTTTCTGATTGCACATGATGTGGAATCAATAAATGGAATGGATTCAAACTAAAAAGGGTTTTCTCACAGAAGGAAACAACCAATAATGTGAAGAGAGAGCATACAGAGTAGGAGAAAATCTTTACCACATGCACTTCAGATAGAGCACTAATCTCTATAATTTATGAGAACTAAAAACAGTAACAAAAATACAAATAACTCAATCAATAATGGGCTAAGGAACTGAGCAAACACTTCACAGAAGAAGATATACAATCAATCAACAAATATATGAAAAAATGTTCAACATCTCTAGTAATTAGAGAAATGCAAATCAAAACTACCCTACCCTAATTTCACACCAATTAGAATGGCCATTATCAAGAATACAAGCAACAATAGATGTTGGCCAGGATGTGGGGGAAAAGGTACTCTCATACATTGGTGGTGGGATTGGAAATTGGTGCAGCCACTCTGGAAAGCAGTGTGGAGATTCCTTAGAAAACTTGGAATGGACTCACCATTTGACCTACCTATCCCACTCCTCATTTTATACCCAAAGGACTTAAAATCAGCATACTACAGTGATACAGCCACATCAATGTTTATAGCAGTCACAATAGCTAGATTGTGGAACCAAACTAAATGCCCTTCAATAGATGAATGGGTAAAGAAACTGTCGTATATATATACACAATGGAATATTATTCAGCCATATAGAACAATAAAATTATGGCATTTGCAGGTAAATGGATGGAGTGAAATAAGCCAATGCCAAAAAAACAAATTCTCAATGTTTTCTCTAAGTGTATGCTGATACATAATGGGGGCTGAGAGAGTAAGGGAAGAATGGAGGAACATTGTATTGTGTAGAGGGAAATGAGGTTAGGGGAGGGGGCAGGGAGAAGAAATGACCATGGAATGAGAAAAAATCACTGCCCTATGTACATGTATGATTACATAAATAGTGTGACTCTACATCATGTACAACCAGAGAAATGAAAAGTTGTACTCCATTTATGTACAATGAATCAAAATGCGTTCTGCTGTTACATATACCTAAATAGAACAAACAATAAAAAATAAAATACTGGCAAATGAAATACAAAATCACATTAAAAAGACCATTACACAGTGATCAAGTGTGGTTCATCCCAGGGATGCAAGATTGGTTCAACATACAGATGTCAATAAATATGATTTATCACTTCAATAGACATACAGAAGACAATCACATGGTTATCTCAATAGAGCATAAATCTTTGGGATATATAAAGAACTCAAAAAACTTAACACCCAAAAACAAACAAATAACCCAATGAACAAATGGGTAAAGAAACTGAACAAGAACTTCACAGATGAAATGTGAATCATCAAAAAATATATGAAAAAAAATGTTCAACATCTCTAGTGAAATGCCTATTAAAACTACACTGATATTTTGCCTCACTCCAGTCAGAATAGCAATTATCAAGAATATGAGTAACAAAAAATGTTGGCAAGCATGTGGGGTATACTCATACATTGCTCAGACATTGCTGGTAGGACCACAAATTGGTGCATTCACTATGGAAAACAGTATGGAGATTCTTTAGAAAACTTGAAATGGAACCACCATTTGGTCTTCTTGCTCTATACCTAAAAGACAAAATCAGCATACTACAGTGATGCAGCCACATCAATGTTTCTAGCTGCTCAATTCACAATAGCCAAGTTATGGAACCAAATTAGGTATCCTTCAACATTGATTGGATAAAGAAAATGTGGTAAATACACAATAAAATATTACTCAGCCATAAAAAATGAAATTATCCATTTGCTGGTAAATGGATGGAACCAGAAACTATCATGCTATGTGAAATAAGTCAGTCCTAAATAAAACAAAGGCAGAATGTTCTCTCTGACACGAGGATGCTAATAGCCAATAATGTGAGGAGGTGTAGAAATAGAAGTTCATTAGATTAGACAAATGGGAATGAATGAAAGGGCAGAATGGAAAAAGAAAAGACAGTAAACTGAATGGACATAGCATTTCTGTGTTTATATATGAATGCACAACCAGTGAAACTCTACTTCATGAACAACCGCAAGAATCGGAACTTATATTCCATGTATGTATAAAATATCAAAATACACTCTACTGTCATGTATACCTAAAATTAATTTTTAAAAGAATTTAAGAAAGCAAAATATTAAAATCTGAAATTTTGGGAATAGGGGTTTCTTATTTAAATGTTCTGTTCTTTTCCTCTTTTGAGCTTTTTCTTTTGAGTTTTAAATTGTCAGCTTTACTTTTAGCATTCACTAAGCTATACATTTCATCTTTAGATAATTTCCAATGTACAAGTGCAAGTGTATAGAGGTGTTTAGAGTGCTTTAATTCATTTTATAAGGTTTTGTAAATAAGATGTGTTAAAAGTGCATATCATAACACTGACTGTGTGTAAGCCTTGTTCATGCATGTAGAAACACTGACTATCTCAATAGAAGAAGTGCTCTCTCTATGTCTGTGTTTGTGAATGGTAAAAATACCTTGAAATCTCCTGACTTCAGATGACTATATACAAAGTGGTGAGCTATTTTTATTGATCAACAAAAGACAAAACGTCCTTCCTGGCATTACAGATGACCACAGTTATAAAACTGAGTTACACAAATAGCAACAAGAGAGAAATACATTTATATATTTCACTTTTTAACCTATTTCTTTATTAATGCAGTTCATCTATTCATGACTGTTATACCTGGGTGACTGCAAATCACCTCCCTGAGAAGGTACATTTGCAAAATTATGTTTGTTATTACTATCTATTTTATTGTGTAAAGTGGTCCACAAATTATTCCATCATGATTTTATATATTCTTCAAATAAATCTCCATATAAAATGCAAAGTGTTTAAAAAATTTTTAGCATTTTTTCTAGAATTATATTTTTAGAATTTTGATCCTTCCAGATTTTAGATTTTAGAGATTTTAGACTTAATTAATTTTGGTCTTTCAGGATTTCAATATTTTATTATTATGTTGTTTGGTATTGTGTCTTTTAGTATTATGGCCAGAACCTTTGTACCGAGTAATTCTATCACCTTTGTCTTTTTTCTCAGAAGCCAAAATTCCTCCCCTTAGGGAGGCTGCAATAAGTTCCTCAGCGGATCTGCTCATTCATTTGAGATTCTGTGGGAACTTTCCCTTCCCTTTGAAATCTAATAAAAAACAATGTCTATGGAATGACATGTATTCTTTGTTTCATCAGAGAATGTAACTGTCCACCGGAGCATAGTCACAATTTCAGAGTCTTGTTTTTGGGCTTTTTATCTATCTGACTATACTTAAGAAGTATTTTTCTGAGACGAGAGGATTGCTCAAAAGTCTCTTTATTTCACTTAGTGAGAATTATCTAGAAAGAATTATTCTATAAAGAATAAACTAGAAAATATGGTTCTTGAAAAGGAAAGATAGAGCAGAGTTGCTCTTTGGTGCGATATTAGTTATCTTTCTAGACACAGTCTGCGATAGCACCTGGTTGCTAAATTGAGGGAAGAATACTGTTTCCTCCAACTGAAGTGATTTTGCAACCTACCTATGGCCAAAGATATCTTCCTTCACAAGTATGGTTTCATATGAAATAAACTGTAACTCATCTCTTTGCTCTTTCCTTTAAACGTACCTCTATTGAGACTGGTCTTGGGGGAAAAAAAGTCCCATTGGTCAAACACACTGCCTATATCCCCATCAACAGAGTATAAAGTAATAGTATAAGAATAAAGGTAGCAGTAGAACTTTTATTGTTTTCTAACAATACAATTGTTAATAAAATAGAATCATGCAACTGAAAATTAAGTATAAAAGTAGTATTCAGCTGACATCCTTTTTCTGACAAGTATAAATCAAAATTAAAAATTATAAAGTGAGGCATAACTCTGGTTTCAGAGTAATTTTTTCAAATTAATGTTGGATTTTGCTCTATCAGTCAAGTATGAGTGTGGAAATACTATGGATATATGAATATTTCATGCCTATTTTTCAGGAAGACCTGGTTCTTCAATTTTGTCTGAAATAATTACTATACATTTAATTACAAAATGTCATAATCACATTCAAATCACTCATTTTTTAATTCAGTTCATGCAGTTTTTTTTAGTTTAATGTATACTTATTATTTGAATGAGAATCATTTTATTTAATTTTTTTCTATATAGCCTATACCCTGCCTTTGAAAAACATATAGAATTTGAGTAACTTTTAAATGACTATAAAATATGGCTAATGTAAGGAAATCCCACAAAAACACGCTGGACACGGGAAATCACATAAGGGAATTTATTAAGCAAACAGAGTGTCTCTCTGCAGGGTAAGAGAGAAAATAAGAGGAAAATAGAAAAGAAAAAAAAGAGCGCATGCTAGAGAGAGTGGAAAGCCAGGAGGATAAAGAAAAGTGAGTAGGACAGACAAAAGAATGGAAAAGATGGCAGGGAAGCTACAGTAAAACAGTTGAATTCCACTGGGCTAACAGGGGACCAATATCAGAGAAGGATACTTGCAAGCTGACTGATGAACCAATAGCTAGCTAGGATGTTCAAAGATTGACAAGTGGTTGGGAGGCAGGGAAAATAGTTGTACCTGATGGGCGGGACAGCAGCTTTATACATTACATTCCCCTATTTCTTTTTTTATAAGAAAATCTTTTGCTCTCCAGTTCTTTTTGAAGCCTTCTCTCTCCTTCCTGCCTAAGTGACTGGGGTTGGTTTTGCAGGTGAGATGTAAAAAGTCCATTCTCCTTCCAGACTTCCAAAGGCAGATGGTTTTCATGGACTTCATTTCCTCGATTTGACTGATCCCCTATTTCTACACTAACTGCCTGTACCCAATTCAGACTTCATTTACCCCTCTAATTCTAGGAACTCCTTCACTGCTGTAGGGAAAGGGGGTGATGACCGATCTGGCTTCTTCGAGCTGGAAGGGGGCAGCATGGGGCAAGCAGTTTGGAGTTCCCTTTTTAGAAATTGGGCCAATTGAGGGGTTCGTGGTAGAAGTCCGGTTGGGAAGAGCAGGTTGTAAAGGCATCTGGGGATGGGTGCTTCTATGAGAGAAGAACAAAAAGACATGAGTACTGAAATGAGATTGATACAATATAAATGTTGCAGAACTGGAACATGCCAATGCATATCATAAAGATGACAGAAGTCAATAATTCCTCACCAGGGGGTGGAAGAACTGAGAAGTTGTTCCCATAACAAGGCCTAGAAAAGTCTGGAGAGGACAAGGCCTTTATTTGGGAACTTAACATTGTCTAGGTTATCAGGAATGTAAACATAACATTTAGTAGAGATCTCTATACTTCTGTTAGTAGCAAACATAGATTAAGCCTATCTGTGTCTGTAGGCCTTAAACTGACTAAAACTTCTGACTCTGGCAGTTTCTCTTGATAGTTATCAGGCACATTTGCCTAAGAATCTCTCTTTTGTAGCTTTTAGTCTTTATTCTAGTGGGCTAACACAAGTGTACATCTTAAGTTACATTCAAGTATTATTTTTTTAAATGTCCAAGAATGGCTATATTTTGGTTTTAACTGTTTTGCTAGGTGTTTAAGATCAAGCTGGTCAAAGTGACCTGTTCCTGTCAAAGAGTCAGCTGAGTTCCCACAGGGGTCACTCGTAGAGAGCTTAAGAGCAGCTTCTTAGCTCCACCAGTGCCATTGGTTAGGCAGGGTCTCCTCCATGAGGTGGCTCTCCTTGAAATCACCAGGGATGTGTCCCTTTTTCCATAACCCTCCTCTGCAGCAGATGCACCGAGTGATTTTTCATCCTCTAGTGGTCTCATTAATCTCCTTGGTCAGGAGGTTGTGTGACCCAGAGTTGCAAACTCCTTGGAGAAGTCCTCTTGTTTCCTGGGTTCAGGCTGACTTTGAGGGCAAGCCCCAAATATGGACTTTTCTTGACCTCTGTATTTAATCTCAATCTCTAAATTTGATCTTAACCATCAAGCAAGTCAATCTCACCAGTCATAAAGCAAGAGTACTGGGCTTTAGTTTCAATGTCTATAACTTTACAGTTATTTACCCCCTTTTATCTAATTGGGGTTTACATTATCTGTCCTATAGCTGATGGCTTACTATTCCAAGTTAATTTATGATGTTCGCTCTTGAAGCAGTACTTCTGCAAAATATTGATCAGGCAACAATTAGACTTTACAAGGAAAATACAAAATGGAATCACCAACAGTAAAACATTCAGTTTGTGCAATACCTATCTTGAATTTTGGCTCAGTTCCCATTTGAGATTACAGTAATCTTTACAATAAACATCAAACTTTTGAACACAACTTTAAATGAGTTAAAGTTAGGCTTACTTTGGAGCCATTGTAATGTGTAGCAGGGTTGTGAGGCAGAGCCTTATCTCAGGTAATGTGGGGCTCTTTAGTGAGGGACAAAGGAGTATTAGAAAATAAAGGGTTATAAACACAGATTTTGAAGATTAAGCTGAGATCAGATGGAGCTCTGTTCTCTGATGGAAACACAGATCTAAAGAGTTATGTCAGCAATCTTTATATATGTGCAATGTTGGGTTCCAAAGTTACTGTAAGGTGGGCAGGAACCAGAGAAGGGAGCTGATGAAACACTGGTTACCTAGCAAGAGAATTCCTTCCTGCCCAGGAGCTGTGTGCTGAGATCCATGTACTGCCACAGCAGTTAGGCATCTTGTGCCCCTGCACAGGAGCACTCCCAGGCACCAGGCATGCCACAGTCATGAGGTCATCAGAGACCCCAATTTCAGTCACTGTTGTCCCATTTTTGCTACTGCACATTACACTCTTTCTTAAATGTCATTTTACATATACCCTATTGATGACAGGTCCTATAATAGAACATTAAATGATAGGTTTACCATTACAGAACAAGTTTAATTTGGAGAATAGCAGCTTGATAAATTTTTTGCTTTAAAGGCTTGTATACCTGGAAAATATGAACACATTTAATATATAAAGAATAATGTTTTTAAGTATGTTACTTCATGGAATAACTTTGTAAATTAATATCTAATTATCTAATTTGTCTCTAACAAACACATCTGAGTAATCCCATACATGTCGACTTTAATTCACTCATCTTATTGTAGAAAAACCAAGATATCAGACAAGTGTACCAACAGTATTTGCCGTCTCTTTCCTGTTGAAGAAAAGTCCTAGAAAAATTGATGTTAGACATTTTATAAACATCGACATTTTATTAGTTTGACCACTTAGAGACTTGTGAGTTAATTTTAAGAACATTTTACTTCTATTAATTTACCCAATTTAAATTGAACCTCTTTAAATCACATGAATTAAAAATATTTGGATCCATTTAAAAATTTTAATTTTTATGGGCGCTTATATTTAACACAAAAGCAAAGACCTTGTAATATTTATCTCCATTGCAATGTAATGGATGTTCAAAAATAACTCTAGAGTTGGATGAAAAGAACTGATCAAAAATCATTAACCTAGGTATGTAGGATCAAAATTGTGAGCTCAAAAATACAGCATTTAAGAAAAACAAAAGTCCTAGAAAAAAATGATAATGGTAACTAATTAAAGCATGAGAAAATGAGAAGGAGAGAAAAGGTGAAAGGAGAAAAGTATTCTGAGTTGTAGCCCAGGAAAAATTTAAAATGGATACTTTTTTCCCTTGGGCTTCAGACTGGTTTCCCACATGCCTTCCTCCATTTACGTTTCAATGTAAGCCTGGACTGAGATCTGAATCTGAAAGGGGCTAAAATGTTCTAGCAGAAGCTTGATGCTTAGGTCCTTTTAACTCTTTTACTGGTTAGTAATTAATTTAGGTTTGGACGCAGAAAATTGTTAAACAATTATCTCCCACTACTTGGCGAATGGGGCTGCTTATATTACAGGGGGAGCAGGGGAAGACGGAGAAGCAGGGTCTGGAGGCGCTTGAGCCTGCAGGAAGAGCCAAGAAGCGAGAAAGAAAAGACTTGAAAATAAGGAATCCCTTTCCATCTGCATGCTCGCTCACGGAAGCTGTGTGCCATTACACAAACGGATTTTGATGGCTTTAAGTACCGGGGATTGGGCGAAGGGTTCCCAGAGTGGAATTGGCCAGATTGGAGGACCCAGATTCCATGTTGGGGACTGATACAGCTGAGTCTGTGCCCCGGCATCCCAAGGCCACAGAGTAGTCGACTGGAGACAAGAAGGCGGCACATAGATGGTGTTGTCACACAAACATCCATGTGGGCTAGGCAAAAGCTGAGAAGAGTTGAGGACCTGATATCAGGGTTTTCGAGCGCGAATGTGAGTACGAGATGAGCCTCAACCCTGAGAGAATCTCCACCATAAAATCAGGAATCCACCTGGCAGATAAGACCGACTATAGGGGCCAGCCATAACTATAAACTGGCCTAGGGGAACCGGCCTACTCACCAACCTGAAGTCCAGTGATAAATGCAGAGCAGAGTAACCAGGGAGAATGGAAGGTGGAGCGGTGTCTGGGGGCACTGGGGCATCAGATGTTATACTGGCAATAGTGGAAGGACCCGTCCCAAGTCACGGCACCAGATGTAAGGAAATCCTACGAAACCACGCCGGACACGGGAAATCGCATAAGGGAATTTATTAAGCAAACAGAGTGTCTCCCTGCAGGGTAAGAGAGAAATGAGAGGAAAATAGAAAGGAAAAGAAAGGGCGTACACTAGAGAGAGTGGAAAGCCAGGAGGATAGAGAAAAGTGAGTAAGACAGACAAAAGAATGGAAAAGATGGCGGGGAAGCTACAGTAAAACAGTTGAATTCCACTGGGCTAACAGGGGACCAATATCAGAGAAGGATACTTGCAAGCTGACTGATGAACCAGCTAGGATGTTCACAGATTGACAAGTGGTTGGGAGGCGGGGAAAATAGTTGTACCTAATGGGCGGGAGAGCAGCTTTATACATTACAGTTAAATTTATATTTCAAGAGCCTTATACAGATTCTAATTATGGTATTACAGAATTACTATCTAACCTTATATGAATACTGCAAATAAACCCTGACTTATTTTTTTATTTTAGATTTCTTTTGTCTTTGGCATAGTTAGAAAATGATAGTATTAGTTCAGTAATTTTATACATTTTCCAGTTTATTCTCCAGATTTTGGCACTATTAAAGCAATAATATGTACATAATAATTGCAATTATATTTTATACAAATATAAATATATTTGTGGAGATTTTCACAACAGGATTTTGGAGAATAGCTTAAATAGGGTAAAAATAAGGCATGAATTACCTGTATTAGATTATAATTTCAACAATTCAAAGGAAAAATGATAATAACCTCAGTTAAAGGAACAGCAATCAGAAAGGTAAAGAGGTCACTAACCTTTTTTTATTAAAAGCAATTTATACTTTAGACTCAGAAGTACATTTTATATGTTGTAAAGTCTTGGAGCATTTCTTTTAAAAGTACTTCTAATTAACCTAAATTTAAAATGAGTTGAACAATATTTTAATGTATAAAAAGAAAGTATGCCTTTAAGAAGTAACTGCTGTAGTTCTTCCATTTATGAAGTAAGAGGCAGAATTTCTGAAACGTAGTCTTCAATGAATGGAAACCACTTTTGCAGATATGTGAAGTGCAGAATGGAAAGTAAAGGAGAAGGAGCCAATTGCTGATACATCCACTGGAGAACAAAATCCAGGAGGAGGATGAAGAAATCACCATCTTTATTTCTTCTGACCACAAGGACCACATAGTGTTTTCTTGCAAAAGAGTTGTCAAACCAGTTGGGAAGAAAAGTTTGAGCAGGAAATTCCCAAAGAGAAAATAGTGTGCTAACAAAGCACTTAATTTCTTTCAGATATTTACACAGAATATGAAAATCTTCTAATAGGGAAAGAGGGATGGAGCCAAGTATTTGTAAAGGTCTCTAATTGAAAAATCCTAAAATAATCTTGAACTAAATCTTAGGGTGTTAAATATTCCCTCCAGAGCTATAATTGTAGGGGAGTATTTTCAAGTGAATTATTTATACTTGGCTTAGACCAGAGTTACATTTAGCAATGATTTATAACACATAGATTTGGTACTAGAAAGGGAACTTGGCATTTGTATTGTATCGAATCATCCTTTATCATGTATTGTTTCATAAAAATGTATGTAAAGTCAATGATTAGCAGTGATCAATGATCATTTCTACTAATTAAATATATTTCTTGGGGAATAAAGAAAAATGAGTCATGTTAAATATCCTCTGTCTTTTCCTTTTATACCAGCAGAAAAGCTGTTTGACCCAGAAATAAAAAAATCACTTTATTTCCCTTAATACTAGACATCCAAAATGACTTGAAGCAGATTAGAAATAAATAAGTTATGAATGACTCATCTACAGGAAAAACTTAAAATAATGGCAAATTCACAAAGTGAAGATAATAAGGGAAAAATATCCAATAGAAAATTAAATAGAAAATTAATATTCTAGGTTTTTAGTATTCTCAGGTCTGTGATAACCAAAGGTTGTCTCTTATGTTTTTAAATCTCAGAGATCTTGAGAAAACATCTAAATTTTAACTAAACTGTGATTCATTTTTCTCATCTTAAATACTGGGAGAAGAGTGAGAGCTATCTATTCCACTGTATTATGCATGACTAAGTTAGTATATACAAAGCGCTTAGAACAGGTTGCCACAAAGCAGATGACTGAAAGATGTGTGGAACATCAGAGGTGTTAACTGCTATATCTGATTCTTAATATATTTATTTCTGCATAAAAGTACATAGTGGAATATTATTCAGTGAGATAAATATCCCTTTAGAACTAATAAATTAATAAAACTAACAATATTGACACTATCTTTAACAGAATTAATAAAATAAAACAAACCCAATGACAGCACAGGAATACAGAAACAAACATAAAAAAACAAAATAACTACTTATGAAGAATCATGGGAGAGCAATTTTTTTCCTGAGAGATAGTCTTTTAAATTTCCTAAATGCACAAAAGTAATGATTGCTCACATTAGAAGCAGGCAAAATAAAATCTGTATCAGTCCTTGTGAGTTTTCTGATAAAATATATGATTTCAGTATTCAGATTATCACAATATAAGTGATAGTCACAATTTATCATATAAAGTAGTATTTGCTAATCTCAAGTTCATTTCCAAAGACAATTCACAGTAAATTTACATGTGCTCTGTTAAATGCAGGACTTAAGTGAAAGTAAGATATTCCTGTTAATTAAAATGTCATTTGTTTTGATGATCTAGTCTTTCTTTCTTTAAATTTAATTTATGTTCTTTGACTTTTAACACTGTGTTTGCCCATTATAAGGGATTTTCTGGGGCTATTCATAATGATGTTTCAGTAGCTCTTCTATAGATAAAATTTCCTAAGTAATTTAACTTCTATTTTGATCCATGTTCTCTTCTCCTGAATCTTAATGTTCATTTTCCAAAACTTGATTCTTGGGTAATTCTCTTCCCTCCATTCCAGAATTACACATTCTCACTATGTAAGCAATTATCTTTACATTGATGCCTCCAGAGTCTAAATCTATACCTTTTGCTCCAAATGATTCAACTGCATTACTTGTTTTCTTCTGGTGATAAAAATCATCATTTAAAACTCAAAATGTTATAATCAGGAATTATTCTCAAATGAACTTCTATTCCCTTTTCTACTTCTGTTGATTGCATGCTCATTCTTCACTCACCTCAGTTTGAAAGTACAAAGTTGTTTTCACTCTTTGTTTTCCTCGACAACATCTGAAATATATGTCTTATATTCCTTCTTTCTTCATCTTCACCTCCTATTTTACTGTGGAATTTTATCTCCAATTTTGGAAAGGATTTCTTCCCCAGTGTATTTTTTCTATTCTCAGTTCTTTTCTGTTTGATATTTCCAGAATAATGTTCCTAAACTATTGATTTAGCTTTGCTAACTGCTTCTTCATAAAACTTTCCTTTCTATAAATCCTGGAACCTCACAGCATTTGGACAATGCCTGCTGTAGTTTCCCCACCACAATCTTAGCTGCATTCACTCACTCCTGACTCTGTATCCTCAGGGTATTGTTGAGTTGACCTGGAATTAGTGTTCGTGGTGTTCTGTCCAGTTTTTCAATATCTTCCTTCTAATGCCTTCCCTTCAGCACTTAACAATTGCTGACTGTATGGACGGGTTTGTCTCTAACCTGTCCTTGTGAGTTGTTCACTATTGCATAGTATATTGAAAAGAGTATTAAGTTGGGAAAACACATTGACAGAAATCAGTCTGGATATTTTACTTGACAGATATGAATCCTGAACTTTCCACATTTAACATTTGGACGCTTCTTGAAAGAAGGATGAACAATTTGTCTCTTCTCCATATTCTGTCCCTACCCCTCACACACCCACAGTTTGGTACTGAGAATCAACCCTGACATCCAAGCCGATTATGTGACCTGCTATATACTACCTGAAGAATTAAATCATAAGCTTCTTGATGGCAGAATTTTCCTGGCCTTATAATTGCTTTATACTCTTGAACATATCCATTTTAATATTAAGAATATATAAGGGTATATTTTTTTCTTATCTTAATTTAATTAATTCCTGTATTTGTAAAATACACATATATTTAATATCTTTCATATCCATGATGAACATAAATATTGTTACATATATTGATGTGTAAACAGGTCATCTACAGGGTCAGTAGGAGATGAAGTCATATTTTAATATGACTTAAAATATTTAGTCAGATACTAGAGTTACCCAACTGATTTCCATGTTGTATCCCCCCTTATGTGTTTAGCAACAGTGGGATACTTCAGCTAAATTGATCATCTAGAAGTATTAAATTTGTTTGTCATTCCAAAATAATTTCCTTGGACAAATTCTGTGGTGGAATCCATTCCCACATGAATTTCAAGACATAAAGCATTTATGGAACAAATATTTTTAAGTGCCTTCCATGAGTCAGACACTGGGAAAGGATTCTCTGATGTTGTTTTGCAGGCATGGTGGCACCTTCCCTCCTCTAACACAAGGTGCACAGAAGAGAGTTGACAGCTTGGTTCCTGAAGGTAGGTGCACTCACCAAGCAGATTCTGACACAAAAGTGTTGTAGGTGTATACAACTACATCAGCAGAATTTCAATGCCAATAGATAACTCCCTATGCTATGAAAATATCAGGATGTTTCTCTACTAAAAAATAAAAGATCTTTAATTTTATATTTGATGATATAAATCTTAGAGGCTCACATATTGTTTTTATGGCTTAATTTTAATGTATAAAACTTCTGGTATAATTTGCACATTAATTTATATCAGTCATAGCATCTGGTACCTGGTTCATTTCCACAGTTTTCATGAATGTCATACGAGTATCCTCTTTGATGTATGTAGTTCACTTGACTAGATTGTACTGATTAAGAAATTAGAAGATGCCACAGTTTCTACTGCTTTGCATTTTTGATGTTTTACTGAAATCCCATACCAAATGCCAACTAGGTACACTGATAATTTAAATAACAGCTATCAGTTACATGGTGTTTACTCTGTGCCAGACATTGTTCTACAAAATCCATACCTAGCACTGGGGTTATGGTTCAGTGGCAGAGTGTTTGTTTAGCATGTGTGAGGCACTGGGTTCGATTATCAGCACCACATAAGAAATAAATAAAATAAAGGTCCATTGCCAACTAAGAGAAAATATTTTTATAAAAATCCATACATATAACCCCTTAAATGGTATTAAATCCTATGAAACATGCTAATATTATTTCTATTATATAGGTGGGATTAAGTAGTTGATTCAAGATCACAGAGCCAGAAAATAGTAGTGCTAATATTTGAACATAATCACCATGTAATGCTCAATCTTAAGAGTATGTCAAAAGTGTGACTATGTATGTTTTGTCTATTCATGTTTTTTCTACAGCATGACTTTTGAAATTGATCCTAAATATACTGTGATTACTATGGCTCACTGAAGTTTGTATTTTTATGATGGAAAAATAAATTATGTAAATTCTTTACAATGAACTTGTAGAAGGATCTCAGCAATTATCAATGAATGTCATACTAAAGATTTAGCGTAAATATACATCTAAAAAAAACAGGTTTCCTAATATTGCTTTATGAAGACAGAAAGGGAGAATGAGGGAAATCTGAGCATACATAAGGCATATTTATCTTACACTTTTTCTTGTGGTCAGTTTGATTTCTCTGATCATATTCATTGCTAAATTTCTTATCTATTTCTATCCACTTTCTCATGCAAAGACTCTATTTTCCCTCTGTTAAAAGTAGAAGATGTATTACTGGCTTATTTTTTTTACCATAAAAGACACAGGTGAGCTATAAACCAGAAATTAGAATTCAGATTATCAATGAGTAAATGTTTAATTTAAAAATAAATATTAGGGGCTGGGGAGATAGCTCAGTTGGCAAAGTGCTTGCCTTGCAAGCACAAGGCCATGGGTTCAATTCCCAGTACCACAAAAAAAAAAAGAAAAAAAAAAAAAAAGAAAAATAAATATTAATGGGATTTTCTAGATAAAGTACAGTGAAAAGAGTAGTAAGTATTTCTGGCTGGGAAACGATGTTTGAATATACACAGATGAGAAAATTTCTTATATTTGGAGGGTAGTGTTTAAAGGAGAAGTAGAAATAGATGAGGCTAAAGACATAGGTATGAACCCTGGAAAGTTTCTTTTTGAGGTTTGGTACTTAACCCTAAATACAATGAGAAGCTGTTGAAGGGATTCAAAAGGAGAGTGATCCAGGCATGCATACTATAATGATTACTCCAGGCTCATCATTAGAAATGTGAATTTAAAAGATTGAAATAGAGGGTTTTGTAGAAATTTATGTTCAGTGATGATGAGATGGACCAGGCCATGCTGTTTGGAATGAAGAGTGATGACAATTTTTAGATAATGCCAGAGGACAATAAAAGGATGTTATATTGTATCAGTAAGGGAGAGGAGGGAGTCATGGCATTTCAATTTGGTGACTAGGTAGTAGGAGCACCATGCATGAAACAGGAAATACTGAATGGTAAGTAAGCTGAATTTTTTTTTTTTTTTTTTAATTCAGGATGCTTGTGGAGATATCCAGCAGGTGACGTGGTGAACAGTGATGGAAGTGGTGGGTAGAGCTACAGGTTTCTGACAACTTCTTGTATGGATTGCTAGGAAATACCATTACCAATCAAGACTGTGAAAGATAAGGTGAAAACCCTGTAGAAGAGAGTTTCAAGACAAATGACAATAAATGGGGTATTTTCTAAAATGATCAAAAAGAAGTAGCCACCAGGACGGATTAAAACTAGATGTCCAGAAGAACAGAACTAAGAAAAGTGCCATAGAAATCGAGTACATTTCCCTTAGAGAAAATAAAAACTAAGAAACTTGGTGGATTTAGTAAGGGTAACTAGATTTGTCTTTTCCAGTTCACATCGACTTACATAGGAGAAATTCAAATGAATTCTTGGTTGTATTTTTTAAAAAAGAAGACGTGAGAGTGTGTTTTGGGTTTTCTTTCACTTGGCTCCTCTTTTGTATTTACTAACCACAAAGCTAAATCTAGCTTCCTTTTCAGAAGCAAATGTTTTTATAAGAGAACTTTGAAACATGCACCAAAATTCTGGTAAATTAAATGAGGAAATAGTTATGAAGAATATCTAAAGAAATGAATTTTCCCATTTTCTTTGGATGCTTCAGTGTGTGTCCTTTCTTGGGCTCAAAGATTGCACTTCATCAGCTGAGTGTCATCCCTTACGGAAGCTTTCCTTGAACTCAGAGCTTGTCTAAATTTCCTTCCCACAGTAACCATTGCTACACTCCTTTAAAATTATCTCCATTTTTTTCTTTGAGCTTTTAAGTTAAAAATCAGGGAGCCCCGATAAATGTGGAACTCAATTTTCATTATAGGTATTTTAAAATTTAGACCAGCTATTTCTTTCCTCTGTTTTATAAGGAGTAATGTTTGTTTATTTTGTTTTTTTGCTGAATAGAATTTTGCTATGAACATCAACAACAACAGCAACAAAATTGAACGGAAAAAACGAGAACTTTCTTCCCATGTGGGATTAGGGGGCAAATAGTCAGACCACATATGCACTGTCTGGTGATTGGTGTTCCTTGGGGTAGTAAGGAATCGGAGAATTGCTCCACTTGGAGCTTATAAAATTATTCCCCTATCTGCAACTCATGAATTTTCTCCCTTTGATTCAAGAGTTCAGAATTATTCTTGTGAATTTCTCCTTAGAGAAGGATCTGACAGCTCTGAGTTATTTATCTCTTGCTCATCTGTGTAAGAGATTTTCTTTGTAGTTGAAAGTTGTCAGAGCTCAAGATAGAGACTACTACTGTTCTCTTTCTAAATTCTATTGTCTCCCCTTCTTCTAAAACACTCACATGTTCATTGATTTACTTTATAACGGTTCTATGAATCGTCCATTTTTAATAAGGGCAAAAAGAAGTATTTTAAAGTTTCAGAGATTACAAATAATGTTTAATAAAATCTAATGAATATAATAATGTTTATTGCCAATCTTATAAATCATTTATCTGAGTTAAGCTCAAAGAGCATTTCTAGTTTGCTCCAGATATTCTTGTTATATTTTTAGCTTTTTGACCATGGTGGGGAAAATTACTTAATTAGAACTTCATTTGAAAAGTGTATAATTTTAGCTGGGTCTAGTGACCCATGCCTGTAGCCCAGTGGCTCAGGAAGTTGAGGCAAGAGTACCACAATTTTAAAGCCAGCTTTGGCAACTTAGCAAGGCCCCAAGCAACTTAGCGAGATCCTATCTCTAAATAAAAAATTAAAAAGAAGGGTTAGAAATGGGTTCTATGGTTAAGCACCCCTGTGTTTAATCCCTGGTACAAAAAAGGAGAGTCTATAATTTTAGAATCATATCATACAATAGTACTTATGTTGATATTGAGGTTTGGATAATAAATATACACCATTTTAGAGTTATGATAGTAAAAGTTTTTTCAGTAAAACTTGTTATCAGGAACCCTATCCAGATGACTTGGAAAAATATACCTGAAATGACTTTATATTTTTAATAAGAAGACTATTAGCCTTTTTTTGTTGTTGTTTTTTAAATTTGTTCTTTTTTGTTATACACATAGCAGTAGAATCTATTTTGATATATTTATACAACCATGGAATGTATCTTATTCTAATTAGTTTTCCAATCTTTTTGAGATAATTTCAGTTTCCTGTACAACCATAAGAAACAAAACAGAGATACCAAAACCCAGTCTTCCCATCTCCTAGCTGCCCACAACAATAACATCTTGTACAACTACAAAACAATATCATAATCAAGAAATTGACTTTGATGCAATCCTATCAAAATTACTCAATTCTACCAGGTTTATGTTATTTCATTTGAGTGTTTATTTGTATATTGCACACATATAATTATGTGTAACTTCCTGGAAAATTTTCACATTTATTAATTGAGGGAATCAGTACCACAGTGAGGTATAGCATGATTCCATCCCAAGTGTCCTTATGCCCCCTCTTATGATCATAGTCACCTATCTTGTTCCTGACAGTCCTAGCCAGCTTTAACATGGATTTGATTCCAAATTCCCCTGCTTCTGTCTTCTTTCTTTTCTTTTCTCTTTCTGTCTCATTTTATTTCCCCTCCCTCCATCCCTCCTTCTATTCCTTTGTTCTAAAATTAAAAGGCTATACTCATATTAGTTATGAAGGGAAAAAAGACTTGTTTCTCCTGGGTGTCCAATTTTAGTTCTTTGTTTTTATCCACAATGGTCTTGATGAGTGCTGATATTTACAATTCATATTTCCTTGAACTAGGTTAAAATTATGACAGACTGAGGAATAATGGCATATTCTGTATGAACACTGGCTTGAGGAAATCTGCATTTCTTCTACCAAATTCCAAAATGAAGGCAGGAGAGAGTTGCTGATTGGGAAATTAGGAAATATTCTAAGGTAGTCCAGGAACAAAAATCATAGATGTCACAGTGAAACAAATACTCACACATTTCCTATGATAGCCTATTAGTTTAAACACTTTGGAAAACATTCTGGCCATAGTCAAAGATTAAAATTTGATTCAGTATTTTCAATTTGAAAGGTATGAAAAAATTTAAAAAATGAAATACAATTTCATATTTTTTCTTGTCATTTCCAAATATAATTGACATGTGGAAACTAACTCCCAAGGGGGAGCAAACAGTTAAATTATGTATTTGGAAACAATTATGTTATAATAAAGTAGTGTTACTGTGGAATTTGTAATAATAAAACACTGTTTAGTTTTTAATGCTATGTGAAAAAACAAGTAATAAAATTGTTTCAGCATTTCAAAATCATGCAGAGTTTGGAAAAAATACAAGATTATATTATAGCTTTGTGTAATGTTTCTTATTCTTTTTGAAAAAGTTTAAAATAGTTTCCTCTTTAATTAGTGTTTATCAAGATGGTATGCACTTAAGAAGCACAGTAAATCGTGCTGAAAATATATAAGAAATAAAAAAAAAATAAAAAAGCTCTCTCCTATATGTGGCTCTCCCCTTTTCATCAGCATCCCACACCAAAGAAAAAAATCAATTTTAACTGTTATATATTAATTCTAGGATTTTCTAGATGGTTTCTACTAAAAATGTACACAAATTGTGCCTATTCATCAACTTTAGATCAACTTCCACTTTAATATATGATAATCTTTACTCCTTTACATCACTCTCTCTTCTAGCCATTGGATTAATACTTTTGTTCTATCATTATTTTTATGAAATTGGTTATACTCCTGGAGTTTTCTTCTGCTCAGTGCATTTTCTCTCCAAGTGTGGGCTCTATGCCCTTCATGTGGAAAGCTGTTCTCAAGTATCTTGTGATCCTTCTTATAAATTATATTGAAATGAAGCCCTCAAGAGCTGATGGAAAATCTTCTTGGAAGCCTTTACTCAACCAACCCTCATCTGCCAGAGACACTGTAAAGTTAATAGCTTGTTTATATTGCTGAGCCAAATCAGCATAACTACTTCAAAATAAACGTGAGTTTTGAAAATATTGGCAGGTGAAGGAGTCTGAACAGGAGTTAAGCTGTGTGATTGCCTCTCCTATCCACTTTTCTTTTTTTGAAAAGGCCAACTACAGTAGATGCTATAATAGTAATCTAAAATTGAACTTGTGCTCTTAATTTCTGAAGCAGTGTGAATGGGATTGTGACTAGTTAGGTTTTCTTTTAAGGTATTTCAATAATAGGGCTATACAATCAAGAAGGATTGTGATCTCTCTCTGGGAAAAATAATATCGCTAGGCCAAGTAAGCTTTTCTAGAGACTGATCTCACAATCGTCTGCTTGGGGAATAAAGCACAGAATACCTGCAGTTCTGGGGGACACACAGTATGGGATATTTTCACTTGTAATATAATCTCAGCCTTTCTCTGGGACAGGATTCTCAATTCTGCTGACCTCTAAATCTGGATAAAATGGTCATTTGATTCTAATTTCCATTTAAATAAATGCTCATCTAATTCTCCTATTTTTTTTTTTTTTTTTTTTGCCTTCCTCTCTGCCCAACTCTTCTTCCACGTGTTTCCAGGTTCTAAGACTCTGAAGAGCTACATGGGTTTTACCTCCAAGTTTGCCTCTCATTTCTACAAAATCACACTCACCACTCTCAATTACTTTGAGTCCTCATAAGTAATAATGTAAGCTTACAACTTTTCTATTTTCATCAAAGTTTCTACTTTGGGTTCTTGGTAGTTTGAGGTGACTTTTAAAAGAAGATGGAGTATTATGTCTTATCAAGTCATAATATAGGAATTTATTTTAAAATCAATTGGCAATCTTTGGAGGAATTGTTAGACTGGTAAGTGTAATACATAAATGAAGTTTAGACCATTGGAATAGTCAAAACTGCTTCTTCCAAGAGTGCAAAATGATAAGAAAGTTGAAGGTTGAGAGGACTAGAGAGGAGAACTGAGGATTATATTAAAAAAACAAAGATCAAAGAAAAATATGAGAGTAGAGGGCAAATGGATCCAATATAAGAACTGTTTTTGCTTTTGATACTGAAATTTGTATTGGAAGTCATGAGCTGATAGAAATCTAAGGAACATTTCTCTGTTCACTCAGTTATGAAAGGAAAAGAGTATATGCAGACATAGAATTATAAAGTTTATATTTAAGATAAGGTGACTATGATGGTTAATCTGTGATCAACTTGCCTTTATCATGGTGTAGAGCTTTAAGTCAAACTCCAGTCTATATATCACTAGGTATGAATTGTTTAGATGAGATTAACATTTAAATCAGTAAGTTTAATTGACTGCCCTCAATAATGTGTGTGGTCCTCATCTAAGGACTTGAAGGCCTTAAGAGCAAATACTGGGGTGTAATGAGTGTAAGGCAGCTTGGGACCCGCAGCGATTCTAGCCGCCGCCCGCTCGCTCCTCTCAGTTGCGGCTCACCAATAGCTCCCAGAAAAATGCACTGCAGACAGGAGGTCTCACGCAAGAGACTTTATTATGCGGACAACTAACACGTCTGCTCCAGGGTGAAAAGAAAAGAAAAAAGGGAAGATGGCGTGTGCGCTTCTCCCAGATATTGGAATCTCCTGGGCTGGAGGGAACCAGTAGCGGAGGAGAATGCTTGCAAACTGACTGATGAACCAATAGCTATTTAGCATGTTAGGACGTAATATGGGAAGCAGGAAAACAGCGGCAGCATAAGCCGGAAATTCCTGTAATGTAAGAGGCGGGCAGAACACAGACTGACAGGTGGTTGGGAGGCGGAGTATCGGCTTTATATTACAATGAGGAAGAAGAAATTCTGCCTGCAGGAGGCAGTATGAACTCTTACCAGAGTCTCCAGCTTTCTGGGCTGTCCAGGGTTTCCAGTACCCACAATCATATGGGACAAAAGGTAAAATGAACTAATTATTTTTGTTGTTGTTGTTTTGTATGGGTGTCGAGCCCAGAGGTACTCAGCCATTGAACCACATGCCCAACCCTTTGTCATATTTTATTTAGAGACAGGGTCTCGCTAAGTTACTTAGGGACTTGCTAAATTGCTGGGGCTGACTTTGAACTCGAATTCCTCCTGTCTCAGCCTCCGGAGCTGTAGGATTACAGATGTGCACCACCAAGCCCAGCTGAAAATTTCTGATTGTAATATGTACCCATCAGTTTCTCTGGAGAAACTGAACTAGCACAGTAACTATTGCCTTATTTGTAAGAGGCTTTGAAGCATTTTTCACTAAACTCGGAAAAGCCAAAGTTAATGTGGAAATCAGCCAGCCTTCTACTCCAGGTCATGTTGTGGCTCCAGTAGAAGTTAGTGGAGCTGAGAAACTGCCCTTGCTTTCTCTTAAGGTCCTGCAGCCTGTGGACAGGACAGAGTGGCAAAGGGGCACAAACCGCAGTGTCTGTTTCTGGGCTGACAGTGTCCAGCTGGCTCTGGAGTTGAAGTTCAAAGGACTAAATGTCAACTCTAGTCAGTGGGAATGGGCTTGGGAAGGGGAAGAAGTATATGTGTGAGATCAGAACCAAGACAGAGGATAAATTCTTCTCTACTACCACCCCTTTCTCCATATGTATTCTCAGTCACAGTCTTTATCGGGGTCACTTTGAAGATGTCTTTTGAAACAGTCCTTTGCACTTGTTTTTCTTCCTTCCTCAATTCACTTATCTTTCATCCCTGATTTCAGCTTCCTTGGAATTATACTACTCCAAAAATTGTTAGGGCATACATTTTTGTCTTGGTAAAACTCACAATTCTGCTGTATACTAAGAAATAGGATATATCTGTGCTACATCAGGATAGATGCTAAACATTAAAATGTATAAACTTCAACTACAGCAGGAAGGCATGCTCAGATAAATATGAATTCAATAATAAAAAGTGTGCCTATTATGAAAATGTAAACAAAGATCTTATATAAACTATGATTTTATTGAACTGAAAATATCAGTGTGTACATTTTGGGTTTATCCTTACAGGTAATAAATTATAAAGTTATTGAAAATTGAACCCATTTCAATAGTTTTGTTTGACATGTTTTCCTGTATTTTGGTGTTCTACTGAAGAGTTAAATATAAAAGTGCAGTTCAAACCCCATCTGACAAATGTAGAATTTTTGACTATGTGTATTTTTTCCATAGGTGTTAATAATTTATTTTTTTTTTAATTTGTTGACATTCACAATACTAAATGCTCACTAATTTGGTGCTTTTTTTAAAGATACAGAATAATCAACTTTGATGTGTGGAATAATTCTAATTTTCAGATCCATGCTCATGAAAATATGAATAAGTGTTGCTTAGATTAGCATAAGATTATATAGAGAAATCATTTCATTTTATTGATTAGTCAGTTGGAAACAAATCTGATTACATTTTGTATGGGTATTCCCATACCCAACCCATTACCAGGTTACCCCTTTAGATTCCTAAATCATGATATCCACTCATCTATAATGCTTGTCCAAATCATCTTGAATCTATTATGGTTTTATCAACGAAGTTCTTTTACTATGACCTCTTTTTGTCTACCTTTAATTCAAATTGAAGTTTCCTCCTTTAGTTTCTATGTTCAAGATAGCTAACTCTTCTCTGTATATTAGCTAAATTTATTTTTAAATGTACTTGCTGAGCACACAGGGGAAATCAAGAGAGGTGGGCTAAAAATAAAACTGGGATCTTATTTTGGAATTTGAAGACCTGAAGGACGTCTTAGGACTGTGAGATATTTTACTCTAACATAATTATGTATCATGTGCCAAAACAAAATGATTCTATAGAATCTATGTTTGTTATGAAAAGAGTCTTATGTTAAATATACTTAGCATTCACTCTTCCAACTCCTCACTGTATCTTATAGAAGTCTTCATCTTTTTCTTTATTGTTGCTCTGAACCACATGCCCCCTTAATATGATCCTTTTTGTTCAACAAAAAATATTTCTTAAAAACTTTCCAGAAAATATAATTATGCAGAATGTCTTTTGAGTTTATGGAAAAACATTATGTTACCAAGTATAGAAAGAGAAAAGACACAGGTAGAGTTTCATTCTAGACAATGTTGACTAGCAGGTAGAAACATTTGATTTTTTTTCCCCTGTAAATAGAAGAATTAGGAGCACTTTAGGTTTTTGAGAATAATGTAATATAATTAGATCTGAACTTGAGAATACTAACCTAATATCTATTCAGTGAATGACAGTCCATGGCATAGTGATGCCCTGACCTACTAAGAAGCTAAAGAAAAAAATCCAGCAAGTAGGGTTAGAAGTGGAAGTAAGCAATAGGAGGTCCTATAAGACATGACCACCCACTTTCTTTGCGTGGAAACCAATTCAATGTTTGCAGAACCAGTCCACTCCCATAGCTGTGTTTATTATGCAAAATTGTAAAATCAATGCTGTTTGCTTTTGGGGTTTTCTGTAGGATTGCCATGGTTCCTTGGCACTTTGGTGATCTCTTATTTATCCCCAATACTGAACTTTTGAATCATGTGATACACTGAATTCACAAACAATGAAGAGCAAATGATAATTGCTGAGTCATTTTTGTCACATCTGTGCAACTTATTAAGTGCTAATCATGAATTATTCATGAGTTGTGGGGCTCTTAGGCACCTTCCTAAAATCACTTAGGTAAAGTGATTTTAGAGAATACAGTGAGCCCCCAACATTTTCCCTTAAAATCAAATCACATTGGTGACTGCCTCTCGTAACTATGTCTAAGTATATCACAATACCCTGAATACAAAAGAGTAATAAAATGGAAAATAAGAAATCTTGGGTTTCAAGACCTTAAAAATTGAAATTGAATTTTGAGAAGTTTGATTCACTTCCTTAGGATTGAATAGTCCTGATCAGCAAAAATATGTTTCCTTACTCCCTTACTATTTTGAAATTCTACATTTAGATCCCTTCCACTTTTAAGGGTTTACATTTGGGAAAATGGGTGCAGTGGTGCACACCAGCAGTTCCAACTACTCAAGATTTGAGGCCAGCCTGAGTAGCACAGCAAGACCCTATCTGTAAATAAATAAAAGTAAAAAGAAGGAAGGATAGAAGAAAGAAACTAATTCTAAGAGTTGGGACTGTAATCCAAACATTAGAAATTTAGACTGCAAAGTAAAAAAGGGTATTGATACTGAGAACACAAACACAATGTATTTTATGTATTAAAAATGTATTTAATATATTAAAATGTATTTTATGTATTAAAAGTGAGAAATTTTAAATTTTACAAAATAAGAGCAGCCACTTTAGTCAACCTGATTCCAGAGCAGGATTAGAACTTTACATATAATTTGATCAATGTTTGAACAAAAATTTAAAATACAGACTTGAATTTTCATATCCTAGAGGTCATTTTTAATTATGTTACTTTGTACCTTGCAATAAGATACTTACTTGGGAATCAGTGATTGCTACTTTAAAATATTTTGCACATTACCTATTTGATTACTTGTAACCTGCTCCTTCTGCTGCACTGAGTTCCACAAAAGGAAAGGAGTACTCCCTGGTTTCCTTCACATCCACTGTGCCCACAACAATCTGGAATTTGGGCAGCACTTGATATTTGCTGGTGAATATCACAGAAATGGACACATGGTAATACACATTCAAATGATTTAATTATTTGAAGCTCATAATTGTTGGGGAATCATTATTGCGGATACATTAGCTATTTACAAATTAAAGTAGAATGCTTATTTTAATTCAACTTTTAAAATATAAAACCTACAATCATAACATATTCATTGTAAGGTCCAACTACTAAAGGAAAATGAGGGGATACCTACGGGGTATACAGAGTACTAATCTATATTCATATGTGAAGCCAGAATGATTTTTAAGGGATTCTGCTGATGTAAAGCAAGCATAGTTACATCATGGAGGGTAGGAAGATTGTACCCCTACAAAATGGTGGTTACTTATGTGTACAAAACTATAATGTGAGGCTCTCTTATGTTCAGTTATTTTGTTTTAAGATTTGGATTTAAAATCCTATTTTGCCTAACTCCTAGAGATTGGAATACTTCAGTATTCTGATATGACATGATGGAAAGGTAGAAAAGGCAATACAATATATAGTTGAAACTTTGCACGTTAAAATGAGCTGGAAGAAGTTTATTCAAATATCAATAAGTAAAAAATATTTGTAAATGTTAAATCTAATGGAGATAATATCTTGTTGATGGGGGAAAACTGAAAGTTCTTGCCTTCAGTGGTAACATCACAGTATTATTTTGCAACTGTACATTTGGACAAATTTCCCCCTGACTTCACTCTGGAAATTAGAAAGCATTATATTTCATTCATGTTTATCAACCAAGACAGAGTAGATTTATTTAATAAAAAGGGAGCCTATTAAGCAATGTCATTCTTACTAAAATTCTTCCAGACTTTTTCTACTTATTGATAGATAAACCAGGCAGTACATATCATTGGAATGCTTTGGTGAGGTGACTAAGTATTAACTTTTAGATTTGCTAGTTTTTCAGTAGTGAGATATTTTAATACATAATTGAAATAGAAATTTTTGTTTTTAATATTTGTGATGTGGTTAGAACAAGGTCTTATCATCTTCTAAATCTAGAATTCTATGATTCTTTAAAGATATAACTAACTTTCCTAACATTCGATACAATTAAAACATGTAAACTCTTGGTACTCATTAATAGCATCTCTTTTGATTACTTTAACTTTTGGCTTTTTGTGTTTGTTTATTGCTTTTAACTAAGATTTGTTCAGTTGGGAGGCTATAAATTAGAAGGATAATTCATTGCTAATTATGCATCAGACATAGACTATCTTTGGTATAAATATAATTTTTGACTAATATGGATATACATGTAATAATAATAATGAAAACATTTCATGTTAAAATTACATTAACCATTTCATAATTTTAATCTATTTTATCTTCACATATGCTGAAGGAAAACTATTTAAACAAGATAAAATAACCATCTACCTAAGATAGACATCAAAATAAGAACCTCTTGATTCATGATAGTTTACCACTGAATAATTAAAACTTTGAGATTATATATCTTATAGCTATATATGACATCTAAATGTCATATGATATAATTATCTTATATACTACAATATGATGATATATCATATGTAATTATGTGTAATATACATGAGATTGTGTAAAATCTCCCTACTCTGAAGTCAGACTATCTGCATTTATTACAAAAAATCAACCAATTAATAACTATGGAACTTCTCTGAATTTCAACTCCAGGAACACAAAGGCCCCAGTGAACTGTTCTCCAATCTCAGAGAGGAACTTGGACGACTCAAGATAGAGGGTTTGAACATTTTATTACATCAGTGCTCCTCTACTGTGGCAGCCTGGGACAAAATGGAAGGCCACACAGCACCTATACGCAGGGGAAACTATACAGATAGGGTCCATGCCAACTATGCATATGGGCTTCTTCAAATGCTTTATGAGTATGTGACTTTATTTCACATCCAAGCTTTCTGATTTGATCCTGCCTAAAGAGAAAAGATAAGGAAAGTGACCAGTTTCCTTCCTCCTTGCTCCCCCCAACACGTTCTTGAGGATCCTTCTTCCTTCACCTTCAGAAGCATCAAGCTTTCTAGACACTGACTTGTGCTTACACCAACAGTTTCTTAATGTGCCAAAAAGGAAAAGGAAAAGATGAAGAATAATGAGGAAGAAGAAGAAGAAAACAAGGAGAAGAAGAAAATGAGAGGATGTTCCACAAAGCTGTTGCTCTCTACTAGGAGTGATATAATTTTCCAGAGAACAGAAAATTTGGCAAAGATTGGAGACAACTTGCTTTCAATTGCTTACTGAGGCCTGGGGGAGGCTACTGGTAAATAGTAGGTAGAGTCTAAGATGTTGCTGCCAATCATTCCACAGTCCAAAGGCTAGCCCCTGCCACAACAAAAAATGATCCAGTTCAATATGTTTATACTATTCCATGCAAGTGCTATCCAGGTTCACTTTACAGATCAGAAGAGATTGGGGCACATAAAAGAATGATAACAAAATGATGCTATGTGAGGTGATAGATATATAAATTAGCTTTCTTACAGGATCTTTCATAGTGTTTATATGTATGCCAAATCAAACTAAACACCTTAAAATATGTCATTCTTATCAGTTACATTTCAATAAAGCTTTAAAAAAAATTAAAAAAGGAATAGTGTCAAGGCTAAGAAACCCTGACTCCCTGATTTAAAGAGATATGTTTGAGGATAAAAGGAAATTCACACACACACACACACACACACACACACACAAACACACAACTTCTAGAAGTAGTGGAGCCAGTTCATATCAGCTTGTGAGAATATATTGTTTATAGCTCTGCTCAATTTCCATTAAGTAACATCACATCGAGTGTGGACCAACTGCAAATCAGAGATCTCTCCACACACACCACGGGTCCCTGGAGAACTAGTGAAAGCATTTCCCATCCACGATTGCTTAGCACATTTCCAGTCATATAGCAACTACTGTAAAAATGTGAGCTATTATTAGTTTGAAGTCTTCTCAATAAGTCCGGGAAAATTGTTGGGACTAATGACACGTTAACTAACTCAGGCTGACTCCTTACTCCCTGGTGAGTGAGCAGGATCAGGGCCTCAAAGGTGGTTTCAAAAGTTAATGACGATAAATCGGACCACCATCAGGGATTGGTTAACAACAGTTCCCGAACGTGATAAGCTCGTGCTTGCCATATAGTCCTATGGAACTCTGGCCTGCATGAACCCCCCTTGCCTTGCTGACCTTTAAGCTGATTGGTTCCCTCCTAGCCCCCACCCTACATAAAAGCTGTGTGACTTCCTCAATAAACGAGTTCCTGCTGTGACTGGTCTCCCTGATGCGCCTGGAGGGCTGGGTGCTGTCAGTCGGCCCTACCTTTCCTGTTCTGGCCTTGTTGGGGAGTGTCCCCTTCCCTTGTCACTGGTTGAGAAGAGCAAGGGGGCTTAAGACCACGACAGAAAATCACTCTAGATTTTATTCCTCCATTTCCTCTTTGTTCGGTTTCCAATTATCCTTTAGATCTTCAGATCTTACAATAGGTTTCTAACTATTCCTAGTCTATCACATCTCGACACTAGCATCTCCTCTATTGATCACATTACATTATTCTCTTTGTCCTACTAGTTTGTGTTATTATTCACAGGTTAAAAAAAAAAAAACTTTTTAATCACATGATCTAATTTCTTCACAAATGCTTACACTTTTGTGTTTGAAATTAAAAAACTTGCCGTTTGTCTCTTTCTGTTTTAAGAAGTCATACTTCATATTATAATTTAGTATGAAGTGACCCCCAAAACCTATTGTGTTATTGTAGAAATATCCAGAGGAAAAATGATTAGTTTATGAGAGCTGCAACCCAATTAGTTCCTCCTGGTTTGAATGGACTTATGGGCTGGTAACTGCAGGCAGTTGGGACTTGGCAGGAGGAGGTAGGTCACTGAAAGAGTGCACCCAAAGAGTGTGTGTTCACGATGGTTCTTTCCCTCTTCTGATTCTCAGTCACCATGTGCTCCTACATCATGTTCTTTGGCTGTGATATCTTGCCTCACTTTAGGCCCAGAGCAGTAGAGATGGCCAACCATGAACAACCTCTGAAATGGTGAACCAAAATAAACTTTTCTCCTCCAAGTGGTCCTTTTTTTTTTTTTAACATTTTGAGAAATCTTTATTTCTTCATATGCCTATGAGTTACTGGTTAGTGGATTTTTTGTTTGTTTGTTTGTTTGTTTTAGTGACAATTACATTTTTTTCCTTAAGTGATTATAATACAGACATGTGCCACAAAACTTTTTTTTTTTTTTTTTTACAAATGGGATACATGTCGTTTCTGTTTGTACATACAGTAACGGCATACCATTTGTGTAATCATACATTTACATAGGGTAATGGTACTTGTCTGAATCTGTTGTTCTTCCCTTCCCCCACCCCTTCCACCCCTCTTTTCCCTCTATACAGTCCCTCCTTCTTCCATTCTTGCCCCCCTCCCACCCCTCATTATGTGTCATCATCCGCTTATCAGCGAGATCATTCTCCTTTAGTTTTTTGAGATTGGCTTATCTCACTTAGCATGATATTCTCCAACTTCATCCATTTGCCTGCAAAGGCCATAATTTTATTATTCTTTATAGCTGAGTAATATTCCATTGTATATATATATACCACAGTTCTTAATCCATTCATCAATTGAAGGACATCTAGGTTGGTTCCACAACCTGGCTATTGTGAATTGAGCAGCTATGAACATTGATGTGGCTGTATCTCTGTAGTATGCTGATTTTAAGTCCTTTGAGTATAGGCGAAAGAGTGGGATAACTGGGTCAAATGATGGTTCCATTCCAAGTTTTCTAAGGAATATCCACACTGCTTTCCAGAGTGGCTGCACTAATTTGCAGCCCCACCAGCAATGTATGAGTGTACTTTTCCCCCCACATCCTCGCCAACACCTATTGTTGCTTGTATTCTTGATAATCGCCATTCTAATTGGGGTGAGATGGAATCTTAGTGTAGTTTTGATTTGCATTTTTCTTATTACTAAAGATGGTGAACATTTTTATATATGTTTGTTGATTGCTTGTAGATCTTCTTCTGTGAAGAGTCTGTTCATATCCTTAGCCCATTTGTTGATTGGGTTATTTGTATTCTTGGTGTAGAGTTTTTTGAGTTCTTTATAGATTCTGGAGATTAGTGCTCTATCTGAAGTATGAGTGGCAAAGATTTTCTCCCACTCTGTAGGCTCTTTGTTCAAATTGCTGATAGTTTCCTTTGCTGAGAGAAAGTTATTTAGTTTGAATCTATCCCAGTTTTTGATTCTTGTTTTTATTTCTTGTGCTTTGGGAATCCTGTTAAGAAAGTCTGATCCTAAGCCAACAAGTTGAAGATTTGGACCTACTTTTTCTTTTATAAGATGCAGGGTCTCTGGTCTGATTTCAAGGTCCTTGATCCATTGTGAGTTGATTTTTGTGCAGGGTGAGAGATAGGGGTTTAGTTTCATTCTGTTGCATATGGATTTCCAGTTTTACCAGCACCATTTGTTGAAGGGGCTATCTTTTCTCCATTGCATATTTTTGGCCCCTTTGTCTATTATGAGAAAATTGTATTTATTTGGGTTTGTGTCCGTGTCCTTAATTCTGCACCATTGATCTTCCTGCCTATTTTGGTGTCAATACCATGCTGTTTTTGTTACTATTGCTTTGTAGTATAGTTGAAGTACTGGTATTGCAATACCCCCTGTTTCATTCTTCCTGCTAAAGATTGCTTTAGCTATTCTGGGTTTCTTATTCTTCCAGATGAATATCATGATTGCTTGCTATATTTCTGTAAGGTTCATCATTGGGATTTTAATTGGAATTGCATTGAATGTGTATAGCAATTTTGGTAGTATGGCCATTTTGATAATATTAATTCTGCCTACCCAAGAACGTGGGAGATCTTTCCATCTTCTAAGGTGTTCCTCTATTTCTTTCTTCAATGGTTTGAAGTTTTCATTGTAGAGATCTTTTACCTCTTTGGTTAGATTGATTCCCAAGTATTTTATTTTTTTTGAGGGTATTGCAAATGGAGTTGTTTTCCTCATTTCCCTTTTAGCTGTTTCATCACTTGCATATAAAAATGCTTTAGATTTATGGGTGTTGATTTTATAGCCTGCTATTTTGCTGAATTCATTGATGAGGTCTAGAAGTTTTCTGGAGGAGCTTTTGGATCCTTTAAATATAGAATCATGTCATCAGCAAATAGTGACAGCTTAAGTTCCTCTTTTCCTATTCATATCCCTTTAATTTCTTTAGTCTGTCTAATTGCTTTGGATAGAGTTTCAAGGACAATTTTGAATAGAAGTGTGAAAGAGGACATCCCTGTCTTGTTCCCGTTTTTAAAGGGAATGGTTTCAGTTTTTCTCCAATAAGAATGATGTTGGTCATGGGCTTAGCATAAAAGGCCTTTACAATGTTCAGGTATGTTCCTACTATCCCTATTTTTTCTAGTGTTTTGAGCATGAAGGGGTGTTGTATTTTGTCGAACACTTTTTCTGTGTCAATTGAAATAGCCATATGATTCTTATCCTTAAGTCTATTGACATGATGGATTACATTTATTGATTTACAGATGTTAAATCATCCTTGCATTCCAGGGATGAACTCCACTTGATCGTGGTGCACAATTTTCTTAATATGTTCTTGGATATGGTTTGCCAATATTTTGTTAAGGATCTTTGCATCTATATTCATCAAGGATATTGGTCTAAAATTTTCCTTCCTTGATGTGTCTTTTCCTGGTTTGGGTATGAGGGTGATATTAGCTTCATAGAATGAATTTGGTAGGGTACCCTCCTTTTCTATTTCCTGGAATACTTTGAGAAATATTGGAATGTGTTCTTCTTTGAAGGTCTTGTAGAACTCAGCTGAAAATCCGTCTGGTCCTGGGCTTTTCTTGGATCGTAGATTTTTAATTGCTTCTTCTATTTCATTGCTTGATATTGATCTCTTTAAATTGTGTATGTCCTCCTGGTTCAGTTTGGGAGGAGCATATGTCTCTAGAAATTTGTCAATGTCTTTGGTAGTTTCTATTTTGTAGGAATACAGATTTTCAAAGTAGCTTCTCATATGTTCTGTATCTCAGTGGTGTCTGTCATGATATTTCCTTTTTCATCATGAATTTTAGTAACTTGAGTTTTCTCTCTCCTTCTCTTTGTTAGCATGGCTAAGGGTTTGTCTATTTTGTTTACTTTCTCAAAGAACCAATTTTTTGTTTTGTCAATTTTTTGAATTGTTTTTGTTGTTTCAATATCACTGATTTCAGCTATGATTTTAATTATTTCCTGTCTTCTACTACTTTTGCTGTTATTCTGTACCTCTTTTTCTAGGGCTTTCAGCTGTAATGTTAGGTCAATTAGTTGTTGACTTTTCATTCTTTTCTGGAATGCGCTCCATGAAATGAATTTTCCTCTTAGTACCATTTTCATGGAGTCCCAGAGATTTTGAAATATTGCATCATCATTCTCATTGACCTCTAAGAATTTTTTTTATCTCCTCCCTGATGTTTTTTGTTATCCATGTTTCATTCAATAGCATATTATTTAGTCTCCAGGAGTTGGAGTAATTTCTGTTTTTTATTTTGTCATTGATTTCTACTCTCAGTCCATTATGATCTGATAGAACATGAGGCAGTATCTCTAATCTTTTGCATTTCTAAGGGCTGCTTTGTGGCGTAACATATGGTCTATTTTCGAGAAGGTTCCATGTGCTGCTGAGAAGAAAGTTAATCTGCTTTTTGATGGATGGAATATTCTATATATGTCTATTAAGTCTAGGTTATTGATTGTGTTGAGTTCTATAGTTTCTTTGGTTGGTTTTTGTTTGGAAGATCTATCTAGTGGTGACAGCGGTGCGTTAAAGTCACCCAGAATTATTGTGTTGTGGTCTATGTGATTCCTGATATTGAGAAGGATTTATTTGATGTACAGCAATGCACCATTGTTTGGGGCATAAATATTTACTATCGTTATGTCTTCCTGATTTACGGTTCCCTTAAGCAGTATGAAATGTCCTTCTTTATCCCTTCTGACTAACTTTGGCTTGGAGTCCACTTTATCTGATATAAGGATGGAAACCCCCGCTTTTTTACTGAGTCCATGTTCATGGTAGGTTTTATCCCATCCTTTTACCTTTAGTCTGTGGATGTCTTTTTCTATGAGATGAGTCTCTTGCAGGCAGCATATTGTTGGGTCTTTCTTTTTAATCCATTCTGCCAGTCTATGTCTTTTGATTGATGAGTTTAGGCGATTAACTTTCAGGGTTATTATTGAGATATGATTTGTATTCCCAGTCATTTGGCTTATTTTTTGGTTTTTAAGTTGCCTTGGTTTCTCCTTTGAGTGGTTTTTCTCTAAGGTAGTTCCTCCCTTTGCTGACCTCCATTATTGTTCTTCATTTCCTCCTCATGGAATATTTTGTTGAGAACATTCTGTAATGCACGCTTTCTATTTGTAAATTCTTTTAACTTTTGTTTATCATGGAAGGATTTTATTTCATCTTCAAATCTGAAGGTTAGTTTTGCTGGGTATAGGATTCTTGGATGGCAACCATTTCCTTTCAGAGCTTGAAATATGTTGTTCCAGGACCTTCTAGCTTTTAGAGTCTGGGTTGAGAAGTCGGCTGCTATCCATATTGGTCTCCCCCTACATGTAATCTGATGCTTTTCTCTCACAGCCTTCAAAATCCTATCTTTATTTTGAATGTTAGACATTTTCTTTATAATGTGCCTTGGTGTGGACCTGTTGTGATTTTGTGCATGTGGTGTTCTGTAAGCCTCTAGTATTTGATTTTCCATTTCATTCTTCAGGTTTGGGAAATTTTCTGATATTATTTCATTGAATAGGTTGTTCATTCCTTTGGTTTGTATCTCTGTGCCTTCCTCAATCCCAATAATTCTTAAATTTGGCCTTTTAATGATGTCCCATATTTCTTGGAGATTCTGTTCATGATTTCTTACCATCTTTTCTGTTTGGGGAACTTTATTTTCAAGATTAAATATTTTGTCTTCATTGTCTGACGTCCTGTCTTCCAAGTGGTCTAGTCTTTTGGTGATGCTTTCCATTGAGTTTTTTATTTGATTTATTGTTTCCTTCATTTGAAGGATTTCCGTTTCTTTTTTCTTTCTTTCTTTTTTTTTTTTTTTTTTTTTTTTTTTTTTGAGAATCTCTATCTCTTTGTTGAAATGATCTTTTGTTTCCTGCAGTTGATCTGTCAGCTTATTGGAATGATCATTCGTTGCCTGCATTTGCTCTCTTATCTCATCCTTTGCTTCATGAATCATCTTAATCATGTATAATCTGAAGTCCTTTTCTGACCTTTCTTCTAACATACTGTCATTAGATTCTATTAATATAGAATCTAGATTTGTTTGGATCATTTTCTTCCCTTGTTTTTTCATGCTGTTCATGTATCTTCCCCTCTAGCAGTGCAGATCTGGGGTATTACAGATTTCCCCCTATAGGCTTATAGTGGCCCTATAGGCTTCCAAAACCCTTTCTTTAAGGGGAGATCAATATTAGCAGTGCCCAATTCAGACACTATGCAATGCTAGACCAAATAGCCCCTATGAGGACAATAACAAAATCGTCATAATAAACAGTATGAGTTCAAATATTATCTTCAGTAAAATGAAAAGATTTGAAATAAGGTCTGCAGTTTCTAATGGAGGACAAAGAGGATGCAGAGGGATGTAAAATGTGGCTGTTAGTGGGATAAGAAAAGAATATACAGAATTTCTAGATAATAGAAAGGGTGAGAGTGTAATCAATAGAAATTGGATGTTAGCATGCAAAAAAGGTAGAAAGAGACTCTGAGGGAACAGGTAAACAAAAGGAAAAGAGAGCAAGAAAAGTAATGAAATAAAAACTTAAATTTTTTCAATAAGGAGAAAAAAGAAAATCTACAGTATAATAGTCATATAGTAATGAAACCTCCCAGTCTTCAGTAGCCTGATACATGAGAGGTACCTGACAATGAGCTTCAAGCCTCCAGCAGGCATCTCAGGATGGGATTTGCCCCACCTAAAGATGGGAGCTATGGCTTCCAGGATTATCCAAGATGGAAGATGGCTGCTCTGGCTTTGAAATTTGTTGGCAAATGGGGAGCTGCAGCTCAGGGTGTGGCCATGGTCAGCAGGAGGTCCTGGAGGCAGGATGTGGTTGGTCAGGCAACGGTACTGGATTTCAGGTGTGTTTGGTGTGGTTGCGGGATCCTGGAGGCCAGGTGCCGTGGGTCTGGGGTCCTGGTGATAGGGCACAGTCAGTTTGTCTGGGGGTCCTGGCAGCAGGGAGCAGTCAGTCGTTGTGAGGGTCCCAGAGGCAGGGAATGATCAGTTGGGCTGAGGGCTCCTGGAGAGAGTCCGTCAGTCCGGCCAGGGGTCCTATGGGGCCTGGCTGTTATCTCAAAATGGCAGCAACCATGTGTAATCAAACCTGCAGGTACTATAACAGTGAACTTCCAGGCAAAAGCAGGCAGGTGGTGCTCCACTAGTGGTCGGTGATCAGTTTGCTGACTGTTGTTGGACAATTGGGAGAAGAACCCCGTGTGTTGGGTGATGGATAGGTGTAAGGCAGGCGATGGACGGGTGAGAGGAAGGCAAATGGCGGATGATAGGTGCCTTACAGTGAGCAATCTGCACTTAAAAAAGGTGTCAATATGCTGGCAGACTGCAGGTGGTCATAGCAGACAAATGGGGTAAACAGCAGGGGATTGATAAGCAGCAAAAACTGCCTCACCAAGAAACAGATATCCTCAGCTTGAAAGCAGAGTTACGGAGCGACAAGAAATGCAGCCTCCCTCTAGTCTGACATCTTGGCTCTCCCTTCCAAGTGGTTCTTGTCAGGTATTTTGGTCACAGTGACAAAAAGCCTTAGTGACACACTTTACCTGAGAGAAGTGGGCATAGAATGTTCCAAATATTTCAAAAATGAAAAAGGTCACAACAGCTGATATATCAAAATTTTGTTGCTTCTTAACAATTTGAATATCTTTAAATTCTACATTCTACTATGTATTTCTACTATGCATTATATACAATTTGTATTATTTGAACTTTATAATACTTTCTGGAAATCCAATAAATGTTAAGTAATGATTGACATATAAAGAAAAATACTGACCCAACTTCTTCATATAAAGCTCATAATAATTTGAAACAAATTTTATTAAAATTATTATTATAGAATCTAAGTACATGAGTGAACTAACATTCAATTTATTTTGAGTGACATTTTAAAAAAGTACAAAGGAAAAAATATCCATGTGCACTTTTAAAAACGAGTGCTTTATGGTTTTATAGCTATATACATGAAAGCATAAGAATAAATGTAAACTCAAATACTGCTTATGTCTAAGCAGTATTCCTCTGCTTAGATACACTGTCAGTGAATCAAGTGGAGGAAGCCATGAAAAAGTGGAAGTGATTAATAACAAAGCACTGATATAGTGTCTGAAATACAGACTCAGGATTGAAGGCTTCAATACTGAAAATTTTTGACTAATTTGACTCAGTGTATCAGAGATGGATGTTCAAAATTTCAAGTGAATATACAATGATTCTTTTCTGTAGAATATCTTTTGATTTAGTTTTCTAAGCTACACATAGTAGAATCTGAGGCTTATTATAGTTTGTACCCAGATTTATAAAATAATTGAAGAATTTAGTATAGTGGTTATTATAGGTGATATGCCTTTACTAGTGCATATAAGATGCTGATAATTTTAAATTAAATATTTATTAAGCATCTCCAAATTCTGGGGTAGAAAGTTGAATAATGCATGGCCCCTGCCCTTGAGGATATCATAGTCTCCGGAAAACATGTTCTTATCAACTAATCACAGCAACAGTATATAAGTGTTATTAAAATAAAATATGTGGCAACTTAGAGGATGGAAATTTTTCTTAAATACCAGGTCTAAGTAAAACTATTGAAAACATACTGATAAATTTTATCAAATTATCTTTAAAAACATGTGGGCTATTAAATGATAATATTTAAATGGAAAATTATAGTCAATGGCTTGGAGAAAATGCATAGAAAAAATAAATATTTTAGTAAAAAAAGATTTTTAATATTCTATAAATATTAAAGAAAAGGGAAATAACCCAGTTTTTAAAAAAGGAAGAAAAAAATGAATGGGAAAATTACAGAAGAAAAAATACAAAATAGCCAAGAACAAAGAAAAGATGCTTAATCACATTAAAAATAAGAGAAAGAAATTAAGAGCACAATGGAATATCAAGTGACATTCATTAGATTGGGGGGCAAAAACTAAGCATTTAGCAGGGTGCAGTGGCACACTCCTATAATCCTTGAGGCTTTGGAGGCTGAGGCACGAGGATCACGAATTCAAGGCCAGCTGCAATAAAAGCAAAGTGCTAAGAAACTCAGTGAGACTCTGTCTCTAAATAAAATAAAAAATGGAACTAGGACATATGTGGCTCAGTGGTCACATGTCCATGAGTTCAATCCCTGGTACTCTTCCCCCCCCCCAAAAAAAGAAAACATTTAGCAACACTAAATGATGATAAAAGTTCATTGATATGAGAATTTTTATGCAGTAATCATTGGGTATATTTGGTACACTACCTTGCAAAATAATTTGACAATATTTAACAATTATGGTAAAGACATACATATCTTAGATTTTAGCAGTTCTTGGTGTATAAAATAAATGATGGAACATATCACAACTAGAATATTAGATGTATCATCACTTTTGTAACTGTAAAAAAATAGAAATAACCAAAATATCTATAATCAGGATAACAAACTGCATATTCTGTGTAAGGATACCAAAAGTTACCTCATGAATATACACCACAGATATGTTGAACCACCTTCCCAAACCATTTTTCCCTGTTTTAGAAAAAAATGACACACACAAACACATATAGTACATATATTTATATATATGTAATGCATGTATACATATATATGTGTATGTGTGCATGTGTACATATACATATACATAACAGAAATAATATTATTGAACTTTAAAACATGCACATGATACATACTGTTTCATTTTTTTTTTTTTTATTGTAAACAAATGGGATACATGTTGTTTCTCTGTTTGTACATGGCGTAAAGGCATACCATTTGTGTAATCATAAATTTACATAGAGCAATGTTGTTTGATTCATTCTCTTATTTTTTTCCCTTCCCCTCACCCTTCCCACCCCTCTTTACCCTCTATACAGTAGTTCCTTCCTCCATACTTGCCCCCCTCCCTAACCCTAACTCTAACCCTTCCCTCCCCCCCATTATGTGTCAACCTCCACTTATTAGCGATATCATTCGTCCTTTGGCTTTTTGAGATTGGCTTATCTCACTTAGCATGATATTCTCCAATTTCATCCATTTGCCTGCAAATGTCATAATTTTATCATTCTTTATGGCTGAGTAATATTCCATAGTATATATATACCACAGTTTCTTTATCCACTCATCAATTGAAGGGCATCTAGGTTGGTTCCACAGTCTGGCTATTGTGAATTGAGCAGCTATGAACATTGATGTGGCTGTATTTCTGTAGTATGCAGATTTTAAGTCCTTTGGGTATAGGCCAAGGAGTGGGATAGCTGGGTCAAATGGTGGTTCCATTCCAAGTTTTCTAAGGAATCTCCACACTGCTTTCCATAGTGGCTGCACTAATTTGCAGCCCCACCAGCAGTGTATGAGTGTACCTTTCTCCCCACATCCTCGCCAACACCTGTTGTTGCTCGTATTCTTGATAATCGCCATTCTAATTGGGGTGAGATGGAACCTTAGGGTGGTTTTGATTTGCATTTCTCTTATTACTAGAGATGTTGAACATTTTTCCATATGTTTGTTGATTGCTTGTAGATCTTCTTCTGTGAAGTGTCTATTCATTTCCTTAGCCCATTTGTTGACTGGACTGTTTGAATTCTTGGAGTAGAGTTTTTTGAGTTCTTTATAGATTCTGGAGATTAGTGCTCTATCTGAAGTATGATTGGCAAAGATATTCTCCCACTCTGTAGGCTCTTTCTTCGCATTGCTGATAGTTTCCTTTGCTGAGAGAAAGCTTTTTAGTTTGAATCTATCCCAGTGGTTGATTCTAGCTTTTATTTCTTGTGCTATGGGAGTCCTGTTAAGGAAGTCTGGTCCTAGACCAACAAGATGAAGATTTGGACCTACTTTTTCTTCTATAATCTGCAGGGTCTCTGGTCTGATTCCGAGGTCCTTAATCCATTTTGAGTTGAGTTTCGTGCATGGTGAGAGATATGGGTTTAGTTTCATTCTGTTGCATATGGATTTCCAATTCTCCCAGCACCATTTGTTGAAGAGGCTATCTTTTCTCCATTGCATATTTTTGGCCCCTTTGTCTAGTATGAGAAAATTGTATTTATTTGGGTTTGTGTCCGTGTCCTCTATTCTGTACCATTGATCTACCTTTCTATTTTGGTACCAATACCATGCCGTTTTTGTTACTATTGCTTTGTAGTAGAGTTGAAGATCTGGTATTGCAATACCCCCTGTTTCACTCTTCCTGCTAAGGATTGCTTTAGCTATTCTGGGTTTCTTATTCTTCCAGATGAATTTCATAATTGCCTGCTCTATTTCTGTAAGGTACGTCATTGGGATTTTAATTGGAATTGCATTGAATTTGTATAGCACTTTAGATAGTATGGCCATTTTGACAATATTAATTCTTCCTATCCAAGAACATGGAAGATCTTTCCATCTTCTAAGGTGTTCTTTAATTTCTTTCTTTAGTGTTGTATAGTTCTCATTGTAGAGGTCTTTCACCTCTTTTGTGAGATTGATTCCCAAGTATTTTATTTTTTTCGAGGCTATTGTGAATGGGGTAGTTTTCCTAATTTCTCTTTCTGAAGATTCATCACTTATGTATAAAAATGCGTTGGATTTATGGGCATTGATCTTGTAACCTGCTACTTTACTGAAATCACTTATGAGTTCTAAGAGTTTTCTGGTGGAATTTCCAGGTTCCTCTAAATATATAATCATGTCATCAGCGAACAGGGATAGTTTGAGTTCTTCTTTTCCAATTCGTATCCCTTTAATTTCTTTGGTTTGTCTAATTGCTCTGGCCAGAGTCTCAAGAACGATGTTGAATAGAAGTGGTGAAAGAGGGCATCCCTGCCTTGTTCCAGTTTTTAGGGGGAATGCTTTCAGTTTTTCACCATTTAGAATGATATTAGCCATGGGCTTAGCATAAATGGCCTTTACAATATTAAGGAATGTTCCCACTATCCCTATTTTTTCTAGTGTTTTGAGCATGAAGGGGTGCTGTATTTTATCAAATGCTTTTTCTGCATCTATTGAAATAATCATGTGATTCTTGACTTTAAGTCTATTAATATGGTGAATTACGTTTATTGATTTCCTGATGTTGAACCAACCTTGCATCCCTGGGATGAAACCCACTTGATCATGGTGCACTATCTTTTTAATATGTTTTTGTATGCGATTTGCTAAAATTTTGTTGAGAATTTTTGCGTCGATGTTCATTAAGGATATTGGTCTGAAATTTTCTTTCCTTGATGAGTCTCTGTCTGGTTTAGGTATCAGTGTGATATTGGCTTCATAGAATGAGTTTGGGAGGGTTCCCTCCTCTTCTATTTTATGGAATACTTTGAGAAGTATTGGAATGAGTTCTTCCTTAAAGGTTTTGTAGAACTCGGCTGAGAACCCATCTGGTCCCGGACTTTTCTTTGTTGGTAGGCTTTTGATGACTTCTTCTATTTCAGTACTTGAAATTGGTCTATTTAAATTGTTTATGTCCTCCTCATTCAGTTTAGGCAATTCATATGTCTCTAGAAACCTGTTGATGTCTTCGAAATTTTCTATTTTGTTGGAGTATAGATTTTCAAAATAGCTTCTAATTATGTTTTGTATTTCCATCCTGTCTGTAGTGATATGTCCTTGTTCATTCCGAATTTTAGTGATTTGGGTTTTCTTTCGTCTTCTCTTTGTTAGTGTGGCTAAAGGTTTATCAATTTTGTTTATTTTTTCGAAGAACCAACTATTTATTTTGTCAATTTTTTGTATTGTTTCTTTTGTTTCAATTTCATTGATTTCAGCTCTGAGTTTAACAATTTCCTGTCTTCTACTACTTTTGGTGCTGTTCTGTTCTTCTTTTTCTAAGGCTTTGAGCTGTAGTGTTAGGTTGTTTATTTGTTGAGTTTTACTTCTTTTATTAAATGCGCTCCATGAAATAAATTTCCCTCTAAGTACTGCTTTCATAGTGTCCCAGAGGTTTTGATATGATGTTTCTTTGTTCTCATTTACCTCTAAGAATTTTTTAATTTCCTTCCTAATATCTTCTGTTATCCATTCATCATATAATAGCATATTGTTTAATCTCCAGATATTGGAATAGTTTCTGTGTTTTACTCTTTCATTTATTTCTAACTTCAATCCATTATGATCTGATAGAATACATGCTAGTGTCTCTATCTTCTTGTATTTGCTAACATTAGCTTTGTGGCATAATATATGGTCTATTTTAGAGAAGGATCCATGTGCTGCTGAGAAGAAAGTGTATTCACTCTTGGTTGGATGGAATATTCTATAAATGTCCGTTAAGTCTAAATTATTGATTGTGTTGTTGAGATCTATGGTTTCTTTGCTCAATTTTTGTCTGGAAGATCTGTCCAGTGGTGAGAGAGGCGTGTTAAAATCACCTAGTATTATTGTGTTGTGGTCTATTTGGTTTCTGAAATTGAGAAGGATTTGTTTGACATACATAGATGAGCCACTGTTTGGGGCATAGATGTTTATGATTGTTATATCTTGCTGATTTATGCTTCCCTTAAGCAGTATGAAATGACCTTCTTTATCCCTTCTGACTAACTTTGGCTTGAAGTCCACATTATCGGAAATGAGGATGGATACTCCAGCTTTTTTGCTGAGTCCATGTGCATGGTATGTTTTTCCCCATCCTTTCACCTTTAATCTATGGGTATCTTTTTCTATGAGGTGAGTCTCTTGCAGGCAACATATTGTTGGATCTTTCTTTTTAATCCAGTCTGCCAGTCTATGTCTTTTGATTGATGAATTCAGGCCATTAACGTTCAGGGTTATTATAGAGAAATGATTTGGTTTCCCGGTCATTTGGTTCATTTTCAAAATTTTGTTTATTTATTTGTTTGACACAACTTGTTTCTTCCTTTATTTGACAATTCCTTTAGGATAATTCCTCCCTTTGCTGATTTGCTTCTTTGTTTTTCATCTCTTCCTCATGGAATATTTTGTTGAGAATGTTCTGTAATGCTGGCTTTCTTTTTGTAAATTCTTTTAGCTTTTGTTTATCATGGAAGGATTTTATTTCATCGTCAAATTTGAAGGTAAGTTTTGCTGGGTATAAGATTCTTGGTTGGCATCCATTTTCTTTCAGGGCTTGAAAAATGTTGTTCCAGGACCTTCTAGCTTTTAGGGTCTGGATTGAAAAATCTGCTGATATGCGTATTGGTTTCCCCCTGAATGTAATTTGGTTCTTTTCTCTCACAGCCTTTAAAATTCTGTCTTTATTTTGTATGTTAGGTATTTTCATTATAATGTGCCTTGGTGTGGGTCTGTTGTAATTTTGTGTATTTGGAGTCCTGTAAGCCTCTTGAACTTGATTTTCCATTTCATTCTTCAGATTTGGGAAATTTTCTGATATTATTTCATTGAATAGGTTGTTCATTCCTTTGGCTTGTTTCTCTAGGCCTTCCTCAATCCCAATAATTCTTAAATTTGGCCTTTTCATGATATCCCATAGTTCTTGTAGATTCTGTTCATGATTTCTTACCATCTTCTCTGTTTGTTCAGCTTTGTTTTCAAGGTTAAATATTTTGTCTTCAATGTCTGAGGTTCTGTCTTCCAGGTGTTCTATCCTATTGGATATGCTTTCTATGGAGTTCTTAATTTGGTTTATTGTTTCCTTCATGTCAAGGATTTCTGTTTGTTTTTTTTTCAATATCTCTAACTCTTTATTGAAATGATCTTTTGCTTCCTGTATTTGCTCTTTTAACTGTCGATTGGTGCGATCAATCAATGCTTGCATTTGCTCTTTCATCTCATCATTCAATGCTTGCATTTGCTCTTTCATCTCCTCGTTTGCTTCTCTGATCATTTTAATTATGTACATTCTGAACTCCTTTTCTGTCATTTCTTCTGCCGTGCTGTCATTGGGTTTTATTGATGTAACATCTAGATTTGTTTGCAGCATTTTCTTTCCTTGTTTTCTCATGTTGTTCAGATATCAGTGGACCGCTGAGATAGTGCAGATTTCCTCTGTTGATTTACAATGACCCTGAAGATTTCTATATATATCCCCTCTTAGCCTTCAGTAGGCTGAAGTCTTGGAGGAGGTTGATAATGCGGTGCTCCACAAGGAAGCTGCCTCTCTAGGAGTGGTGGCCTTCAGGTGGGGTATATTCCCTGCTAGTGGGCAGAGGTGCCTCCACTTGTTGACCAATGGTCATCCAAAGGGGACCTAGGCTGTGGGCTGAGGCAAGGCCTGTTTGGGCCTGAGTCTCTGGTTTTACCGTCCTTGTGGGAAACCTCACCCAGCAGGGAAGACTCACCCGGTGGGGAGGTCTCGCTGGTCAGTTTCCTCCTAGAGGTTCCCCTCAATTTACAGCTACTGCTTGGGCTGGGCTGCCTTCCTCTGCAAAGTTTCCAGGGGCCCGGCCCTACCTCCTGGGCCTGGGAGCCTCACCCTTCGCAGATGAATCTCCTTAGACTGCCCCTCCTCAGAGAATTTGCCCATAGGCCTGGAACCTTCGCTCCGCCCTAAGCCTGTCTCTGTGCGGCTCTTCCACCCAGAAGCCTCCTAGATCCTGGGACCCTGTTCTGCACCTAATCGCCTGGCTGCGTGGCCCCTCCTCTGAGCAGCCACCTGTGGCCCCGAACAATCGCTCTGAGTCCCAGAGACCCGCCACAGGCCTCTTCCTCCAGACAGCCGCCCAGTATGCCGGTGCGGTCACTAGGAGTCCAAGAAACTCACTTCGTGCCTCCTCCTCCCACCAACCACCCGTAGCCCGGGGCAATCAATCACTCCGAGTCGAAGTGACCCTGCCCGTTCCTCCTCCTTCTCCAGATAACCCCCCGGGTGTTCAGGAGCAGTCCCTCTGAGTGGCTCTGAATCCACGTGACCCTCTGCACGGGTCCTCTGGGCAACCGCCCGGAGCTCTGGTGTGGTCCCTCAAGACCAAGCGTCCCACCATGCTTCTCCTCCAGGCAGCCCCCCTGTGTTCAGGAGCTGTCACTTTAAGACCAAACAACTCACCACTCGCCTTCTCCTCTGAGCCGCCGCCTGGAGCGCTAATGCAGTCACTGCGAGTCCAAAGGACCCGCCGCGCTCCTTCTCCTCCTTCTCCTACTCCTCCGGGCAGGCCCCGGGGTTCAGAAGTGGTCAGGGTCCAAACAGCTCGCCACGCAGCCCCTTCTCTGGCAACCGCCTGTAGCTCCGGCGTAGTCACCCGAATCCAAGCGGCCGCTCCTCTTCCTCCTCGTCCTCAGGGCAGGCCCCGGTGTTCAGAAGCGTCGTTCTGATTCCAAACAGCTCGCCGCGCGGCTTCTCCTCTGGCAACCGCCTGCAGCTCTGGCGCAGTCTCTCCGAATCCAAGTGGCCACGCTCCTCTCCTCCTCCTCAGGGCAGGCCCCGGTGTCCTGAGTCCACACAGTTCTCCCCGCCACTCCTCCCCCGGGCAGCCGCCGGAGCCCCAGTGGCTGCTCCGAGTCCCAGCGCTGTGGCCTCCTCTATGGCGCTCCAGCGGGGGGAGGGGCGTCTCGCCGGCAGTTCTACTTCACAAAGTTTCCTGCGTTCCGGGACCCCCGTCCCATCCGGGATGCCCCCCCAGGGGGTGAGAGTCACCCGGCTACTTTGAGTTGGTCCCAAGCGTCTCAATATCTCCTCTCTTGAATCCTGAGTTCTGGAGCAACACGTAATGCAGCCACCCTCTAGGCCGCCATCTTGAAAACCCCCCTAAAATTGACCTCACTGTTTCATTATTTATAAATTATTAGGGATTCACAAATGCAGCAAGGGTATAAAGTTCAAGAGTTTTAAAAATAAATACCAAGATTAATGTAATGGCCATCCTGATATGATTTCAATTGTATTGACAATATTTTCTTTCTTCCATGGGTAGTTCATCATTTAGACACTTTGATATTAGAAGTAGTGCACTTTACATGGGAGTACAGAGAAATATATAATAAATTCGCTTGAAAACTCAAGAGAGGACATCACACACTTTGTGATTTGGGCACATATTTTAAAGTATAAGCAACAATTATTATTTTATATAGTAGAAGGAAAGGGTTAGAAAGAGAACCTTGAAAAACGAGGAGAGAGAAGAGTACTAAGACCAAGAAACACTAAAGAATGTAAAAAGTTTATAAAGTAATGAATAAAAACTTCATTGTGTTATTTACCTAAAGGAACTGGATAGGTAATAATTGCTAATGGGACCTGAAGAGGAATGTTGAAATATATTGACAAGGGTACTAGGTTTAAGGTTTAACTCCTGGTTGATTAAAACCTTCATGGTTTCATGGAATATAGTCTCAGGATATTTGCTATTTGATCTCTCGGCAGAATATCATCTAGTGGAGACCTGATAGGAAAGAATTCAGCATGAAAAGTATGAAGACAGGTTCTTTTATGGGATAATGTGGGAAAACGAAAGCTAATATTTTAAGATTAGTTTCAGGATGCTTAGAAACTCTATCTAAAGGACGCTATAAATTTGATGGCACAATTGGCTGCAACTGTTGTCATCCACTTAATGTACAAGGACATTATAATTTAGCAATTAAGATAATAGCTCTGAAGCCAGAATTCCTGAGATTGGATTCCATCTGTGCAGATTACTATGGAAAGATCATAAGCAAGTTACTTAATCTCTGTGTCCTGGTTTTTTTTTTTATCTATATAACTGGGTAATAGCATCATCTACAATATGGGATTTTATGAGAATTAAATGAGTCAATGCATGTAAAGTGTCTAATTAGCTATAATCTAGGTGTCTGTCTTTATTTGAATATCTGTAGGAGACATAGTTTCATGGATATTCTTCTCAGACCTCAGAAAGATTATTCCATTTTTGTTTCTTGCTAGGAAGATGAACAGCAGAAACCTTTGACTATAGAGTCTACAGAGTAGACACTCAAGTAGAAGCCTTTTACATTTGTGCTATTCTAAAAATGAGTCCAATTTGTGCATGGGAAGAAGACTTAGGAAAGATAGGGTAGCAGGGAGAATGGCTAGGACAAATGCAGGACCCATGACTATATGGAAAGTGACCGTCAAATCCAATGATTTGTGCAATAGGTATGTTAATAATAATAAAAAGTGACCTGCACAAATGAGAATTTGTCTTTTACATTTGAGATGCATTATTATTAAGCTATTATTTGGAGTTTATGTATACAATTTGATTTATCATTTCACATGTATATTTTAAAACTTGTTTTTTTCTTTTTTTACAGTGCTGGGGATTGAACCAGGACTTTGTGCATGCTAGGGAAATGCTCTACCACCGAGCCGCACCCCAGACCTTCCCATGTACGTTTTAAGAAACTTTCTATTTTACAACAATTTGTATAAGAATTAAAATTGTCTACCCAATTGTATATTTACAAAATGTATGGAGAATTCCTATAGACCCTATACAGTTTATTTGAAATTTAATGGCCTATATTACCATAATACCATTGTCAAAACTGAACTGTTAATTCAAGACTTTATTCAAATTTCAGTTGTTTTTTCATTTATATCTTCTTTTTCCTCTAGCTTTCCATTCAGCTCATTACATTACATTGAATTTTCACATGACTCCTCTTTGGCAATTGAACTATCCTTCCGTGCTATGACCTTAATCTATGACCTTGATAGTTTTGAGGACCTTTGCAATATTTTTATTTTTGTATCTGACTTCATTTAGCACAGTGTTAAAGATTCATCCACATTGTATGTATATTGGAGCTCAATTTCATTTTATGCAGAATAATATTTCATTTTGTATGTATAACACCATGTACAACTGTGTTGTAGATACAGTGTTATCTATGAGTATCTTAATCAGATCAATTTCTCATCTGAAATATCTCATTTTCACTTATAATTTCTATGAACATTGATTTGTAAAATAATGATGGTATTTATACAACATATTTTAGTTTGTAGCATTTATAATGCAGTTACACAAGAATTCAGTTTTTAACAGTAGAGCAACAGTTACTCAAAACAAAGTGTATTGTTTGTTTTTGTCCAATTGCTAATATTATGAGTTAATTTTAATGTATTTTTGTATGTATTTTTTCCAATATTTGTGCTCCTGTGAAATTGTGAAATTTAGAAGAAATGCAGTATGGTCATTTTTTTTTTTTTCTGGTGTGTGTTAACTAAACTGAATGAAACGAGAACTGTATACAGGAATGACAACTAAATCAGAAAACTATTAAATGTGACTTTATATGAGTGATTTAATTTCCATGAGTTTATATTTCTTTATTTGACTAAAAATTCGTTTAAATCAGAATTCCTCTCAATTTTGATAAAAACAATTATCAAAATATTATTAAGGACTGGGGATATATCGCAGTGACAGAATATTTGCACAAGGCCCTGGGTTCAATTAATAGCACTGAAAAAATATAGAAAACATTAAAAAAGAAAAACTTTATTGATACAAAAATACTAATATCAACTAAAATAAGATCATAAAAATAAGGCAATTATTATTATAGTAGTAGATGATATTTTAATGCATTAATCAATGTACTCTTTCCTTACAGTAATTCCTTTCTGCCTTATAGCCCTCTTCCATCCAATTTATCATTGCCATAAGGATAAAATATCACTCCAGGAAAGCCAAAAAGAAGATTATGAGTTTGAAATTCCTGGGTTAATTTCATGTAGCATGTCCTTCTATTCTGAGTTCCAGTCTATGATAAAATAAAGTTAGAGCATAAAGTATATTGAATACTGTGGATTTGTAAGAGTGCATAACAAGGTAAGAACAGGTATTTTATTTGACATGATACAGAATATTCTCCATTTACCTATACAGGAGGTTTTCATCTTCTTATCCTGCTCTATGTTCTAGAAGTCTAAAAAGTATTGACTGTATCAATGACTTCCTCTTTCTCATGAAAAAAATGTCAAATTTGGGAGGAAAGTAGTTCAAGGCATATATCATCCATTTCCCTACTTACCTCTAGCTATGGGTCAACATTGATTGACTGTATCTTATGAAGTCTATAACTCTCGGACTGTCTATATATTCCCTTTTCATACAGTTAGTCCTTCCTTTTTTCAAAAACTATTACCTCTTCAGATAGGAAGCTGTAAATATTTCATATTTGTTTCCAGTTCTGGGAAATAGCAACATCCTATGCAGTTCAAAACAGCTATCAGTGGAAAGTAGTCCCTTAATCAAATTCCTCTTAATTATTGCATTTCAGTGAGTCATCATTTCCTGCCAGAACACTGGCATTATTCCAAATGATTTAAATATTTATAGGTCATTATTGAATGTTAAGTGATAAATAAGCTACATGTAAATATATATTAAAGGTATTTACCCAAATCAATACAAATTTTTATCTTTGGGCTGAGAAGATTATTCCAGCATCCCAGAATTGCCTTGCAAGGTTTACTAATTTACCTGAAAAATATAATATCATGGTCAAAACATGAAACCAAGTAATAGTCTTGCTTGGTTGACAGGTTTAGGAGATTGGAGAAGGTCTGCATTAGTTTGTATTTGTTTTAATAACAGTGAGAGTAAAGATTTGCACCTAGTCTCCTTTCAGCCTGATCACTAAACTACATTCAACTGGTTGGTAGCCATCAGAAGTCCCAACTGAATCCCCATTTTGTGCTTTCTGGTTTGAGGTGCTTTATGCACATGCAATGGTCTTAACTACCGAGGAAAAGTATGTGTAGTACAGACCCAGAAAAGGAGGACAATTGGAACTCATACCCTGCTTATTTGAACATCTGACTGTAAGGCAACCTTTGTCCATGATTCTTAATATGGTTGATAAATTGTATTATTTTTCTGCAGTAGAATACAGGTTTACAAGCATTATCATTCTGAGTCTTGCTTAGTAATCAAACCCTTCTCTCTGTCATTGGTAACTTTGCTTTATTTTTCATATATAGTCTGAGTAACTGGCAAGTCTCATTTTATTACTGGCATGTGGCATAGTTTGGATGCATTAGGATAGTGTGTTGTTCAACTTTGCATCACTGTGACCAATATACCCAAGAAAAACAATTTAGAGGAAAATAAATGTATTCTGTCTCATGGTTTCAGTGGTTCAGTCCATGGTCAGTCACCTCCATAATTCTGAGCCTGAGATAAGGCAGAACAAGGCAGAAGGGTGTGGCAGAGAAAAGCAGGTCAATTCATGACAGCCAGGAAGCAGAGAGGGAGAGAGAGCAGGGTGCAACTGATGCACATTCCCAGTTACCAACTTCCTCCAGCCACACCTTACCGCCTTAACAGTACTGGATTAGGTTATAACTCTCATAATTGAATTATTACACTTTGGACATTCTTGCATTATCCCCCACAAAAATTTTTGGGGAACACCTCATATCCACACCATAACATTTTGTCTCTTGCCTCCAAAAGCTCAAGTCCATTTCATGATGAAAAATGCATTCAGTCCATCTCCAAAGTTTTAACAGGTCCAGAATTTCCCAAAGTACAGATCAAACTCTCCTCTGAAACTCAAGGCAAACTCTTGACTCTGAATCCCTACAAACATCTAAAGTTACATATATCCAATATATCATGGCACAGAGGAAACATTTCTATTCCAAAAGATAGAAATAGGGGCATATAATAAAGTGATAAAAACCAAAGCAACACCAAACTCCAGCTGGGCAAATAAGTCCTATATCTCCATGTCCAGCATCTAGTGCACACTGCATTGTAATGTTCTCTCCAAAGGGCTCATATAGTTCCATCCCTACAACCTTGCTGGTTGCAGCCCACATGACCTTTCTCTTGACTTGTTTCTGCTTGATTTCTTCAGTGGGTATTCCACATGACTGGCATCTCTTAATCTCAGGTGTCTCCACTGCAATTTCAACTTCCTTCTCACATCTTCATGCATCATCTCTTGGGGGCTGCCTGAATGACATCTAACCCTGCTAAACTTTGCTTTGCCTCACAGGCTTTACTGTGAAATCTCAGTAGATGCTACCATGACAGCTTAAATCCAGCTTGCTGCATTCCTGAAAAATAGCACCATGTGGATGATGCTAAGATCTGCTGCCATCTTGAACAGGATCTGAGCCTCCTGAGACCATGGTAGCAATGGCCTCTGAGTGTTTGGATCACAAATATGGTGAAACTAGGTCCCCTTGTGCAAATAGGGTTCCCCCATGGTCTCTTCTCAAAAGGAATTTTTGCTTTTACAACCTGGAGCCTGCGATGGGTATAGTCTTGTCAATTCCTTAGAAGCCCTCAAATCATTCTTCCTTTTTTTCTTTTTCTAAAATACTTAACATCTCTTTAGTAGCTATGATCTCTTCACAAATCACAATTTCCTTGGCCCCAGTTTTACATGCACATTTCTCGACAAATTGCAAGATTTTCAAATTTTTCCACTCTGTTGTCTGCTCCTGGTTATCACAGTAAACTTGACTACAAGTTGCCAGCAAGCAATATCCATTCTACTACCTGAATTCTGTGCTGCCTTGAAATCTCTTGTCAGATTCATTATCCATCACCTTTAAATTCAACCTTACAGAAAGTCTCAGGACATAGGCAAACTGTATACAACTTCTTTGGCCAAATGTATCAAGAACGCTCCCTAGTTTAGTTTCCATAAGTGTGCTCCTATTCCTCTTGAACCTCACAAGCTTAGACTTTACTGTCTGCAGTCCTATAGGCATTCTGCTTACAATGGTGAAGTTTTTTTACAGTCTACATCTCTAGACTTTTCCAAATTCCTACTTTGAATCACTTCCAAACCACCTGGTTCCTTTAATCTCTTCTGAGTACCAATTTCTGTGTTAGCAGATACCAACACAGAACAACTTAGAGTAGGAAAAATTTATTTTAGCTCATGGTTTCAGAGTCCATGGCCAGATGACTCCATAACTCTGGGCTCAATGTGAGGCAAAACATCCTGGTGAAATGGAGTGGCAGAAGAAAGCTGCTCAGTTCATGATAGCCAGGAAGCAGAGAATGAAATGAGATCCCAGGGTGAAAACAAATTTCAAAGGAATAACCCAGTGACCTACTCCATTCAAACACATTCTATCAGCCCTCAGTCACCTCCCAGTCAATCTATTCAAGTGAATTAATCAACGGATTAGGTTGCAGGTCTCCTATTCATTTCCCCTCTGAATACTCTTGTGTTGCCACAACTCACACTCAAACCATAAAAGACAGAGAGAGTAACAAGAGCTCTTTAGTCAGAGAAGCCAGGAGGATGCTTTCATTAGGTTCTAAGGTATCAGTATTTGAATATCCTTCTATTTCTGGTGGGTCAAAGAAAAGTTCTGATAGAGTTGACGGTCAGGCCTAAAGAAACCTTGTTGTTAGAGAAAGAGGCCCCACTAACATTCAGCATGTCTTGAGTCTGAAACTTGATGGAAATGAAGATAACTGCAAGACGCCAGTATAGAGATGACTGAAACCAAAATGCTGGTGATCCTTCCCAGCAAATCCCCTGTAGATTACTGCCTGTGATCTCATTCCTCAGACCACAGAAATTACTCTGGAGTGACTGTCACCTCTTTCGTTTGGGGAATCATGTAATTGGGTTAATGTCTACGATTATTGATTGGGTAACATTTTTCCACCATATAATAAAATGAAACTCAAATTTTTTAGTCACTGAAAATTAAATTTACATTTGTAAAACCTAAGGTTCTAGACTGAGATTTGTATCACGTCAAAATACTGATGTTTTCCCCAAGCTACATGGAATACCTATAAATTAAAAATCTCCAGAGAATCTCATTTAGTAATCAATATTTAACCAATATTTTCTAAATACGTAATAGGAAATGCTTTGAAAAAAATTTTATGCATGTTGTTGAAAATAGTATGATTATTAAATATTTACTAATAAATGTATAATCTGTTAACTAATGAATCTTCTGAATTGTGAATCTAAAGCACATAGTTTCATATATCTATTTAAATTATGAACAGACCTAGTATTGGAAACTTAGGCCAGTTTGAAAAAGTGAAAGATTGAAAGGAGATAAGTAGGCAAGTTTGTGGTAAGAGAGTAGGGAGAATTGAGGAGGATAAAAGTATTTTAACTTAAAATAAGTGTGTTGTCAAAACTCTTAAGAGACATGCTCCTGCTGCCTCATCACTAACTGAAAATTTATTGTGTGTGTGTGTGTGTGTGTGTGATACAATGGCAAATAACAGAATTTCTTTAGATTGAAAAAAGCTTTAGAAAAAATACTTTGCCTTTAGCCAAAAATCATATGATCAATTTCTTTGTGGCCAAATAAACTATTTTAAATCGTACCAGAAAATGACAAACTTGAGAACTCATGTAAGTAGTGGGCAATTAGTGCCATTTACACTAGCCACTATTGACTATCTCATGCTAGGAACCATACCAAGAATTGTGTGCTAGTATTAACCACAGTAAAAAGTATAACCAAAGAAGACAGTATTATTGTCCTTTCCTTATCAATGAGGAAGCTGAAATTGATAAAGTTACCACTTTAACATTCATCCAGTTTTAAAGTATATTGGCATTCTATAGTAAGACATATGCTATCTGTACATATGTCTGTATTTATTGTGCTATGAAAAGTTCCGAGATAGGAATATTTATTGACTTTTACTAAATAGGGTAAGAAGTGAATCTATGCAACATCAGTGTTATTTCCATCTAATGTGCACTCACTTTTCCTCTTTCTAAGTGAAACCTGACTCACTTGTATATATTTATTTCCCTCTTGATCTCGACTCACGAGTGATTTCTATACAGTGTGATCCTAGCAAACCCATTGCTTCTTTCCAGTAACCGACTTACAGGCCTGAGTAAAGATAATCAATGAAATCTAAAGACACATTGATAAAGCCTTCCTGGAAAGAAGCTTTCTCACTATGAAAATACAGTCTGAGAAAGACGGGCTGTCTTATCCACATCTATGAATGAGAAAGCATGGTCCAAGTTGTCGTTGTAGCAATGAGGGAGTGCAGGCTCACGATGCAGCAAACATGGTGTGCAGGAGGAAAAGCCAGGGAAATCACAGGGCTATCTGAGAGAAGATTCTGTCTTTGGATTAGTCAACCATATGCTTTTTGTTTAGGTCTCTGGTTCCCTATATCATTGATTGTGTCTGTCTGCATGTGTTTTAAGATACTTTGAATTTTAATTTGTTTTACTTGTTTACTCAATTTAGCAATAGTAGACTCATGTTTAATCAACTTAGTAAAAGTAGATTCACTCTCAAATGATAAGGAAGTAATGCTTTGAGTTTTCTCCATGCAGATGAAAAGGAAGGAAGGTTTTTGGAGGACAAAAAGAGAAAATAAATATGTTCAGTGGTTTGAGGTCAAAGAACATTAGTATGATTGAAGCAGAAAATAAAGGTAAGGTAAACAATTTAAAATATCAGGAAAAATAAAATGTTTTTCTCCAATGAATTGCTAAATTAGCAAACCCCAAAGTTATTCTACTTATAATTGTATGTAAATATGTATTTAATAACTATACACATAGATTTTCTTATAGGAAGTTTAGTGATAGATGTGAGAAAGTGAAATTTCAATAGTTGTAATTGATGAAAATTAAAGGTTAAAAATGCATAAACATATACAAACAGAAATTGTATCAAAATCTTTAAGAATCCAAATGTTTTCAAGGATAGATTTTTAAGTACATTAGATTACATACACTTAATGAGAAAGCAAAATAGGACTCATAGCAGGGAATGTGGAAAAAATAAGATGAGATGGGTTTCATGAATTAGTATTCAAACAATAGTGCATATATATCTGCATTGATTTTCTACAATGAAAATATTTTTGAATAATTTTTAGATAGTCATAAATTGCAAAAATTCATTGCTATCAACACTCAGTAGATCATAAAACTAGCTTTGAAATACATTGGGTTACTATGTATGACTATTTGTTACTATTTGTTCATTTTCTGGTGCTAGAATGAAATACCTTGATACTCCGTTGTTATAAAGAAAAAAGGTTTATATAGCTCACAGTTTTGTGGGCTGAATGTTCATACAACATAATGTCAACTCTAGCAAGGACTTCTCTGGCTACACACCTTGTGGCAGATGGCATCAAGCTGGCTAGTTCATGAGTGTGAAGGAAAGATGATGTCAAAAGACAGAAAGCCAAGGTCAGGAAAGAGATTTTTTGGTAACTCATTTTTGTGAGGGCTAATTCAGTATCTTACAAGAACTATCTTAATCACTTTAAAGTTAGTGTCCCCAATGACCTCCCATTAAACCCCCCTCTTAAAGACCACACCATTTCAACACCAACAAACTAAAAACCAAGCCTCCAACATGTGAGCACATGGGTAACATATAGAAGACATATCCAAATCATAGCTGTATTTATTATGAATATAATCAAAAGTATGTATATAAGCAGATTATGTCTTATAAAACATGTATTTTTATTTAATTCTAATATATACTCATCAACTCTAGAACATTCAGAGAAAGAAAGGAATAAGTGTGGGGTCAGTGCATGATTTTGGTGTTACTGTTAAATCTTATAACAAACACAAACCTTAAGCATATGTTGTTATTTATGGAAAGCACAGCTATGCTCCATCTGTTTGCAGATTTTAGGGTAATGTTTCTTAACTCGATGTCATGGCTAAAAATCTTTATTCTTTGCTCTCATGGGCCTATATGCATGTGATGAAGCTTCACTAATGTTTAAGAATTAACTCTTTTATGAGATTCACCAGATTATACAAGTCAAAATGAATGGCTTTCTATAACATCTGTAAAGTCCTGCATACGTAGCAGTATTATTCATTATAATCTGTAATGTGGTTATTTGTTCAAGGATCTGCTCATATGCATCTTTTTAGTGCTCATTGGTCTAGGTGAGTCACAATGCTTACAATATATGAGTGGGGCTAGTTTCAAGAGTTTATTTAGCCATGGCAGGACATAATGATAAACAATTATAATCACATTTCAGATGGAATGCAGAAATATTTAAAAATAAAAATTGAGTTGTCAGGATTAGGTAGCATATCATAATTCTTAAAATAGCATGACATTGGAGAAATAAGCATTTGCATTATGATTCTGACTCACTAAATAGTAGTTCCATGATTTGGATCAGTCTTGCCCTTGAAATGCAGTATCCTCTTTATTTTTATAAAGGGATGATATTACATAACTTTCACAATTGGTCAGAATTATAAGTCATAAAAGTGGACAACTAAAATACCATCTCTTACCACTAAAATACTCAAAAATTGGTGATTTTTATCAGAAGTGGCAATGGCAATATTAGCAATCATTTAAGAAATTGCTAGAATCAATCACCCATAAATTCATCATATTGAATTTAAGAAAATGATTGATTTTCATGTAACATATGTATGGCATTTGCAAATGTTTTACTTATGAAACTAAATTGATTAACTTCCTCAAAGACCCTATGAGAATATTTGTCAGATGTTAGAAACTCCCAGCCCAGAAAAATATACTCAATCACACATGCTTTCTGGTTGTCCATAGATAACAGAAATTTTTATTTAAAATATATATCATAGCTGACAGAAAAATATATGCTATTAATCAACAATATAATCTTGTTTCTATTAATCAAACTAAAATACTTAATTGTTTTGGAAACATGCTAACATTGCTTTGTATAACTTGACATGAAATTATATAGATAACCCAAACCACAGAGACATGAATATATGTGTATCTATTTTTGTTCTAACTTATTTGACAAAAATGTATATCTGTGTGGGCTATGTGTGTGTATGTGTGTGTGTGTGTGTGTGTGTGAGAGAGAGAGAGAGATAGGGAGAGAGAGAGAGAGAGAATAATAATGTGTACCAGGTAGACATAAATTTAAAAGTGATGAAATAAAACACAGAAGAAATATCAGAGAACACATTAAAAAGTATATTACCAAAAAACCAGTATATAATCTTAATTCAAAATTTCTCTTGTTTTGCTCTCAGATTCATATTTTAGTGGCAATGTTATAAAAATTTCCCATGGTTGTAGCAATAAAAATGTAAAGTATACGTACATTAAAAAAGGAAAAGAGCTACTATAATTTTTAGAACTCACTTCTAAAACAATTATTTTCTAAGAATTCCTTTCCTGCTGTCAGAATGGAGTTAGAATTCATCCTCTTACATTCAATTCCTCAGAAACATAAATCCTTTCAAATGCAAGTGGATCCTAAAAATAGTCACTGGCCAGTAAGGATTAATCAGACTCTGCTCATGTTATCAGTTATTTATATACCATTTTCCCAACTGAGCATCCCTACTGCCATAATGACCTGAATGCCTGCAGTGCTCAGCTGCCGAGGCAAAGCTTACAAGCCGATTTTATTGCTTTAGACACATTGAGCAACAGAAGAGCCCATCAGCACAAGAACATTAGGATGCCAGAAGTGTATTCCAATCATTTGCAATACGAAATCACTGTACAGTTTGAATATCTATCAAATCCTGTGTCTTTCTTTCCTTCGAGAAGTCTATAACACCCAATAAACTACACGAGCAGTGATGAATTCATTCTCCTAATGGAATTTCAAATGATATCTGATTTGATGTTTAAATTAAATGGTTACCACTCCCCACTGATGGTTTTGTAGTTAACATCTTTGCCTCTTTGGCACTACCTAAATTTGGGGAATACTGAATTATATTTTGTTGACCAAGAATTACTACATTCATATCCATGATACAGAATAATACTTTATTATTTTATACTGAGTCCCAGAACTTGCATGGAGTATTTTTATTCTTATGCTATAGAAATTGAATTTGTGTTCCCCATGAGTTATTGATTTAGACAGTCATAAATATACACACATTCATACATATATATGTAGGTAGATTTGATGGTCTAATATCTATCTATCTATCTATCTATCTATCTATCTATCTATCTATCTATCTATGTAGGTATTATGTGTCCTTGTAAAACAAAAGGATATATATCCTTTACTTTTCAGAAGTCAAAGTAAAGATGGAATAATTGTCTCTATTTCATAGATTCTAGTCTAAAATGTTCTCCCTTAGAAATCTCATAGATACCAATTTATTCTCACTGTAGGAGGTGAGTTCATATTGTGATATCCTAATCTTATGCAAAATATAACATATACCTAATACTACACCATACTAGTCAGTTGATAGAATTAGAAACTGTCATTAAAATTGTATCATTACAAGCACTTATTGTCATGTCGCACTTTTTTTTCTTGCAACCTAAAATCTCAGATTGATAAAAACCTCAAACTTCTTATTCATTGTCACAGTCTCTTTGTGGATGATGATACATAATGTGGGGTAGGGGGCAGGGAGGTAAGAATGGAAGAAGGATGGATTGTATAGAGGAAAAAGAGGGGTGGGCAGGGGGTGGGGGAAGGAAAAATAACAGAATGAGACAAACATCATCATTACCCTATGTACATGTATGATTACACAATGGTGCAACTCTACTTCGTGTATAACCATAGCAACAACAGTTGTACCACATTTGTGTACAATAAATCAAAATACATTAAAAAAAAGAAATAGGAAAATACCCATTTTACTTAAAAAAAAGTATAACCTTAAACAAAATGTTAAAATGTTAATGTTGTAAAACTAATTTAAAGCTCCTGATTCACCTTGTACAATGTTAAAATTCAGTAACTATAATTTGTTGCTTTTATTTAGTATATGATTTGTGAAATATTTTCTAACAGATACTACAGAATATTGTATTCCAAAACTAAGAACTGCAAGATGAAAACCAGTTCTTCTTACAAACACTTCATGAGGTCACTTAAGTTATGTGCTATAGACCACTAATGCAGGTTCATTTTGTACTTTATATTCTCCATACGAAAAAGGTACTTTTGAAAAGAATACTCACAGAAAAGGATACATTGGTACACAATGTAGCAGGGGTATTTTACAAAAATGTTATATAACAAGGAATACCTGCGAAGATGATCTATCCAAGATGATGGCTCACTTTTTTTCCCTAAATATAAATTAATTTTGATTTGTATTTAATATAAAACTGGTTGTATAAGCAGAGCTAAAGAAGCAAATATCAATAAAAAATCCATAGTTATTTTGGATTACTAAGGTAAATCTAGCATCACTTAGGTGGGTTTTTGTTTTGTTCATTTGTTTTTTGAGGCTAACCTTTGGGGTTATTTGTCCATTAGAAAAGTTTGTGTTATTAGTGTATAAATTACATTTACTTGTTTATGTACCATAGTTTCACTTTTTTGTAAATGGTTTTAGTAAAAGTAGTATCTTAAATATGCAGTTTGGTCAATTGCTCTAGTTTGTGTCTGTTGGTTGGTTTTTCATTTTATTCAATTAAATCTAGGAATCTAAAATTTCAACAAAAATAATTTTTCAAAATTTGATTTTTTTTTATTCTGTGCTTTGCATCTCTGGAGAGAGAAAGCAACTTCAAAACTCATTTCTGAGACTGCTGGGGGAGGTTTAAGTAGAGAAAGGGAGTGAATGAGAACTTCTCTTAGGAATCAAGAAATGTGTGCATAATTTGTCCTTGAATTATTCTTATTTTTTTAGCTTATTTTCTGTATAATTTAGCACTGTGTTGGGGAAAGATACTGTTTTTAAATAATGTATAATTTGAAAAATAATTTGTTACAGTCTGAATGAATGTTTGCTTGGTAATTTTCCAATTACATTTGATGATGACATTTATAATTAAATCATCTTACCTTAATATTCTAACACTTTCTATGGAATATTTACCTTATAGGAGAGTTGACAATGAGGTAAATTATTGTATCTGATATTACATCAAAGAGGATTCTTTTTTTAATAATAAAAAAAATCATTTGAGAATGTCACTGTAAAAAGAATGCAACTTCAGATCCATGGACTTTGGAACCAGCTGGGTGCATCACCTGGCGATCATTCTTTCCTCTAGCTCATAAGGCACCTCCTGGTGACCCAGGACTGGCAGCAGAGCATATGGTCCTATGAACTCTCTGTTCTCTAGGGATGACTAAAGTTGTCACTCCTAGGAGATCTGAAGAGAACGTATTCCTACCGAAGTGTAAGTGCACATCTTTATGTGAGTATCAATTCCCTGGTTGCCTGAATGTATCGTGATGTTCCGCAATGTTACTGCTTTATATGGAAATGGTCAAGAGACTTTTCTCCTTTGCTTCTTGGTTACTTTCAATCAAATTAAGTATACATGTATAGACACATATATATGTCGATACTATATGTTTACAACCACAATTTAAAAACCATAAAACACAGCGATACCTAAAAATAATTTAGTAAGCCTAAAATTTCTACAAATACCATTTAAGTACTTTAGTCCATTGTTTTAAAAATATCACTATTGGTAAATAGATTTTTTTTAAAGTTTGTAAGAGTAAAACTTTTGCATACAAAAACAAAAAGATTCATTATAAGACATTCCTTTCATAATCCTGTCTAGAAAACTGAAAAAAATTATATAATAAAATATAGTCTCTTCCTATATAATATATAAATATATAACATTGGAATTCTTGATATTAAATAAATATTTAAATATTAAGGCATGTCTAACTTTTCTTTGAAACTTTAATAAGATTGAACAAATTTTAAAATAATTAGAATTAAATTAAATACTATTTGGATTTATCATTTTAACAGATGAAATCACTCCCTGTGGAGAGATGGAAGTGAAAGTATGATTTAGGAATGGATAGGTTTGGCAGAGAAAATGAATTACCGGTGAAGGATTCAGAAATTAGTAACATTGAAAGTCCAAAGAATAAAATTCATAATAAATTCCAGTGTGATATTTAATTAAATGTTCAGTTCATAAGATGACATGACCACTGTGGTTGATAGTAAAATACATGCTCTCATTATCAATTTTTGCCAGGTTGGTCAGAAATTTTTCAATGTTTCTCTTTTAGAGTTCTTCATTAATCATGAAGAATAAACCTTGAATATTCTATCACTATAGAAAATGTCAGCTGTTTGTTGAATCAGTAGCAGCGTAGCTATTATTACAAAGGGTATGAAATTTTTTTTCCTACAAAAAAATCGAGTGATGCAAAACCTTTAATGTTAAAATTTATTGAAACAACTATGTAATTTGTGTGAAAAATAAAAATTGGGATTTTTCCCTGTGGAGGCACTAATATATGATATTTTGCTATCAGTATTGGTTAGTCACAGGTAATGTAGATAGAATAGAATCATATAAAATATTCAAGCCAAGAGAAGGCACAAAAAGTGAATAAAAACAGAAAAAATTGAAACCCTATTAAAATAGATCTAAATTAAAATGTGCAAATAACATATATAATATTAAATATAAATTAAACATCCCAATTAATATAGCAAAAATGAAAATTAGATTAAAAAAGCAATGCATTCTCTGTGCTGCATTCTAAAAACACATTTAAAAGATAAACACAAATATATTTTATGTTAAAAAAGGCAAATGGATACCCTGCTCATAGAAATTGGAAAAAATGCTGAGTGGCTATTAACTCTGAACAAAGCAAATTTCAGAGAAAGCATTAATTAAATAAACAAGATTGTTTCAAAATAAAATTAATAAAGATCTTACAATTATTTGTGTGTCTAATAATAGAGCAAACTCATCTTTAGTTTTGAAAGCTAGTTTATGGAATAAAAAGACAGAAAATTGGTAAATACATGGAAAGCTTGAACACCATATTGACCTAATGGAAATTTATAGAAAATTCTACCCAACAGCACCAGAGTAAACACTTTTAAAGAAAATGGATTTTTCTCAATATAGACTATATTCTAGATCATAGCAGAAGGCTTTCAACATTTAAAATAATCAAGTTATAAAAGGTATATTCTCTGACCACGAGAAATTTTATTTAGTAGTCTATCAGTAGAAAGACATGTTGAAAATGCCCATGCATTTTAAAACTAAATAACATGCTTATAAGTAAACCTATAGGTCAAAGAAAAAACAAAAGAGAAATTAGAAGATATATCTCAAATCAATATCTTCAGTTAGTTTTCCACTTCAGAAAATGGAAAAAATGAGGAAATAACAAAAGGAAAAAAAAAAAAAAAAGAAAAAAGAAAAGAAACTACTGAAGGATGAGACAGAAAAAAAGAAAGATATTAATCAGACTGACCAGGTAAAGGCACAAATGATCAAAGTTGTTTCCAAAATAAAGAAAGTAAATAACTCCATATCAAAGAATTTTAATGCTTATTTAAGTATCTTTTCATGAAGCTCTTCAGATTGAGTTGACATTAGTGGTGAATCCTACCAAGCAATTAATGATAAATAAAATCATGTCACACATACTTTTAGAAAAGGATATAAAAGGAGGATATATACCCCTCCTATCCAATGAGACATAACTAATGACAAAACTAGGTAATGATACTACTAGAAAAGATAGTTATAAGCCAATATCTTTCCAGAAAACAATGTAGTTATTTAAAAGATTCAACAACTGAATACTACAGGGGTGACAGAATTCTGAGTGGTGCTTGTTCGGTCTCTGAAATTGCAGAATGCCGTGTCCAACTCTTCCATGGAGGATCTGGACTTTTTTGGTACAGTGACCTACAGAATTTAGCCAAGAGACAGGACCTCCAGGCAGAGAAGGCAGACAAGTAGCTAAAAACCTTTAAAGTCCATCTTAAATGCAAAGCAAGAAAATAAAATAAGAATCAAAATGAAAGTCAAATTTTACCTTCGCTTGTGATAAGACTCAGTTACAGATTAACAGAAACAAGCAGTGAGGGAGTCAGTTGTCATGTCACCACAACAGGTAGGCAGTGCAAGAGAGCCCATGGAAATCATAACCTCCGTAGGATCATCCCGTGAGGAAACAACCAAACCAAACCAAAAAAACAATAATTAAAAACAAAAACACTAAATTTCAGAATCAAGAAAAGCAAAAAAATCAGAATTCCAGAATTACTGCCAAAGTTCCTTCTCTGCCGGACCAGAATCAAAGGGCTAGGAATGTGATTTCCTCAGGGAAAAGTAAAATAAATGTCTTCCAGAAGCTTCATGAGATTCATTTTAAGTAAATGGAGTTCATTGACAAGTATATTCAGAGAAAAAAAGAAACATTGTGAAGAACACAATTCATTAATGAACTGAAGAAGCAGCCCAGCAATAGGGAGGGATAATGACTCCTGTTCCTCCAAAATGAGGACTCTGGTTCAAGTTCCCATTGCCTGCAGTACTCACAAGGCCAGTCCCATGGCCCTTCAAGCCAGAGCACTTGTTTCTGAAGGCATCTGTCACATGCTTTGATTGCTCAGCAGCCAAAATGAATGTCAGGTTTTCTGTTCCTAAGAAAGATTATGACCATAAGTGCTTACTGACCAAGACATCAGCTCAAAGGTTTCTACATGTGCCCCATCTAGGAGTAACCTGAAAGGTCAGGCTGTGCTCAGGACACACAAGTTAAAGAGACCCAGGGGGAATCCTGCTGCTATTACCTCATTCATTTGGCAACCCCAGCAACATAGACTCAGGTCTCCAAGAAGAAACCAGTATGTGATCTCAAAGCAAGTTTGTCTCGTCCCCTCAGCCATGGGCCAGATAAAGGAAGCCTGAAACCAAGGGCACAAGCTAAAGAAAATCATTCCTGAATGAACATGTAAACAATCAGCTTCCACAAGAAAACTTAGAAGCAACTCAACTCCAGACCAGAGGAAAGACATTGGAGGAAATATGAGCAAGAATCAAAGGAGGAGAAAACAAAGCATTTAGGAGCTTGAAGGGGCCTCTTTAAGTTTAAAGATGGATAATTTTTTAATAACCTATAAATATTCCTTTATTTCTGAACTTGTTCTCTTTTTGTAAATATTTTTATATTGTCTTCCCCCAACAAGACCTTTTTCTATTGTTAGCTTTTGCTCATTATCTATGTAAATCATCTGTGGATTCTTCATGTGCTAAGTTCTGAAAAGATATCACCTTAAAGCTCATAAATTCTTTGAAATGTTTTTTGTTGTTGTTTTTATTGTTAAATCCTTGCACATGCGATTTTAAAATGAGACCCTTGCTAGAGGTTCCTAACCTGGATTTTTTTTTTTTTTTAATGTTAATGTTCTTCTGCTGGTTCTAATAATAATAGCCCTGAAGTAGTCCTCTGTACAATAACATTTACCTGATGGCAGGTACTTATAACCACAAAAACTTGAACTATAAAAGTTAATACGAGGAAAAACTGGTAGAAAAATCATCTCTTCATGCTCTAGTCTGGAAAATCTAATAGTCTTAATGAACCTGGCCAAAAAATTGGTTATGGCAACAATATTTTGCCTATGTAGAGAATGTTTTGCTTAAACTTACAAACACCTTTGTTCAGATTATTTCATATACTTGTGATTTGACATTGATCATAGTCTTAAAAAAATTATAGCTGGGATGGTGTGCATCTATAATCCAATTGACTCTAGAGGCTGAGACAGGAGAATCACAAATTTCAGCCCAGCCTCAACAACTTAGCCAAATTATTTCTCAAAATAAAAAAATAAAAGTGCTGGCAGTATAACTCAGTGGTTCAATTCCCAGTGCTACAAAAATGAAATAAAATTCTACAACTCACTCTAGCCTTGTTTATTTAAAAATAAAAGCTGTAGGGCCTTATCAAAATTTGATAGGGCTAGTGATATAACTCAGAGATATGGCACTTGCCTAACTTGTGGGAAGTCCTGGGATCCATCCCAAACACCAGCACCCACCCACATTGTAAGGAGCAAAATTAAATGTGTGACATTTTGTGTGCTGTGTAACTTCCAAAAAGTAACTTGAGTGATGTGCACTGTGATGATGTAATGATGTAATGTTACTTCAAGATAAGGCTGACAGTGTCCCAAGCTGGAGACATATGCAACTGACCCGGAGTAAGATAACTGACTTCCCCTGACCAAGATGAGCTGGCAGGGTCTGATAAAAAGGATTTAAAAGGACTCATGTTGAGCCTAGCCCCAGTCTCCATTTTGCACCAATGACGCCAGTGCTACACCAAGCCTGGAGGAGACTCACTGACTTACTTGTTGCTTGCTGGAACACCCATCGTCCTGACCGAGACATTCCCGTGGAGGTGATCTCAGAGCTGTCTCTTCTTCCAAGACAGCGGAGCTGCCCCATGTACATCCTGCCTAAAATGTCTCCGCCTGGTCTGCAGGCTGTGTGTCTTGCTTATTCAGGGCTTATAGTAATTTAGTGATTATGTAATGCGTGATATTGGTGTGACTAGAGTTAAGATAACTATAATACTTGTGTGGTTAGCATAAAATAAAAGCCAATTGATTTTGGACCAAATTTATTCTCATTGACTCCTCCTTGCCGCTTGTGACATCCATAGACACACATAAAATAATTACTTCTTTAGGAATGAATATGCTCTGTCAAAATTACATTTTACCAGTTTTATATAAAATACTAGAGTTGCTTAGCATCATAGCCTTGTTCCTTGTTCTACCTATATATAGAGATTCTGAATTTTATGCTGCTCAAGATTTTCATGAAAAGATTATTTTCTTTGTGGAAAAAAAATCAAATCTTACAATATATCTTTTAAATATTAAGAATTCCAATTTCTGGTAAAATCAATGTAGAAGGAACTTAGAAGTCACCACTCCCACCCAACAACATGGAAAAAAAAAAAATCAAAGAAACAAAATCCACAGCTTACATCCAGCAAAGAACTAAGTTCATCAGGGAAAACCCTGCCCTGAAAACTGAAGAGCATGCAGGACTGAGAATTTCACATTACCAGTGCAAGGAATCCCAGGAAAACCACACCGGACACGGGAAATCACATAAGGGAGTTTATTAAGCAAACAGAGTGTCTCCCTGCAGGGTAAGAAAGAAAATGAGAGGAAAAGAAAGGGAAAGAGAAAGGGTGTGTGCAAGAGAGAGTGGAAAAGCGAGGAGGAGAAAGAAAGCAAGTGAGTAGGAGAGAAAAAGCAAGAGAAAAAGATGGTGGGGTAGCTCCTTGAAGCAGTTGAATTCTGCCGGGCTAAAAGGGACCAATAACGGAGAAGGATACTTGCAAGCTGACTGATGAACCAATAGCTAACTAGGATGTTTATAGATTGACAGTAGTTGGAAGGCAGGGAACTGGCTGCAACGGAATTGGCATTTTCTGGAGATTTAGTGTAGAACAATTCTGAGGGTTCAAAAGCACACAGACAAGTGCTTAGGGGCTTTGGGGTGGGGGAAGGGGAGAGGCACATTTTTGTGAGCTTACCTCATCCAGATTCTAGGTGTGAAAAGCAAAGAAAACTACTCTTTTGTGTTTAGCAGCATGAGGAAACAACCATTTAATATGCACCCAGAAAATTCTATTCTGTCTTGAAAAGAAGTGTCCTTTAAGAAAAGAACCTACAGTGTTTATCAGAGCCTAACTGATCTGTATAAGGAAAATAACCAATTCTAGTCCTGCCCAACTTTTGAAGTGGGGGAAGGAATAGCTAACTTCAGCCCTATCTAGCCTTGGATGTGGATGAAGGCATATGCACAACCACAGCTCTGGGGCCTCTTCTGTGCTGCCTGTGTCACTTAAGGAGTAAAAACTCAAAAGCTGAGAAGCATGTCTGTAGGTCTAGTCAGGGACACAGGCTCACTGAAAGTTTAAGACTTAATTACCCATTACAGAATGTATCTCTTCCTATCAAAATTTACTGGCACATCCAATCAGGCACCTACCTTACAATGATGGACTCTAGCTAAAATAACTATAAGACTAATATCTTATTTAAGAAACAGTCTCTAAAGGAAACCTAAAGAAAACAGGAGAGACCAAGATGAGGAAACTGCAAACAGTACAGATATCCTAATTCCTGGTTAGGTAGATGTAAAACTTCTTACCACAAGGCCTATTCATCTCAGTTATTTTATCCAATATATCATGTTTGACTTACAAGAAAAAAATTATGGGTCATGTTGTCTTAGTCCTTTTGAGATGCTATAACAAAATATAGATTGGACAGATTAAAAACAACAGATTTATTTTTTCAGGTGCAGAGGCCAGAACATCCAATATCAAAGTACTGGCAGATTCTGCATCTGCTGAGGACCTGCTTCCTGGTCAAATAGAACAGTACCTTTCCTTGCTCTTCACATGGGGGAAGAGATGAACATGTTCCCTTGGTTCTATTTTATAAGGACCCTAATCCCATTATTTAAGAACTCTAGCAAATCCTCTTCTAATATCATAAAATTGACAATTAGGTTCCAATATATTACTTTGGGGTGAGACAAACATTCAAACCATAAGAGATGCTAAATGGCAAAAGACAATTTAAAGAAACAAATCCAGTCAGAATCTACTCAGATATAGAAGAAGTTTTGATATCTCCTGTAAGCACAAAAGGACTGGAAGCAGACCTCAACAGAATCAGACTATTCCTTCACAGACTTGGGTGCCCTTGGGGCCCATTTTCTGGATGGGAAAATGGCCCTCAGTTACAGAGGAGATTTTGGTTTTATAGGATGATGTAGTCATTAGAAACTGAAGTTTTGACTTCAGGGGCTAGTTGTACAAATTAAAACCAGACCCGCAGGGATGAGTACTCAAATCTTACCCATTGTTATTTAGGACAATTTACCATGGGGGAAGGTCAAGGTTCAGGGCCCAGAATCCCATATCCACCCTTTCCTTTAGGGCCTATTGTTATCAGGAAGGAATGCACTGGGAGAGGTTTAATGTGTGGTCAATTTCCCCTTCCTCCTCCAGAGCCACACCTTCCTTCCATTTTTCTTGGGAGCTATTTTATAGGAATATTATTTTACACAACCCTTCACTACCAGAGAGGGAATTTTAAATAATTATGATTAACATGATCTGGGCTGGAATTTTTTAAAAAGTGAACAACATGCAGGAACACTTGGACAATATGAACATGGGGAAGGAAACTGAGACTCAAAATGCTCAAATTAAAAACAACATCAAGGAAGAATGCCTTTGGTGGGTTCTTTATGAGATAGGATACATCTGAGGAAAGTAAGATCTTGAAGATACATCAACAGAAATTTGTCAAACTGAAAAGCAAAGGAAAATTAAAGAAAAAAATTTGGAACAGAATATTTGAGAATTGTGGGAACTTAGTGGGACCTGGACATTTTCCTACTGTCCCTTAACAAAATCTCACATGACTTCTTTTAAGAAATTTATAAGCTTATTCTAAAATTCAAGGAATGTGAACTAGCCGAAATCATCTTGAAAACAAAGTACAAAGTTAGAGGACTTCCATTTCTCAGTTTTCAAACTTGGTACAAAGTTATAATAATTTTGACAGTGTGTTACTGGCATAAGATTAGACATAGAAATTCAATGTTATAACACTGAGAACCCAGATATAAATTCTTAAATTTATGGTCAATTGGCTTTTAACAAGAATACCAAGACAATTATTTGAGGCAAAAAGTCTTTTCAACAAATGATATAGGAACATGACGCTATCCACATGCAAAAGAGTAAACTGGATAATGATACATAGTGGGGTTTGGGGGGTGGAGGGTGAAAGAATAGAGGAACTTTAGATTATGAAGAGGGAAATGAGAAGGGAGGGGGGTATGAAAAATGGTGAGACAGACATCATTACCCTATGTACATGTATGATTACTTGAATGGTATGAATCTACATTGTGCACAACCATAGAAATGAAAAGATGTACCCCATTTGTGTACAATAAATCAAAATGCAGTCTGTAAAACTAAAAAAAAAAATTAAAAAAATTAATATAAAAAAATAATACACTGGGACCTGTACTTCACATTAAGGAAATTAACTCAAAATATTAAAGGCATAAAAAGTAAATATGAAACTAGAAAACTCTTAGAAGAAAACAAAGCAGAAATTTTTGTGAATATGAATTTAAAAAAATTAAATATGACCACAAAAAGCAACAAAAGGAAAAAAATTAGATAAATTGGACATAATAAAAATTTAAAATTGTGATTTAAAGGATACTATCAAGAAAGAAAAACAACACAGAATGCTTTGAAACTGTAAATCCCAACTAAGAGAAATCTATATTTAGAGTATATAAATATATACATAACCCATATTATATATAACCTATATCATAAAAATATTATATAACCTATTTAACCTATATAAATTATGGGTTATAACCTATATAACCTATATAACCTATACTTTTATAACCTATATAAATTTTATATAACCTATATTATAAAAATAATGCAATTATAAAAGGAGAAAGGGATCTGAATAAACATTCTCCAAAGACATTCAAGTAGCCAATAAATATGATACATTGTTCAACAACATTAGTCAATAGAGAAATAAAAATTAAAAGCACAGCAGACCCTCTAGGATGGTTGCATTAAAAAGACAGATGATCAAAATTGTTAGAAAGGATTTGAAGAAATTGAAATCTTCATACACCACTGATGGGAAAGTAAAACACTTCAATGCTTTGGCAACACCTGAAAACACTAAAAATAGTTATATGACTCACAATTCCATTTCTAGGTATATACTCAGAAGAAGTGAAAATGTGTGTGCACACAACAATTTGTACACAAATGTTCATCTTAACATTGTTCATGATCGCCAGTTAGAATAACCTAAATGTCCATCAGCCTGTGAATAGGACAACCAAAAAATAATGTGTATCCATATAATGAAAATTATTTAGAAGTAAAAGAGAACAAAATACTGATTAATACTCTAACGTGGAGGTAACTTAAAAACAGTATCTACCTGAAAGAAGCAGTCACAGAGTCCCCCTGTTATGGGGTGCAACTTAAGAACAGACTGAGCACCACTGAAAAGTCCAAATTTGAGAGTCTTTATTAAGCTGGCCGGCTGACTGTCTCACATAATGCCCCAAAAAATGGCTATTGGGAGAATAGCCCTGACCACAGGGTTGTAGGGGTTCTTGTACCAAAAATTACATTAATCATAAGTGTCTGTTGCTATGATTGGAAATTACACATTAACATCATGAGATCATCGACAGAGGGGAAGTGGGTCAAAATGACCCTTACCTAGGTACAAACTAAAGAATGGTTACTAACATCCACACAATCACTGTTCACATGGTACATTGTTTAGGAGCAATAGGAATCAAAAGAGAGCAATTCTTTATTACATAGGAGTTGGCCATTGTATATTATTAAACATGTCACACCAAGTAACTGATGATGGGCACAGAGGCGGGATGTTCCCATGGGAGAAGCTTATTTCCTACATAACATGGAGTCTCAGAGCAAAATGGAATCTGTTTAGTCATTTCCCTCAGAGTCTGGCCTACAACATTTTCATGGAGTCAGATCTGTCAGCCCTTCACACTCCTTAATATATAATTATGTTTACATCAGATGTCCAGGAAAGGAAAGTACATAAAAACATCACGTGGATTAGTAGCTTCTGGTGGCTGGAATGTGGATTGGTAGATTGTGTGTTGGTGGCTAGGTAGTACAAAGATTTTGTTGTTTGTTTGTTTGTCTGTTCATTCATGAAAATGTTCCAAAAATGATTATTGTGATGGTTACATAAGCCAAAATATTGTTTATAAAAATGAGTGAATTGGGCCATGTTAATTATGTCTCAAGCTAAAAAAGAACAGATAATTGGACAGACAGATAAGGAAAGGCATCATTTCAATAAATCTTGAAAAAGCTCTTAAGAAAACTCAAAATCCATTCCTGATAAAAACTTTCAGCAAATTAGAAATAAATCTGTACCAATCCAATAAAGGGCTAAAAAAATCTAGAATTATCATCATACTTAGTGATAAAACACTGAATGATTTCTAAATAACATTAGGAATAAATCAGATATTAATTTTGACCATTTTTATTTAATAATATTTTACTAGAAGTTTTAATCAGAGTAAGTAACAACAACAAAAAAAGGAGTAAAAGGTATCCATATTTGAAAAGAAGGAAAAAGAAAACAATATCCATAGATAATATGCATACTTAAGTAGAAAACCTTCTATAACTTTCAGAAGAGCTACAATAGTAATAAGTTAAAAAATATGCAGATACAAGATGAATGCCTTAAACTCTATTACATTTCTGTGTAATAATATCAAACAACTAAAATATTAAACTAACATTACCATACGTGGCAGCTTTGTACAATATAAAATACTTGGGGTTAAATATAATTATATGAGAGGTTACACACTGAGTAATATAAAGAATTGCAAAACTGTGTCCTAGCTAAATAGAGAGATATATCTTTGTGGATCAAAAGACTCAATGTTATTAAACTGTCAGTTCTCTCCTAATTGATTTGTAGGTTTGACACAATGCCAATCAAATGTTTCCACGTTTATTGTCTACATATTATACATGTTTTTTCTAAAATTCACATTAAATTTCAAAAGCTTGAAATAGCCAAGACAATATTGGTAAAGGACAAAGTTGGAGGAATTGCATATCTCACTTTAAGAATTATTATAAAGTTACAAAGGAGATAATTTATTGACACCAGGATAGATAATAACAAAAGAGAAAAGAAAATCCAGAGCTAACTCAAACATTTCTATTTAATTGTTTTAGACAATAATGCAAAAACACTCCAGTGGTGAATCTTAATTCTGTTTTATTTTCAACAAATGGTACTGAAAGGATTAAACATAATTTGAGCACAATAACTCCAATGTATACCTTGCATTATATACAAAAATAAATTTAAATTAATCAGACATATATTTATAACTCAAAAGTACAGAAATTCAACAATAAAAGTGAGAAAACACCTGTTACATTGAGCGACTGAGATTTCTTAGACATGGCACTAAAAGCATGATCTAGAATACAAAAGAAAATTGCAAATTGGATTTCATCACCTATGGACTCTTTCAATTTTATATGATTCTAATATGATAAAAAGACAGTTCACAAACTGGTGGAAAATATGTCAAAGTCACATAACTACTATAGGGTTTTGATCCACAACATATAAAATATATGAAAAATTAATAAGCAACAAAAAACTGAAAATATGATTAAAATATTTAAACATATATTTCACTAATATGCTATTTGAATATCAAAGAATTACATGTAAAGACATTCAAAAACATTATTCATCAGAATACTGTAAAAATGAGGTAACCCAATAAACCTATTATAATTTCAAAAATTAAAATGGACCAACCATATCAAATATTTGTTATGGAGAAATTAAAATCTTCACACAATGGTCAGATTTATACAATTTTATAAATGTAAAATTGTATAAACACCTTGAATAGCAGACATTTTCTTCAAAAGTCAATCATTTGTCTACCATAATCTCTAGTCATTCTATTTCTAGATATTTACCATAAAATGATAAAAGCTTAGGTCTGTACAATATTTATAGAAACCTCTTTTTCTCTTTTACACCCAAACTGGAAACAACCCCAATATCCATAAACAAGTGAATAAATGAACTAAGCAATGTGATAAATTATTTCACAATATGAAAGAATACATGGTACAACAGCATGAGTGAATCACAAAATAATTATGCTGCCTAAAAGAATCTAAATGAAAAGAATAGAGAGTGTAGAATTCCATTTCTACAAAGTTATATATTTTCAGTAACAAAAAGCAGAACACTGCTCATATAGGGTCAATGATGAAGAAGGACAAGAAGGAAGAATTATAACAAGGTAGGAGGAATCTACCTTGTGAATGTGTTCACTGTCTTGATTGAAATGACAGTTCACAGGTGTACACATATTTGAAAACATCAAACTTTACATTTTATGCATGTGGAATTTATAGTTATTTTAACTCAATAAAGCTGTTGCAAGGTCAACGTGATTCATTTCAAAAGAAGCCAGTCTGAGGCAATTCATTAGAATAGGTGCACTTGTAAGAATTAATTTGAACTGTTGGCCAATGCCTGGCATAACAATGAGATTTTAAAATTTGGGCATTGAGGAAATTCCCAAGTAAATTAGTTGTAATAAAATATTGAAATAGAAATATGTTTCTGAGAAAAAAATACACCCAGCAACTTAACGTGATTTAAAGCACCTAATAATTTTTATATATGTGGGTATTCTCATAAACTTAATATGTGACAAGAAGATTTCAATTCAGGGAAGAATGGAAGGATTGTTCAAACAATATTTGGAAAAGAGGCTAGCATTTGGAAAACTAAAGTTACAAGTTCGGTGTCATTTTGAATTTCAATTAATTAAGATATAGTAAATATCAAAGAGTTATATTGTAGATGTTCAGAGACAGGGGTCTGCTGAGGGTAAGGACATCGATGCCTACCTAGCCCAGTGCACTCAGTCAGACATTGGAGATAGAGCTCTGAAGGCACAGATCTAATTTTATTTAGGGTTGTACAGGACATACATAGGCACATTATCCAATCAGGTTAACACGCTTGTTAAAGCATAACAGAGTCAGCCTATAGGTGAACTATACTTTGAGGTAGTGAAAACAAACCAAGTATGCCTAAGTAATTCAGCCCAGCAACAGGTCTGAGACAAAGGACTGGGGGGACAGTAAGCTCCGGCAGCATGGTGGAGCTCACATCACAGCTTGCTGGGATGCTTGACAGAGCAAGGCCTCCCCTCAGCTCTTAGCTCAGCCTCAGCAACTGCAAAGACCTTCATTCCATGGTGAGTCTTTACCATTACCTCAGTTTCTCTGTCCAGACTGTTTGGCTTACTTAGACCATGGTATCAGTGACTGCTGTCAGATAAGCTTGAGGAATGTTCCCTACACTATATGAGTCTAGAAAAAAGTTATATCAAATATATGGAGTATAGACAGAATTAATGAAAAAAATGGAAACAAAAAGGGCAATATTCTTAATTACCTAAAATGAGGAATTATTAGTCAAAAAACTAAAGGCCAACCACACAATAGAAATAAGTGTAATAAATAACTGTGAATAATACTTTCATAAATCCATATTTATTTTTCATTCATATAAAAATGCATATATGTATGCATAAACATGTATAACATACTGGAAAAATATAAATGTACACATTAATGTACATATGCACATGTGTACATGCATAAATATTTATACCTGTAGCTATTTCTAGACTGTTTTATGCTTATAAATGTGTACATTTAATATGCATACATATATGTATACTTATTTATATACATATATGAATACATATACATATGTAACAATATTCATATACATTTCTTTGTTCTAGGTGGTGTGGTTTCAATATGCTGTGTTTTAAAAATTACTTTTGAAACCTAAATTTTGTACATATTTATGGGTACTTTGTGATGTTTCTGTGCATGTATATATGTATAATGTTCAAATTAAGGTAAGCATATGTATCTCCATAAATACTTATTCTTTTCTTGTGATGAAAACATTCAAAATTTTTTCCTCTAGCTTTTTATTAAATATACAGTATAGTTTTGTTATCTATAGATATGTAATATAATAGAATGCCTGAACTTATTTTGCACATCAACTGCAACTTACTGCCCTCTGGCCAACCCTCCCTCATCCCTTCCCACCTCCTCCACACACAGTCTCTCTCAAATTCTTTGATATCAACTGCTTCAGATTGTACAAAGAAATGAGATTCTGTGGTATCTTCTTGTGCCTGATATTTTTTCACTTATGTCTTTTCAAACAAAATTCTGCCTTTTGTTTGTTATAAAAGACAGGAATTTGTACTTTTATACTGAATAATATTCCATTATGTATGCTTACTGAATTTTCTTTATCTTTTCATCAGTTGATGGACACCTACATGGATTCCATATCTTTATTATTGTGAATAAGGATTTCCATAAATATGTGAATGCCGATGTCTCTTCAATGTATTGATTTCATTTCCTTTTGATATACACACAGAAGAGTGGGATTTTTGTACACTTGGTAGTTCTGTTTCTAGTGTTTTGAGAAAACTCTATACTGTTTTCCATTGTGCCTATATTAATTTACATTTCTACCAAGATTGTGTGAGAGTATTTTCCCTCCACATTCTCACTAACATTCACTTTTTTTGTCTTTTTGATAATACTCATTTCTGCAGTGATGTGATATTGTGTTTTTTATCAAAACTTTATAATTATACATTACAATGTTCATTCTGACAAAATTGTACATGCATGGAATATGAATTCAGTACATGACCTACCTTTCTCTCATCTTCCCTCCCATCCCCACATCTCCTTTCTCTAAACTGCTATATTTCTTCTCACTTGTCTATTTATGTTTAATTGGTTCTTTTTACTTATACACAAAGTTGAAATTCCCTGTGGTATATTTATATGTGCACATAACATGATTTTTAAGAATTCATTCTTCATTTCCTCCCTTTTCCCATTCTTCCACTCTGCCTTTTGATCTCCTTCTATACTACTTATCTTCCCTATGTCTTTTTGGTATACTATTCCTCCCTCCTCTTTTCCTTTATTTTATTCTAGTTTACATACATGAGAGAAAACATTTGATCTTTGAGTTTCTGAATCTGGTTTATTTTGCTTAGCATAACATTATTTGTTTCCATCCATTTACCAGAAAATGTCATAATTTCATTCTTCCTTATGGCTGAGTAGAACTTCATTTTGCATATACAATACAATTTCTTAATCTATTCCTCTATCGATGGACATTGGGTCGATCCCATAATTTAGCTATTGTGTATTGTGCTACTATAAACTCTTGAGGTAGTTGTATCATTATAGAATTCTGATTTTAGTTCATTTGGGAAAATATTTTCTCCTTGTGGTTTGATTTGCATTTCTCTAATGATTAGTGATGAACATTTTAAATATGCTGTTGAAAAATTTCAAACATGCCTGCTGGTCTTTTTGCATGTCTTTTTGAGAAAGACATTTAGTTGTTTGAGAAATGGAACAAGAATATCTATTTTTATTAGTAGAACATACACAATGACCTGAGGTGAGAGTATGAGAGCATCCCACCTCCCAGTCCATACGTATGGATATTCAAGGATAGACATATTTCTTCCATTAGGCCAAAGAATAATTGTAAGCAAATATGCTGGAACTATTATTAAATATATGGTCTGGGTTTGCTGAGATAACTGTCTATAAAAATCTCAGAATCCAGATCTGCCCAGGTTCATCTTTACTAACATTGAAAGAGAAAGTCTAAGAAATAAAGTCTAGGAAGTAAGAAGTCTCATTTGAAAGATGGAATGGAAAGCAATTTCTTAAAATATCATTTGAATCTATGAATTGAGCTATGTCTTGAACCTTGAAAGCTCTTATCCTTCGTCTGATATGAACTAGTAAATTATAGTTTATTTTCAGTTCAAATAATTTTTCTCATTTGAAAATAAATATTGTGTTTGAAAGAATAATTCATAAATTCTGATAAGTGAATATTACCTTGATGAAGTAATGACATACACACACTCAAATACATACATTCCTCTATGAATTAAAAAGCTGTTGAAATTTATTTGTTATTGAAGCTCTTCATTTCAAGGCTAACTGAAGCAAAACTAATTTCCTATATTTTTAGTGAGTATTCTTGGTAAGGTAAAATTTTGATAATCTTCAGGTAATCTAAGAATAATTTATAGGTTGTTTTAATTATGGTAAAAAAAGATTCATCATGATAATGTGCATGCTTATTCAGAAAACTGCAAAATCAGGGATAAGATGATTAATCAAATATGAATGAATTAAAGTATATCTGTTAACAAATTGTTATTAACAAGTCCATATGCTGATATGCTGGATAATAGATAATAATAACATAAATAAACATGATTCAAAAAACAAACAATATACAAAGACAGGAGTGATTATCACTTTCTGCCCAAAAGAAAATTGGAGAGATATTAGTGTCAGTAAAATTAAAAAAAAAAAAAAATACAAGTCTTTATGTAATTCAGAAAGACACAAAGAATAAGTGATTGCTTTTAAGAGCAAGAGATTGAATTTTTCTCTTAAAAGCATGTGACATAGTATTTTATTTAAATTTTTATTAATGCATTTTTAAAATCATGAGTTCCCAAAGAGCAAGAGTCAGTGTATTACTTTATTAAATATTCAGTGTCTTGAACAGTGATTCACACAGGGTAGGTCAACATTAAATGTAGGATTGAATTCCAAAGATGCTCTCAAATACTCGGTATAAGTAAAATATATCTTGAGATATTAGATATTATCTTCATCTAAAGAAGTTTGTATTTTTCATTGACCTTTTTTCTCTCAGATCCTAGCCTACCTGTTAACTCTTCTCTCTGAACTGAGACTGCAAACCATGCTTCTCCTTTGTATGCTCAATCACAGGTCAACTATTCCGAGAAGGGAATCTCTAGAAAAGACTTCCTTCCTCTTGCTATTTTCACCACTGCACTAATTCTTCACCCTGTCAGGGACACTTGATTCAAAGAGACACATAAAGTTTTTCTTTGCAATGTTCCCCATAGTTTACCTCTCTCACCATGGCCACGGTGAGAGAGATTCCACGGTCAGCTAGCTAGTACCCATCTCCCGAGGTTAGGGAACCAGGTCTACAGATGCTTACCTCTGTGCCACAAGTTTATAAAAATCCTAATCTCTCTTCATTTCACCAGTCCTTGTTGTGGTAGCTATTTCTATAGTTACTGCTTCTATGATATTATAATGTCTTTTTGGCTACTTTGCTTTTTATGTTTTCTATTTCTAATGTTCTGGTAAATAATACATGTCATTGAATGTTCTCTATTAAAATGATCATGACAGGACCTGTATTTATTACTGAATTCAAGTAACATTGGCATAACTTGGCCTATATATGTATTTATCTGAATTTATGCACTGGTAACTAGACACCATTGGGCTAATCTGGAGTTTCCTCTTGGTTTTAAGTGCTTCTCTCTTGTTTTGACCCTACAGAACTGTGGGAAAGGGAAGGTGATACAAAGTTCACCAAGTGGAAGGTAAAGGCCCCCAGAAAAATTCATAAGTATGATTTAATTTCCAAAACTTTGACCTGCTTTATGAACCTGAAGACTAGATTGACTTGTTTCCTATTTATTTTTTGTTATTGTTTCAATTTTTATATTTTTGGACCAATTTAATCTATTGTGTAAGAATTTAATTAGCACACAATTTTTTTTTCCTAACCACTTTATTTCCAGGAGTCTGTGAATGTATGCAATTTTTTAGTACTAATACCAAAATTCATAGTCTCCATTAGTTTATTTTTTTTTGTCACTAACCCAAAGGTAAAGCTATTTCATAGATTCCTGGATCTGAATATATATGAATAGATTTAAAGTATGGAATATTCAATAAAGTACAGTAAAATTTATAGGTACAAATACCAAAAGAGATACTTGAATCAAATATTATCTATCAGTCACATGTCCTTCCTTTAACTTATAAAATTCAGATGACAACTCAATAAAGGGAAATAATGTTAAGGAGTAATTTTAATATCTGAAGGACTGTGTCTTTTGATATATGATTATATATATTTATGTATATTTGTTATGGATATAATTTTTATATATTATTTTTGATACTTTAGAGGATTTAGTGTCTGTATAGCTGCCTTACAAATACAATCATATTGTTAATATAGGATAATATTTCTATTAGTATCATCTGAGAAACACTACTCCTTCAGGTAATTTAATATTGTAACATTTGGCTATTGTTGAAGCATTTTCTAATCTAATAATTATGTGATATAAAAATCTTTATTTTCTGAAGATCTTATTTAATTGTATTGATACCCTATGAGATGCAGGTATTTTAATAAAACAGATTATGGCAGTTTAAGGAAAGCTTGCATAATGCAAAAATAACTCATATACAAACCTCTCTGAATGACATATGGAGTACATTTAAAGATGGAGTGATAGGGATGCAGGGACGCCTTTTCAATAAGTGGGTGAAACTTCTCTCCCAAAGCACTTCAGTAAATCACCATTAAGTAGTCTTTATCTTTGCATAAATGGGATTTTGCATGTGTTTTTCTCCCCAGATAAATTCTAAGTTTCTTGAAGATAGAAACCATACTTCCTAATTTGTGTGTGTTTTGGAGGGTAATGATCAGATACAGATATTTTACAAATACAATCTCTCATATATTAGTTCCTTTGTTTTGGTGCTGAGTTGAACTACAGTATATGGAGTATAATGCTAGTGTGTTTGTCCTATTTTGTCCTATTGTGTCTAATATGGGTGCAGTGTTTAGTACACTGGAAGAGTAACTGCCCTGTTGGGTCCTTCAGAAAAAGAAAATTGAACATGAAAGGGATTTACTGAGGGTAAGGCTTAGGAAAGTTAAAGGGATAAGGGAGTTTGAGTTGGCAGGAAGAACTTGTATTTCAGTGCAGATATGAGAGCTACTAAAGCATAAAAGAAAGAATGGAAAATGGTAATAGGAAGAACCTTGGTGACAGTTACAACTCCTCTTTACTGGTGTATTGCCTATGCACTGGCTGGAAGCAGTCAAAAGTAAATATGACTGCAGTAGATGCAACAGTTTAGAAACTGGAGGCTGCGATTGAAGAGAACCTTTCAAAACAGTTTCTCACTTGATGGGAGAGATAAGTGGCACATGCAGTAACTGACTGCTTTATTACCATTGCCCTATAACCAATACATGCTTATAAATATGTCTGGCTAGTGGTTCTTCCAGATTTTCTGATTGCCCCTCTTTCTTCTGAGGCAAAACTTTAGAAGAGAGAAGCTAGTTATAAGAACTATAACCCCTGCCATTAGTAGATCAAGGCAACAACAGGTAATCATCTTCCTTTTCCATAATTCATTTTAAATTATCCTTAATCACAGAGTTCACTCAGCAGATCTTTACTGGTTTTCTTGTGATGCAACCCAAAGTTTTATTTAAGAGTTATCTAGGGTTTAGATAATTTTACACTTCAAGGCCAGGGAAGCTGTATTTGTGTATTCACTGTGAAACTTAGGCAAGAGAAAATCAAGTGGTGCATAGGCAAATCAGTGTGGCTGTATACTTTCCAGTCCCGTTTTGTGTCAATACAGCAAATACATTCTGTTGATCAGGTTTGATTACTCTTGCTAACATGGGGACTCATCTTCTTACCCACTGGTCTTTGGATCTAAAGAATTCAAAGTGCTCAGATGGCAGCTCTATTCTGAATTGTTTTAGGGTTATTGTCATATTTCCTGGCAAGAGGTGGTCCTTTTTGGAAAGCAGAACTCTTAAACATTCAGAGTCCAGAGTGGCAGGGACAGAAACAAAGTTCAATAATTTGTGAGTAGGAATTGTGAGTGAGACTACTCCCTCTCATTTTATTTACCAGAACCACATCTCTTTCCTATTGGGGTTGGACACTAAATCTGTGTTTCAGTGTGTGTATTATATCCCAGATGATGGCAAATTCATCTGTTTTAGTATTTCTTCTGAACTAGCACTTTGACTATATCTCCCATAGGACATTCCAATGATTTATCATGACAGATGCTGCTTCCTACTAGTGTCATGTAATGTGATCAGTAGGTCACAAGGTTATGTTCCCACTCTACACCTTGGTTTCTCTGAAGTTTGTCTCTTGCTTGTATATTACGTTCAGTGAGATTCTATGACTATGGATTAGACACTGAGTAAATAACTGTTTCATGGTGCTCAATGAGGCTGTATGAATAAAGAAAGGAAATCCAACCTCAGAAAAGGTTTATCTCCATGTGACAATAAACTAACAGCTCTTCCAGTATGCAACAGACAGAAAGAGATCAACTTTAAACCAAATGAATTGTTTTACTTCTCAAGGAATAGTAATATATGTGTAGGACAGTGTTGGGGTCAGCTGTTGATGAAATAAACACATGAAGCAGTAGCTAAATTGACCTCAGTAACTGGGAGTCTGAGCTTTGGGGATCAAATATAGCCTCTTTTTCTGCCTCTGGCCAGTTCATTCGTGTGTCCAATAATCCAGGGTAGTTAATGACAAGAGTTGGCTAGGAGCAATCAGTTGATCAATTTTGTATACTCGGGTTTTCAGTGCATCTTGCAAGGTTGTACTTTCTAGTGGGCATTAACATGTAATACAAAAATTGTTCAGATTTTTATCTACTCTCATATGTTCATTTACATGATTCTGCTCCAGACCTCTTTGTGCTAGATATTCAACTCATTTTCATTCCTGAATCTGATCAGCAGTTAAGGTTATCAAGCCACCACTCAGAAGTATAGTTAACAGAACAAACTGTAATATGATGGTCATTTTAGGTGTATTTCACTATAAATAGAGTTAAATTTTATAGATTTCAGAATTGGTTGCTTCTTAAGTAAGGCAGTTACTTAAGGGCCAGTTAGAAAGACCCTGTCTCAAAACAAAATTTAAAAAAAGGTGAAGATATGACAAGGAAGTAGAGCCCACTGAATTCAGTCCTCAGTGGCACAAACACAAAAATAAGTGAATAAAAGTAAATATGTAGAAACAAAAACAAGCCAGAAAACCTGGATTAATAGGGCTCCACTGATCACAAATTTGATTTATTACCTTGGGAGTTTTGGATTTCATCAATTCATTCTATCACTATAATGGTATATTAAATGTTAGTGGATAATAACTGCATTTTATTTATTATCAGATGAACATGTATAAATATTTTTCCATTTCCACTGAGTGCTTAATTTTAAAAAACTAACCTTATGCCTATTATAAAATTTGATAGTTCATAGGAAAATCAGACATTTACAAATTAAACAATTACTTCAAATATAAAATATGAAACAACTAAATTTAAATTCAGTAACACATAAAATACAAACTCCATTATTCTCATATAGTTTTCAATATTTGTTAGATGATTTTTATGATATCAGTCACATTCTAACTAAAGTGAAAGACAATCATTTTACAAATTTATCTTCAGAATTATTTCATGCTGATATAGTGTTCCTTTTTTACATTCTATATTAAAATAAGTGCGTAATTGAAGGTTTTAATGATGTTGTGATAAAAATAAGATTGCATATTTTTAAAATTTTAATTTCTATGATGATGACACTTGTGGAAACAATTTTGTTTACAGTTAGATTGTCCAACTAATCCTGGGTCTAAAACCATAAAAAATAATAATTTTTTATCATTATGAAAATGAAATGCATGTGACATTGTTTTACTTCTCAAAACCAAATTGTTTGCAGTCTCATTTAAAAGTGATTTTATTACCTCATGTACATAGATGACTTCATGACCAATGTTATCCTACAATATGTACAATCAGAAAATGTGAAATTATACTCCATTTATGCATGATTTATTAAAATGTACAAATACATTCTACTGTCATATACAACTAATTAGAACAAATAAGAAATAATAAAATAAATAAAAGTGATTTTGTATTTATATATACATCATCTCTGTGTGCAAAAGTTTCAAGGCCACTGTCTGACCATAAAATTCATAGAAAATAAAATGGTGAAACAAAAATTTCTAACAAACCATTAAAAAAAGAAAAAAGCAAATTCATAAACACATACGACCTTTTTTATGCCTGAGCTTTGAATGTACTTCTGAGTTTTGTAGAGAAAGGTCATGAGAAGAAAGTTAGCATTTAACCAGTTCTCAATTTTGGAAATGATGCTGAACACCAATACCTGACACCATTTTGTTTTGTTTTGTTTTGTTTTATTCAGTGGTAGGATAGAGTGAATAACTGTTCTTCAGGTGAAAAACTATCACTGAATTTCTGAAAGATATTTCTTATCTATAGAATTATGTAAGAGAAGAGTCTTATAAAACATGGCATACCATAACTATATGCTAAAATTTAAGTCATTGTCACATATCATTTTAAAATTTTTCTTCTAGCAATATTAGATAAATGTTGGGGGGGGGTGCTATCAGTGTGTAAAATCATAAGAATGTGCCTTCTGTTGAGACTTGCTGATCTTCTCTTGTAACCTCAAATCCTGAAACAAATAATAGTTAAGTAATTTTTGCTGAATAAAGGAGCCAGAATGTTATGGAATTATTTATGTAATGATGAGGGGAAATTCAGTGATAGGTCAGAATGTTACCTAGAAGGACACATCAAACAGTATTCCCTTGGTCCTAAGCTTCCTTCAAACCATCCCAGACCTATAGTTAATTTACTTGACTCCTGTAAAGTCAAAAACATATGTAATACGTTCTTAAGTCACACATACAGATATATAAAAGATTAATGCTTAAAATGAGAGTTAAAATATGAGGAATAAATTTAAACAAGAAGAATGAATGCAGTAAAGTAAGTCAACGAATTAAGGAAGGGCCAAAATGAGCAAGGACCAAGGAAAAAGATTGACCTTGATAGAAATTTCAAATTGTAAAAACATAAAAAAAGGACAATGTGATTTAATTTTATTGTCTATTTCATATACAGCATGCTGTACAAATTATGAGCGATTTTCGTATCCTACAACTTCTGAGACAACAATTGCAGTGAAACAGTGGAAACATCTAAAAGGACTTCCAATAATGTGGTTATCAGATGGAAATATAAAATAAACATGATTAACACACCTGAGCCACTTGGAAATAGTTAACATGGGACAAGGTTATTTTTAAAATGTAATGAAATACCACTATAATATATCACAGTTAAAATTTTAAACTTTGTGATGGAACACTAGCATATTAGACAAAGATAAAGAGAAAATAAATTTCACAGGATTCAATCCAGGAAGAAAGACAAACTACAGAAGAAGGTTCAATATATGAAGCATAGAATGAGATGGTTAAACACATATGTCATGAGATTTAAATAGGGATATGAAGACAGTAGGATGGAAGAAATGTTCAAAAAGATAATAGCTAAAAATTTTCTATGTTTGAAAAAGACATCTGGGTTTCAGAGTATCACAAGGTTCCAAAGCATCCTAAGCTAGCATCTAGGAAACAGGAAAGCATGTTTACCCATATAATAGAAAGAGTGGTCATTTGTACAATTCTATCCTGTCTCCTGCTAATTCATTTGAGACATAACCCCACTTTTCTGGGCTCTCGGTAATGCTTTCTATCATTGATATTTAGAATTATTGTAACTTATGATCTCTTATTTGGGTATGGTCAGGGTCCATTGGTCTTCCAATCTGTCCTTTCTACTTCTTCCTGGTTCTGCAAATACTGATTTCTTAGCTAAGTCTTCTGTATGGTCTTAGTTATGCAGTCCGATTCACAGATTGCAGTTCAAGATCTGTTCACTGCTAAATTCACCAGTCTTGGAAGTTTAACTGATTCTGTCCTATACAACTAGCTATGTTTTACTTTCCTCACAAGAAACTCTAGACCTTAACAGACTGCACAGGATTTGACAAAAGGTGGAGTGCCAAAACTAGTCTCCGTCTACATATGCTTTGTTTGCCTATCTGTTAGTCCAAAACAGCTCTATATTGGTGTGGATACTCTGCATTCCAACAGGAAATGCAGACCAGGTATATCAAACCTAAGAATCTTTACCATTTCCTTTTTTCTGTCTCTGCCCTAATTTTACTTGTTCTTTTATTTCTCACAACCTCCTTCCAGATCACCCAAGGTCTAAGAAGGCAGAGTGCTATGATTTAGTCTTATTGTTAGGATGGCTGAAAGGAAAAATCTGATTTCCAAAAGAAAAATGATGAATGTGACAAATATCTTCTCCATTAGAAACAAATGTTACTGAGTTCATTCTTCTTTCTTTGATTCGTATTTGCTTAAGTTACAAAACCTACTTTTACTTAGAAGCATACATACATAATTTCAAATTATCAATGTTTCATGAAAATTTTATATCATAACTATCCCCCTATAAATTATGCTCACTAATGTGAAATAAATTGAGACAATGTTTGGAATGAAAAATGTATTTTAATTAATGCAAACATGTAATTATGTATTTATTACAATTGATTGAACTCAGTAAGCTATATTTGAAGATTAATATTTTCACCAATTTGTAAAATACTGTATATTTTTTATTGAACCTAAAATTTAATGATAATCCATTATGGGATTCAAACTGTCAAGTTTTCTAAAATTGAGGGAATTCTAAAATAACCTGGTTTAAGATATAAAGTGAATCACATTAATCCTAAACTTACTAGAGAATTTCAGCATATTAAAAACTTTTTGTTTTATAAATTCATAGAAGTTATTTTCAGATTAATAATTACTCTATCTAGAAAAATAATTTTATCTTCTGGGCAAAAGATTTTAAGTGAGTAGGTGAAGTATTTAATATGTCAGATAAAGTAGTGGAATGCAAGTTTCCTTTTCAATAGAGAAACTTTTGTACTTAAATGTTTTCCTGTTTTGTTTCTTAGATATAGCAAACCTAAGGATCTTTACAATTTTCTTATGATTGGAGTAAGACATCTGACTTTAACACTGGCAAAATTATTATTTTGCATTCAGTATTTCTGTTCACTCTCACCCACCCAAGAAACTGTCATTAATGATGAAGCGTACTGCATTTGTTTCTAACACAGATTATACAGGTTATTAACTGGACCTATATACACACACACAACACAATTTGCATATGTCAAAATATTTATTAATTTTGCTTTCTGATTTAATTCTGAGCATTCATGGGATGATTTATATGCACTGATAGAAGCTTCTCATATTGTAATAAATGTATGTATTTCTAAGTTACATATTCCATTACACATATTTTAATAGAGTATCACACACATAGCCATATTTTTAAAAGACTGCTTTTGTTATTTGTGTTCTTAATTCTATTTCTTAGGTACAGATAATGTCACAGGCCCAGAAAATCAATTTCTTGGTCTCCCTTGCATGTAGTTATGGCCTTCTCCAAAAGATCAAGCACTGGTCCCTGAAGTATAGAGAGAAATGATGATGGCCTCTTTTGGGCATATTCTAACAAAGCTTGCCAAGTCATCTCGTCATCTCAATTCCTATCCCTTGCTAATTTGCAGATGACTTAGCAAAATCTTGAAAGCCAAAAATATAAAAGGAAATATGGTCATCATCTGAGTCACTGAAGTCACAGGACTGTACGAAGCAGAGTATCAAAACTCTTATTAATCACCATCAACTGGAGCTTAATGAAAACACAGGTAAGATTATATTGGGTCAAACTCCTGACAGTTTGGTGGTATGTGTAAAAGGAACTTATGTTACACTAAGTGCTACAAATTCTAAATACTTACATGTATCTTTGCTCCTTACTATTTTATTGTTTCAGTGAACCTTATTAAGAATTCATCACTGAAAACAATGAATAAATTCTTATAAGACTCTCAGAAAACTTAGAAACAAATCAATTATTCTTTAAAAGTAATGGTAAGTTCTTTGTGTTATGACTTTCTCTAAGAATGGATAGGAAAGTATTGATTATAGAAGAAGCTATGTTAAAGCAGTGGACTTAGCAACAATTTCTATTTTATCCTACATTGAATAAATAGGTTAGAATAAAAGAATTTGAGACAGCAACATTTACTGAGCATCTATTATGTGCAGCTATTACACACCATTCAGTGTGTATGATATATTACAGTGATTATTTCATTTCATTCTCATAAAACTCCACTTATATATGATGAAACTGAGGTTTAGAAACATTAAATTAATTGCAAATGGCTGTGCTGGAATTAGAATTATACCAGACCTGTTTATACTATTGTCATGATATCTTCTGAAAATACAAAAGTTAAGAATGTTTTGTGAAATTTAAATTGTGCCTTAGTGCTTTTACATCTGAAATTTTCCTTTCTTATTCCTTATTTTCCTATTCTAACAATCATAAGAATCATAGGATTTTTTTCTTATTATATTTATTGTCTCTTTCCTTTAAATAACTTGGTAATTTCTGCAAAGCTTAACTGTTCTTAATTGTTGAGTGCTGTCATTCAGCTGAGAAACTGTTTCAGCATGATTTAGTTAGGGAAGCATTTGACTTTGCTTTTTTCTTTGTTTCTTTCTTGCATAAAATGAGGAATCTTCAGCTTATTTTGTGGAATGATTCATTTCACGGGAATTAAAATATGCATTATTCAAATTTATCTACATCTAGCACAAGTACCTGGGAATATACAATTGATATATGCTGTAGATCAGGGAATACATTTTTAGTGATCATTTTTAGTTTTATTTAATATGCACATAAGTAATATATTCTATGCACAGTATAGTATCCTAAGAGAAACTGACCAAAGAGAATATCACTACTCAGTTTTAATATATAATTCCAATTTAATGCCTAAATTTGAGGCAGCATCTATGTCTATAGTCCTTTCTCTTGTGTATGGACAATAACTAACTATTGATGTGACAGTAAATCTGAAATTCAAATAGGAGCCCTGCAGACATTGGTTTTAGAGGCTGTCCTTGTCTTCCTACCCACCCTTTTCCCATTACCATTTTGAAATATTAGGTCATTCAATAAATAAGGTAAATGCTGATAAGTTTGACACCAATCCATATTAATGACTGCAATTGCATATTGAAATCCATTTGAACTGAGGACTCCTTGGTGTTGACACTCCTTTACAAAGCTTATAGGCCTGGCTGCTGAATTTTCAACTAGGTCATCCTTCATCTGCATCTGTTTCAGATTCTGTCATAATTAGAAAATGAAAAGAGAAGAGCAGGCTCAGCAAATTGAACAAGCTAATTAAAAAGCAAACATAGAAATGATTTTCCCCATTCATGTTAAATTACCAAATTCCCTTAGAAAGTGCAACTATTTGAATAAAAGCAAGAAAGTATAAAACAACACATTTTTTCCAAGTTAGCAAGTGGTTTCTAATTTTCTTTGACTATTTTAGAGAAGTCAGGGTATCTCATTCTCATGAAATATTTTTTTCTTATATATTTTAAACAAAGCTATTACAATTTCCATAGAAATGACAGCTATTTAAATTTTAAGAATTATTCATTGACTCACTTTGATTAAGTGCTATTTCAAAATAAACCAGTAAACATAAATGAGGGAGGTCAGGATGTGCATGAAGAGACTGGGAACTCAAACTTATATCAATCAAATAAATCAAAGAATATGTGTTGAACATTCAGTTTTGAAGTATAACTCTTCAATATGTAGATATACAACTCCTTTTATTTCAGGAGAGTTTTGTTCTATTAGCTAAATACCTACTCTGATCAGTTGAGTTGCATTTACTTTGGAAAGATCTCAAATATGCATGTTGGGTCTGTTTATGCTCTGTATTTGCTATTTACTTTCAAATCATGATTTTTCATTCAAAATGTTATTAAGATTTTTTTTTAATTCTCTAATTCATTTACTCATTCATTCATTTAATTCATTTGATTCATTTATTCATTGTTGTCATGTATATTTTCTTCTTATATATTAAATAACTTTATTTCTTAAAAACTTTTAAAAACTCTTCCTGCTTTTAGTCAGTTCTCATTTATTAAGCCTCTCCTGTGGCTTATATCAACTCTAACTTTTTTATTTCTTTGAAATTATATTGTTTGTTTCTTTTTATTTTGCGGTACCAGGGATTGAACTCAAGGGCACTTGGTGACTCAGCTTTTACTGAGGCTGATTTTGAACTTTAGATCCTCCTGCCTTAGCCTTCTGAGCCCTGGGGATGATAGGTGTGTGCCACTGTGCCTGGCCTATATTGTTTATTTATTTTATTGCATTTAAAATACTGAGAGTTTTCTATGACTTGCAAACCTGTTTTCTAATTTTTACTTTACATTGGAAAAATGATTCAATTGTGCATCTTCTCTGAATAAGTTTGTCTGAATCCTTTTTGATCCCATCTTTGAATGATATTGGTTTCCTGGGAAGGGCTACGTCAAGGTGCTTTCCATGGTATTAAAGCCAGAATTGGAGACAAGCAGTTAGTGTAGAAATAGGGGATCCGGTCAACTTGAGGAAATGAAGGCCATGAAAGCCATCTGCCTCTGGAAGTTGGAGACTGCCCTGGGAGAATGGAATTGTTGTGCCCAGATCGCGATTCCCAAAGACCACCAGGGAGCTGACTCCAATGCAAAAGCAAAAAGGTCTTTATTGCAAGCTCGAGCTCGGACTCACAGCGTTCACTGACACAGCAGGTACTGGCTGAGAGTCCGAGTCTTGATTCAGTGGGATTTTTATAAGCTCCACAGTAGAGCAGGAAATTTGAACAAAGCAAAGTACACAGTTGGCTGATCTTCCAACATGTGTGGTTTGGCATGTTTCCATTGGCTTGGGGTACCCAGGTCTTAACATATTGACATATATAGCTTGGAATACTAGGCATTGGCTTGTTAGCTCCCGATTGGTTGTTTGCCAAAGGCCAGTCCTAATCTAGTAGCCTTCCTGGAATCGGCTATCTAGGCCTGAAATCTTTCATGCCCTAAATGCAGCCTATCATGGCCGTGGTTTAGCTCCCTTTCCATTTCCCGCTTTCTCTTGTACCTAGGAGAGCCAATCACGGATCCTGGGTTGAAAGTTCAGTTTCTGTCTCCTGTGTTGGCCTATATTGAGTTCTAAGCACCATAAGTTGAATTGTATTTAAGCGGTCCTTCATGAAATTGACCAATCTATTAAGGATACAGGGACCGAAGGTAAGCAATATTAGTAAAATAATCAAAGGGCCCAGAAGCGTTAAAACTAGGGTAGTTAGCCAAGGAGATGAGTTAAACCATGACTCAAACCATCCCTCTCACTGTTCCCTCTCTCGTTTTCGTTTTGCCAATCCCTCTCTGATTTTAGCCATGGATTCTTTAACTACCCCTGAGTGGTCTGTGTAAAAACAACATTCTTCCCCAAGGGCGGCACATAAACCTCCTTGTTGCAGAAACACTAGGTCTAGTCCTCTTCTATTCTGCAAGACAACCTCTGACAGGGATGTCAGTGAGTCCTGAAGATGGGTGATGGAAGTCTCCATCCTAGCAATATCCTCATCTATGGCTGTCCTTAAGGTGCTGTAGTGTTGGCCCTGAAGTGCAAGGGAGGAGATTCCTGTCCCTGTACCTGCTAATCCAAGTCCAAACAGGGTCATGAGGGTAATCGTTGTTATGGGTTCCCTCTTAACCTGGGGTGATGGGGTTCTTGTCAATGTTTGGTATACTTGGTCCCCATCATGATATAGTACTCGGGGGAAGAGTTGTACCAACACACAGTAACCCCCAATGGAGTTTAAGATCCCACCATGAATACAGGGTGTGAGCCCAATGGAATACACCCACCATCTGTTGTCAGGAGGCAGTATGTAATTGGAGGATGGCAGCAGGATAGTTTTGTTACATAGATGCCGATGGGTGGGAGGCACTTGCCCAACGCACAGTCCTTGCCCTGATACTGACTGCAGAGTCAGTCTGTTGAGCCTCTATGTTGCCATCTGCACTCTTCGGCCCTCGAACCAGTGGTGTAATTAGCAACCATGGCTATGCCTTCGTAGTAGGGGGGCCTAATATCATAGCAAAGTGAGCAGGATTCAGTGAGATCAGGTTTGGTCACATTTAAAACCTGATAGGTCTTGATCATTAGGTCCCACAGAGGTTACTCCAAGAGCAGAGGCAATGAGCTAGGAACCGGAGTGGGCAGCTCTGAACTGGTACTGGGAGGATGGGATGCGGTTACTGTATTTGTTGCTGGTGGCTGAACAGGTCTAGGTCTTATCTCTTATCTCTTAGTTGGGTCCTATTGCTCTAGCCAGGAATTGTTCTTTTCTGAGCCGCGCAGTGAAAAAGGCTCCTGGATCTTTAGCTCCTAATCTTGTCTTTTCATAAAGGCAGACACTCTATGTTACATTCACCTTCAACAGTTTCATCAGGTAGCTTTGCCTCATTGCATGGTAGGCATTCGGACCCCGGGAGCCGGGACAGGGTGATCAAGTCCCCAGCATGGGACTGGGGGGGGGGGGGGTTCCACCAAATATGCCCCGTCAAAACACAAGACCAGGAAGCACAATAAAAATCTTGCCCTCCCCCACATTCTTTCTGAGTCATTTTTCCTGTCCGATGTCCGGAGCAAACATAGAAATGATGGTGTTGGATGAAGGCATCTTTCCAAGTCAATTGAAGCAGTTCCTCGAGATCGAAGGTTAAGTCCAGAAACCAGGTCCCAAGAGGTGCCACATGTGAGGTAGAAGTTAATACCTCTTGTGTGGCTGCATTAACCACTTACCAGGTAACGTTAAAGGGTTGGTGGGGGTTGGCTGTGCATCTGTGAGCTTGGAGTAGGATTAGGAGAAAAATCATTGACCCCCTGCTCATTGCAACTTTAGTTTGAGAGGGTTGTCCTTGTGGTGGGTTACTTTCCATGTTAACAGGAAGTTGTCCTCCGCAGCGAATGGGTCTGCTGGTCTCACCTGTGTATAATGGACCCAGGTGGCGATCCCGTCTACCTTGAGGGCAGTTGGCATGGTTAAGATGGTCACCAACGGTCCCTTCCAGCGAGGTTCGAGAGTCCCCTGCCGTGGCGCCGTACATAGACCCAATCGCCTGGTTGATAGAGGTGGGGTTCAGATGGGGGCCCCGTCTCAAATAAGGCCCTCAAATTTGGCCAAACTTCTTGGTGGGCCTGCTGGAGACCACTGAGGGAAGACAAAAGTTCATGATCATTAATTTCAGTTATTAATTCTGCCTGAAGTTGTGGTACAATGGGAGGGGGTATTCCAAACATGATTTCAAAGGGGGTCAGGCCCAGCTTATAACGGAGTTATGGACCCTATAAAGGGCATAAGGAAGGAGAGCCACTCAGTCCCCGCCAGTCTCCATGGTCAATTTAGTTAGGGTCTCTTTTAGAGTTCTATTCATTCTCTCTACCTGTCCTGAACTCTGGGGTCTGTATGCACAATGTAATTTCCAATTAGCCCCAATAACTGATGCTAAACCCTGTATTACCTTGGATACAAATGCAGGCCCATTGTCAGATCCAATCATAGTGGGAAAGCCATACCTTGGCATAATCTCCTCCAACAGTTTTTTTTTTGCCACTCTCTGAGCTGTTTCGTGCTTCTGGTAGGGAATGCTTTGGCCCATCCTGCAAAGGTGTCCATAAAAACTATTGGGTACTTATACCCGTAGCGGCCCGGCTTTACCTCAGTAAAGTCTACCTCCCAGTATGCTCCTGGTTTCCTCCCTTGTAATCGGGATCCTGGGTTTGCAGAGGTCTTGGTTACATTTGTCAGTTGACAGGCCTTACAGTCCACCATGATGTTCTCAATTTTGGCATTGGCATCCTTGATTCGGATCTTTGCATTCCTAATCAGGTCTTGCATTTTTCTGGTGCCCATGTGTGTGGCCCAATGCATCCTGTTTAAAACTTTGTTCCCCACGTCCTCAGGAAGGATTACGCTGCTGTCCACGGCCTTCCACCACCCTCTATGCATTGAGTAGTGGGCTGCTGTCTGATCCACTCTAAGTCCTCCTTGGTATATCGGGGAGTTTTTGGTAGGCTGGCTGGCCCAGGATCCACCAGGGCAATACTGAGGGTTTGACTTGTTGGCAGAGCCACCTGCCTAGCCATCCGGTCTGCCAGATTATTGCCCCTGGCTACTGGGGTGGTGTCTTTTTGGTGACAGGGCAGTGTACTATGGCCAGCTTTTTAGGCAGCCACAGGTAGCCAGTAGAGCAAGGATTTCTTTTTTGTTTTTAATTGCTTTTCCTTCAGCTCTTAGTACTCCTCTCTCTTTGTATATGGCCCCGTGGACATGTGCCGTAGCAAACGCATAGTGGCTATCTGTGTAGGCTGTTAACTTTCGCCCTTTTGCCATATTCAGGGCTTTAGTCAAGGCGATTAGTTTGGTGCACTGGGCGGAAGTCCCTGCTGGCAAGGGCTCAGCCCAAATCACCTCTGTCTTGGACACCACTGCTGCCCCCGCATACCTCTGTCCGTTGTGTACGAAGCTGCTCCCATCGGTGTACCAGATGTCCTTGGCGTCTGCCAGCAGCTGGTCCTTCAAGTCCACGCGAGACCCGTGGACTTGAGCCAAGATCTCCATGCAATCATGAAGGGGGGTGTTGAGGTCAGGGTCTGGCAGCAGGGTAGCGGGGTTCAGAGCCAAGGGTATCTGGAACTTAATCCTAGAGGGTTCAACAATAAGCTCTGGTAATGAGTCAGGCGGGTGTTGCTGATCCACCAATCAGGTGGCTGGCTGAGCACCCCGTCGATGGTGTGGGGGTGGTCACAGAAAGTTCCTGCCCCATCGATAATTTATCGGCATCTTTGACTACCTGTGCAGTGGCCGCTATCATGCGTAGGCAAGGTGGCCAACTGGCCGCCATGGGATCTAGTTTCTTTGATAGATATGCCCCAAGTATTGGGTCAAAACTCCTTTGGCTATTCCTTTCCGCTCATCCACATACAAGTGGAAGGGTTTGGTCACATCCGGAAGCCCAAGGGCTGGAGCCAAAAGGAGGGCAGCCTTAATTTTTGTGAAGGCAGCCTCCATCTCTTCTGACCAAGAGAGATCCTGATTTTTAGTGGACTCATAGAGGGGTTTGGCTAGCTCCACAAACCCTGGGATCCACAGCCTACAGAACCCAGCAGACCCCAGGAATTCATGAATCTGTCGGACAGTTTGTGGTCTGGGAATCTTAAGAACTGTCTCCTTTCTGGAGTTTGTCAGTCATCTCTGACCATCCCTTAACATATAGCCTAAGTAACTCACCTCCTGTCTGCAGATTTGCACCTTTTTAGCTGATGCTTGGTAACCAAGACTCCCCAACATCTAGAGTAGATCTCGTGTGCCCTGCATGCAAGTCTCGCAGTCCTCTGCAGCTATGAGGAGGTCATCCAGGTACTGCAGAAGAGTGATCTGAGGGTGGTTGGTGTGGAACTCACCAAGATCCTCATGGAGTGCCTCGTCAATGATGGTGGGAGAGTTTTTGAAGACTTGTGGCAGTTGGGTCCAGGTCAATTGTCCACTGATTCCCTTGTCAGGGTCACTCCATTCAAAGCAAAGATGTCTTGGCTTTTGGGAGCCAATGGTAGGTTGAAAAAGGCATCTTTAAGATCTAGCACTGTATACCATTGTTGGTTAGGAGGGAGGGAGCTGAGGAGGGTGTACGGGTTGGGGACTGCCGGGTGCACATCCATTACTCTCTTGTTAACTTCCCTCAGGTCCTGCACTGGTCTATAATCATTTGAATGGGGCTTGTGGATGGGCAACAGGGGGGTGTTCCAGGCTGACTGACATAGTCTCAGGATTCCCGCCTCCAGTAGGTGCCTGATATGAGGTGTGATTCCCAGTTTGGCTTCCCTTGCCATTGGATATTGGTGGACTCGGGCAGGTTCAGCTCCTGGTTTCAATTCAATATAGAAGGGTGGGTGATGCTCTGCCAGACCTGTCCCCCCCCCCCCACCCCCTGTTTCTGCCCAAGCTTGAGGAATGGCTCTGAGCCAAAAGTCCATGTTATCACTGGGTGGCTCGGGGACCTGGTACAACTGGTACTCATCCTCTAAACTAATCGTAAGCACCCAGATGGGTTGTCCAGATGAATCTAAGATTGATGTTCCCTCAGGCCCAAAACTAATTTGGGCCCCCATCTTGGTGAGCAGGTCTCGCCCCAGGAGTGGGTATGGGCATTCTTGGATCACCATGAACGAGTGGGATACCCAGCCCACACCTAAGCCCACTGTTCTTCGGGTAGTCCATGAGTATTTGTTCATCTCAGTGGCCCCTTGTACCCAAGAAGTCTTGGTGGACAATTTGCCTTGAGGTTGTAATACTGAGTTTTGGGCCCCTGTGTCCACAAGGAAGTTGATGGGGGTTCCCTCCACTATAAGGGTTACCCTGGGTTCGGGGAGGGGAACCGAACCCTGTCCCCCCTAGTCGCTGATGTCCCCAGATTCTGTCACCAGCACCTTGCGTCTACCTTCAAAATCTTGGGTTTTTCTCCCTGCCTTACTGGGACATTCCCGTGCCCAGTGTCCTATCTTCTTGCAGTAGGCACATTGGTCTTTCTGCACTCTGGGCCTGAATCGGTCCTTGTCTTGCCCAGCTGCTAACTGCCTTAGTTGTTTCCTCTTTTCTCCGGGAGATTCTGCAGTAGCTGCAAGTAAGATTTTAGCCATGTTGCAGGCCTGCCTGGCGTTTTCAGTTGCCCTAAACTTTTCTTTCTTCCACTATCATCCGAGTCTGTCTTTCCTCTAGTGTCTCCCGGTTATTGTAAACCCTCTCCACCGCCGCCATCAAGTCCTGTATACTCTTTTCTCCTAGTCTGTCAATCTTCTGCAGTTTCCTTTTGATATCTGGGGCTGCCTGGTTAATGAATGCCATGATCACCGCAGCCCTCGATTCAGGGGCTTCTGGGTTCATAGGAGTGTATTGCCTAAAAGCCTCCATAAGTCTTTCTAAAAAGGCGTCTGGACTCTCTTCTCTACCTTGCTGCACATCACCTACCTTGGCCAAATTGGTGGGCTTTCGTGAAACCTCCTTGAGATCTGCCATTAGAGTCTGGCGGTAGACCCGGAGCCTCTCCTTACCTTCGGTTGTATTGAAGTCCCAGGCAGACGAGACAGAGGAAAAACAGCATTGATGGTGTCTAGGTTGGTGGTCGGTTGCCCATTGTCTCCTGGAACCAATTTCTGGGCTTCCATCTGGATATACTCCCTTTCCTCTGTTGTGAAAAGGACCTGCAGGAGTTGCTGACAGTTGTCCCAGGTCGGCTGATGGGTGAACAAGACGGTATCTAAAAGACTAATTAAATCTTTAGGATTGTCAGAAAATCGGGCATTTTGGGACCTCCAATTATAAAGATCACTGGTGGCAAAGGGCCAATAATGGTACTGCTGGTTTCCCGCCTCATCAGGGGGCCCCATGGCCCTGAGGGGAAGGACCATTGAATCTGCTGGTCCTTGAGCAGCAGGGGAGCCTGCCCGATGGCTCCTTGCTCAGGTACCGGCTGCTGGTCCTGCAACCTGTTGGGTGGCCACGGTTGTGCCAGCCGAGTGGGGCTGGTTTTCAGGGGGTGCTGGAACCCTGGGTTGACATGGGGGAGGAACGATGACTTCTTCCTCCGTGCCTCCCTGAAAAACAGAACACTAAGAATGAGCGGGAGCAGAGGGTTTAGGTTTGGGGCTATCTTCCTCAGCAGATTGAGTCTTTAGTGCCAGAATCTTTCCTGCTGGAATAAGTGGTTTTAACCAGGGAGGGGGGTTTTCAACAAGATCCTCCCAGACCAAAATGTAGGGGATTTGTTCTGGGTGCCCTTTGGGTCATCTGAGAAAGACCCTTGCTTTTACACTTCTAATCTTACAAACATCAAAGGTTCCCTCAGGCGGCCTACCTACTCCAAAAGTGGGCCATTCGGATCTGCAAAGAATCCTTAGTTTTCCTTTCTTTATGTCCACACTGAGGTTATGAGCACGAGCGCGCACATCCTTAAAATGATCAGTCACCAGAGTCAAGGGAGTCATCTGAGTTTGTCCCATGTCGTCATTCACAAAAATAGTCACAAACAAAAGACTTAAGAAAACAGACAAAAGAAGAACAGAAAAATGCCAGAGGTCAACCTAAAACAGAAACAAAAGTAAACTGACAGCCTCACGCCGTAACGTGGGAGCGACCCACGACTGGTTTCAAATCCTAGAGGAACTTGACCAATTTCAAGTTCTTCAGGGGGACTTACATTTCCTTCAGGAGGGCCTGGAACATCTTCCAAGACCCTCCGTTGGAGACCCTCCAGTGCGTCCGCCTAGGTCCTCTGCCAACTCTAATACAAAAGGCCTCTACAGAAACCTGACCAGTTTCAAGTTCTTCAGGGAAAAAGGCGCCACACACACAAAGACACAGACACACTTACCAGCCGGTGATCAACCCTCGGGTTCGGGAGTCCCGGGGGTCTTGGGGGATCCCGGATGAGCCTCCAACTGTTGTGCCCAGATTGCCAATCCCCAAAGACCACCAGGGAGCCAACTCCCATGCAAAAGCAAAAGGGTTCTTTATTGCAAGCTGGAGCTCGGACTCACAGCATTCACTGACACAGCAGGTACTGGCTGAGAGTCCGGAGTCTCGATTCAGTGGGATTTTTATAAGCTCCACAGTGGAGCGGGAAATTTGAACAAAGCAAAGTACACAGTTGGCTGATCGTCCAACATGTGTGGTTTGGCATGTTTCCATTGGCTTAGGGTACCCAGGTCTTAACATATTGACATATATGGTTTGGAATGCTAGGCATTGGCTTGTTAGCTCCCGATTGGTTGTTTGCCAAAGGCCAGTCCTAATCTAGTAGCCTTCCTGGAATCGGCTATCTAGGCCTGAAATCTTTCATACCCTAAATGCAGCCTGTCATGGCAGCGGTTTAGCTCCCTTTCCAGAATGTCAAGGATCTCCTGAGTCCACTGATCACCAAATCTACCTGTGCTTGTCGGGACTGCAGGCAAGGAGCTGCTAATTAATGCCCCCTGGGCCCTTACCTGGCTGAATCACTTTGGCCCTCCCCTTGCCCATTCGCTTCTCACTTTATGCATCTCACCTGCAAAACTACGTCTAGTCACATAGGCAGGAAGGAGAGATAAGCAGGGAGAGAACTGGAGAACAAAGAGACCTTACCTGTAAAAGATGTAGAGTGCCCTCACTTCTTGGAATTCTAGAACATCAGCTGTGACCCCCTTCTCCCTCCTGGGAGAAGTCTGTGTTATTACTACTTTTAAATAAAACCTGCTTAATATGCTTGCCTTGGTGTGCTTCTCTAGTGTTCAAATCAACATTAGAGGAAGCAGAATTCGTCACCAGTAAACGGTGGTATCAGTATCACACTTTCAAAGTGTCTTCAAACCATGAACAACTCAGTCACTTCAATATCTGTTAGCTTCACCCTCGTTTGGGATGTTTGGTAGCTGTCCTTTGTTGGTAAGCTGCTTTAAGATCTGCCTAAAGCTTTACAGATCTGACCTTTGTTCAGAAAGGTCCTCCCCCATTTATAGGTTTTACTGTCACTGGGCTTTCTACTTCCTTTCTGCTCATTACAACATCTGTCTTAACCTCTTCTTTCTTTAGCCTCGGGTTTCTCATGGTGCTAAATTTATATGCAGATGCCTTTCTGTTCTTTGCATTGATACTAGAGGATTTTTCCCCCCACTTACCCACAACTCAAAGAGTTCTTCCAGTAATTGAATTCATTTTCAGTTCATTTCCTTTTGTTCTTATTCATAAGAAGGCCCTTACTTTGGACACGATCATTTGTTAGAGCTTTCATTCACTCTCAGTTCTCAACACTTAGTAGGATTTTCTACTATATGTAGGTAGTATTTATTCTGAGTAGTTGTGTTATGAGTACCTATCAAATAATTTATACTTTTCTCTGTAAATTGGAAAACAAAATTATCTGCTAATGAAAGGAAGATTAAGACATTTCAGAATAAAAGAAAATATTTTAATCAGTAATTATAGAGAGTTAAAGAATCTTAGAGAGGTATTACTTCTATGTTCTCTTCATCTTTGTTTTCCAAGAATTTGAGATCTGAAACAATACATATTTTGGTGTGACTTTGTCTAATGATGTTTGTTTACCTAGGTGTCAATGTAGAAAAAATTCAGAATTATATTTATTCAACACTGGGATTTTTTTTTCCTAGAAAAACCTGATAACATTTAGATTAGCAGAGGAGCTTATTTACATTGGCAGTCTAAGATGGATAATAATGAAATTAAAAACTAGGGATATTTTAAAATAATATTAATGAAGTGGGGAAAAGATCATGGAGGAATGAGCAAAATGAGAAGAGTCAAGCATTGATTCACAGGGCAATGTTTGAGTTAGGAATGGATTGCTCTCATGTGTTAACAGTATTCTAGGTATGGGGGAGGAAGTAACTGAGTTCAAGTAGAAAAAGAAGTTCACTGGGGACAGGTAGTCTCAGAACCTGATGGGATATGGGGCCTGATGGAATGTCTGGCTGGTGATAGGCAGTGCACAATAACATAGCAGGGTTTGGAGTTTAGAGAAAACACATTGAAGCATTAATATGCTAATAAAAATGGGAGGGTCAATGAAGGCCACAAGGATATGAGGAAACCTTAGAGGGTTTCTTGAAAAATTTGAATTAGCAACTTTGTATAATACCTACAGACATAATGAAGAGCCTTGCAGTTACCAGAAATCAGCAAAAATCTAAACTTAGATTATGACTCAAGGGTCACCACTTAAATGATTTTCTCAATAATTATCATTCAAAAAAATCACGGAGCAAGAATTGTCAAGGAATTTCTTAGTTATAGTGCACTACTTTTAGAGAAAAATGGAGGCTCTAGATCTAGGTAGGAAGAAAGCTCAGAACATCTAATTATGATAGAGGATGGGGGTCACAAATCCTTTAGTATTAACTGGTGAAGACCAGAATAAATGGTGTGGAGAATTTAGTTCATTTAATGATTGCTTGACATTGAGCCTAGTATTCAGAAGTCCTGTCCCAATATAGACTGACTAGTAATGACTTATCTTGGAGTAGATATGGAGAGCCTATGCATGCTTAAACAACTACTAGAACTACCTGAGTTTCAGTTCCTTCATCTAAAAAGGCAACAATAATGTCTACCACACAGAATCATGTTAATTCCTAATAAGTATTTAAAACATTATTTCCTGGTAGATAGAATGTGTCTAGTATATTATAACCACTCTATTTTTTTGTAGCATTAAATCATTTAAGACCCAACTCAAGAAATGTGGGGAAAGTGTGCTCTTTGTATGAAAAGGCATGACATTATATTTTTATGCAACTATTTATTTTCAAGCTTGCACCCCCCTTGAGGGAGTACAGTACTGGTTAATAATGTATTAAAAATAGTAAATCTATGTTGTGACCTAAAAGATAAGTTGAGAAGAACATTCCAAATCATTAAAGTAAGATATTATCAAAGTGTATACACAGAAGCTCCATAATTTAATTGCTCAAGGAATTCAACATCTGTATTGTCAAAATATTTGTAAGAGTAACTCTTTAAGTTGTGTTCCAAACAATTCAAGAAAATTTTACTGACTCCACTAATAAATATTAAACAGTATAATCATGGGACTGTGTAGGAAATAAATAACAAGTTTATTTTCTCACTCAGATTTATTAACCCCTTTGCCAGCCTATTTAGGGATTTTCCAAACAGAAATGCTAATATAAAATGTATTAGTTGTCATTCTGAAAGCCACTCAGGGCCTCTTGCAACACCAACATCAATTTTTTCACAATGCATTGGCAGAATTTTCCACCACTGTGGGATGGGTAGTTAATGATCCACAGATATTTTCCAATTTTGGCATACCTAGAGCAGTTTTAATACTATAATTCATGGATAATATTGCTATATATGTTACTGCACATTACTTTGAACAATAACACTATTTATTCATTAATCCAATTACATTGCTTTGGAACAAAGGTACTATGAATGGGAGGAGTAGATGAGAAAACCGTCAGCATGAGAAATTGACCTCAATTGTGGAATAACTCATTTATCAGACTAGAAGTAATGTGCAAGTAATGTGGAACTTTTGCAGAAAAATATTCTCTATTGCACAGTGGGAAGTCCCTCCCTAATTACTGACGTTTCTCTCATATTAATTGAAAATATTTCTCTCTCCATAAATATATAGACTTTTATGGCTCCATTGTCTAAATTTCAATCTTCAGCAGATTTTCAAAATATAATTAATATATTAAGTATAGCTGCTGACTTTGGTTTCATTTACATCTTAGAAACACTTTCCTCAAAATAAATCTCTGTTGCTTTATTTCTTAATGAATAGTTTTGTATTTATTGACATTACTTTAGAAGATGCTTCGATATTTGCACTTTGGCCTTATGCACACACAGGCACTTTCGAAATCAAAGATCATATGTACGCAAAATGTCTAGTAAATGTTGCACCTGCTCAGATGAAAACTATTGACATTCATTATTTAATTTGACATACAGTAAATTGTCAAAAGTCATGGTCTCTAAAGTGGCTGAGATTACTCACCAGAACCACATACTGTAAGAATTCTAGGTGAGAACATAGGACAACAGGACCTTAACCTTATTTTTCCCGTAACTGTTTGATCCTGAACAGATTTGTTTTGCTTTGTTTTTGATTGCTTGGTTTTTTTTGTTTATTTGTTTGTTTGGAGCCTCAGTTTTCAAAGCAGCTAAATGAGAGAGTTGGAATAAATTATCTCAGAGCTGGACAGTCCAAGAACATGTTAAGTTTTATAGAGAAGTTGGTTTGGTATATTAATTACATAATCTCACCACTTCTCATTAAAAGTACATCTTATTTTAAAATACTAAGAACCATCCAGGAACGTAGATCAGAGTTAGCGGGCATGTCTAGCATCATGTATCAAGGGCTTAGGCCCAATTCCAGCACTGAACAAAACCAAACCAAACAAACAAACAAAAAACAGAACTAAAAATAAAAACAAAATTTTAAAAATGTATAAATAAAACACCTGGTATTAGTTCTCTATGGGCAATAATTTAATAATTTGGTATACACATGTTAAATTTGTTTAAATTCTGGTTGTTTTTATGTGGACAAACCATTTAAAATCAAAGATTTTTTATTTCCAAGTAATCTTAAAATAATTCACATGTATGTAATATAACACATTTGTGTTTTATGTCTAGTCTCCAATTTTACAAAATTATAAATTCAACATACACTTCAAACTAAAATACTTTCATAGACACAATAAGAAAGAAGTATCAATGCTCTTTACCATTGGCTAAAACATAGTGGACTTATTTTTAAAATGCATTTGCTATATTCTAAAAAACGAAGAGTCATTTGCCAGTTTCTTCCCTTCATCATTAATCTATGAATGAACCAACATAATGACTGGGCAGTCTCACACTGGAAGTTTCAACATTTTAAACTTCATTTATTATCCCTATATGTTTTGTTTCATTTTTTTTTGTTATTTATTCCAAAAGTACATTTTGAGATTTAGTGTAAAGATAAATTTAATGTTATTTTTAAATTAAATAAAACATGACTTCAAATATTTCTTTATTTCTTTCAATATTGGAATGACCAGAGAACTGACTTTATTCTAAGCAAAACATATTATCCTAGTCAGTGAAAACCTTGGCAAATTTACCCATTAATTATTCTTTAATTATTCTGCCTGCTGGATTGAACCGCCTTAAGTATCATATGGTAATTCAAAAAAAAAATAATGAGGTCATTGTATAAGGGAAAGAATTGTATAAAGTGAACAGTAGAAAATATTTCTGGCTATTGTTTACTTTATCCAGCCCACCTTAGGGGATTAATAATTTAACAAAAGTACCAAAAGAATAAAAACATCTAAAGAAAATCATCAAAACTTTGAACTTGTCAGCTGATGGGTCACGGTGGACAAAGATAAAGTGCATAGGCTCTGAAAAACTCTATAAAACATACTTTAAAATTGTTACTTACTGAAACTTAGGGTGTTTTTGGCCTTTTTTGATTTTTTTTTTTCAGACTTTGAAGAATTTATACAAGACGTGAAAGGCACAGAGTCATAAGCAAATTAGGGACTGAAAGTTTTGGAAAAATACATTTATATTAATTAGTAATAATAATTACATTTGACATGAGAAAAGAAAATTCAGAATAAAATATGTCATATTTTGTCTCTTTTGGGGATGATTAAAAGAATTTGCAAAATAAATCTTTTTAAATCTAAATAGCAATGATGTCAGAAGTCTCTCATTCTGTAAGTCTTGCTACCCACTCCAATATTCATGTCAAGATGAAACCTGTATAAATAATTTGGCTACTTTTTTGTAAACCAAGTAAATATGCTTTGTTTTATCAAGAACTGCAGTAGTTCTTTTATTAAGTTCTTTATAAAGAAAACTTAAAATGACAAAAAAAGGAAGAGGTCAATACTAATGAAAGAAGAATGGTAAATAGTTAACATAAACATGCATCCCTTTGCATCTTTTTACTCTTCTACAAAAAGGTCAGATTTTAACTTTGGATACATATCTAAAGTGATTTATATATATATATATATATATATATATATATATATATATATATATATATATATATATATAAATGGCATCAAGAAAATTTATGACCTGACACTCTTTCATAATTCCTATAAAATTGCCCCACATGTGAGATTAAGAATGACTTGCCTCTTTAAAGTGAGAATCAAGAGCTGTAGAAATCTGATACAACTCAATAAATCTATTTTTGTCATGGTTTCAAGCTTTGAGTAGAACAGTTGATGTAGTGTATTAAGCTATAAAACTGGGTCTGATATCTCAAAATTCCTCAAAATGCCCCAATCATATGCTGTTTTGCAAAGATCTTTGAGGGAAACAATGGTATCCTAAAAGTTATAGGAGACAGTATAAGGAACAATAATAAGGACACATAGTTTCAGAACAGAATATTGTTTCAAGAAATGACCTGTCATTTTTATTTACAACTAGAATTATGTCTTTGTATTATTATAGTTTTGTTTAGGGTTTAAAGAAGCAAGATTGTTGCAGAAAGAATTCTTCCATTTCTTTTGTGCTTGCTTTATGCTGACCCTGTCATGTTTAACTTTTATGTCCAAATCTAATTAAGAATTTATTTCATATTAGACATATGTTTTAGTTAATTCTGTACAGAATTCTGTCTTTTCTTGCTCTTTTTGTTGTCTAATGTTTTAATACCCCAAATACAGTCATATTCTATCTTTTTCAGTTATTCTATTTTTGCAAACATTGCACAAATCTTGATAAAACACAAAAAACTGAGAATTTAAGCATCACCACTGCTTAAATGTGGACATGTTAAATATTCTGTCCCTGCAAAATGATCCGTTCATGAAGGTGTCCTACATATTTATTTGATAGTATCAGTGAGATGGGTTTATAGAAATCCTTTGATTTGGATACAAAAAAGAAGCCTGTGGGGCTTCGAGTTTTAATTTTCATATTTAAATATTTCTCAGTACAAATTAAAAGACTTGCATGGCTGAACATTATTTAATTCGGTAATTCTGATTCTTGGGATATTTCTTATGGAAATTACTTTGGAATTTCTTAATATTTAAGTTAAAAGAGTGATCCGTGTGCTATTGATTATGAGTGTGAGATATGATAAAAGTTGAAATGTGAAATCAAAGAATATTTATGCAGTATGTAAATACATAGATTATTGAAATAACATAGAATCATTAAATGCTAAAAATATTATATTTATGATATGTGAGTAAATTATTTTATCTTTGAAAAATCAGATAAAGCTATTTTAGTGACATAAAATATACATGCTTAGAAATGGCTGAAAGTACATGATGTACACATTTTAAGGTGGTTGTGGTAGATTTAAGATGGTCACAAACCCTTTGATATTTCTCTTGCTGAGAGGGGACATCTATTTCCTCTGTCTTTGAATTTGGCCAGGATCTGGGACTACTGTGATCATTGGATGGTTGTTTTTATGTCAATATCCAATCCCAGACCTAAAGAGCCTGGCAATTTTTAACCCTTTTTCTTAGAAGTTTAAAGCGGCCTTGGGGAAGCAGCCATGTGAGTAGTGCAAGTACTCTGACCACCATGCTGTGAGGAAGTCCAAATAGCCACGGGGAGAGTCTATAGGAGAAGAGAGGTTACAAGAGGAGCAGAGAGGAAAAAAAAAACAAAAAAAAAAAAAACAAAAAAAAAAAACAATGCTCAAGCACTCTTCAGTACTTTCAGACACTCCAAGAAGAGCAAGACTGTGAATGAAGTAGGCTTTGGGTGACTACCCTCAGGTACCATTTGCCTGCAACAGTATGAGGAGCCACAAGATAGAATCATCCTGCTGGGCCACTGGGAACTCATGCTGTGAGAAATAAGGAAAAATAAGACCTTAAGTCTTTAAGTTTTGGTGTGGCTTGTTGTGCAAAGATAGATACATAAAACAATGGTAGCTGTTAGGTAGATAGTTAACCATGAACAGGTGGGTGGGTGGAAAGGACAAGGAGGGACAGACCAGTAGTCCTATGCATCAAGAAAAATCCAGGGGTCAGGAAACTGAAACCTCGGAAAGCCTTATCTAAACAGGTAAGCACTTGGCAATGAGAGTTTGAATGTCCCACCTTTCCCAAGCTGTAGATGATTATTGTGACGGGCCCCGCCCATCGGCCATTAAGTCTGAGAGCTAAGATGGCGCTGAGCGGAAGTTCCTCGGAGCACTTAGGTGGTAAACAACTTTCAGGAGGTCTGACAGCGAGAGCATGAGATGCACGGGAACACCGCATGCCACGGGGCAACTGCCAATGGACTGGCTGAGTCCATGTGATGTGCACATGGACAGGCTGCGGATTGGCTGATGGGCTCTATAAGGGAATGGTTTCTGGGGTAGGGGGAGGAAGAAGATCTACGGGAACTCTGTAAGAACCTGGGGTAATAAAACTGCTTGAGGAAGATCCTGTAAGAGTCGTCATTGCGAGCGACAGATTATAATTCTTTGAGGGAACTACTACTTAAGATTATGGGGAACCCTACTGGGGGAGTATGATATGTCAAGACCCCGCCCCCCCCCACCCCCCAGCTATAGTTATAACCCCTCAAGGGGCATTGCTGGTTCCACACCTGGTTGTCCTTATCTCCTGTTGTTGTGGAAATGACAAGACAACTCTTGGAAAGTAGGAGAAACCAAATTTTATTTTATGCTGGAGGCCCAGAAGAGATTAGCACTCCAAAATTCTGAGCACTGATCCACAGTTTCTCACAATATTTATAGGTTATTTGACAACATCTTAGACCCATCCTATCACTGGGGCTTTTTTCTCTTTAAAAAAAAAAAAAAAAAATTCCTTATCTATGCAACTGAAGGCCTGTGCAGGGTCTCTAAACATAAAGCATGCTCACAGAACAGAAAAGAAACAGCTCTTTTCACGGGCATCTGTTACATTTCAGGAGGGAGTAGTCAGACTTTTAGGGCAGTTATTGACAATGCAAAAGGTAGGGACTCATGGTTCATTAGGCTTCCGGGAGAAAGGATAAGAGAGGGAAGGGGAACTGACCCTTCCCAAGGCACTGGACTCTTACCATAACATTTTTATAATTTCATATCACAGCCAGATCTGGATTTGCCATCACACTGTAACCAGATCACCAGGACTCTTCCTTTTTACTAACACTGTTCACAACCCCAATTATCCTGGCAAGCAGAACATCCAGAACCTCACAAAGTTTGCTGAGGGCTATCCGAAGGGCAATGAATTGATTAAAGGGGTAGGATATTGAGGCAAGAACAGGAGACCCAACTCCCTTAAAACCCAATTCTGTGAGCACCACACAGTCTTCTTCTAGGCAGTCGGTGTAGTTTTTTTGCTGAAACTTAACTTTGCTTTTCACTCTAATGAACTTTTTGTTTACTACTCTGTGTTTCAAATTGTTTCCTGCATATTTACAAGAACTGGCACCCAGGGACTACAAGGCAGGCCCCAGGCATGTAGCAGTAGCCTCAAGTTTTTTATCATCTTTTATTTATTGTTTTGGTGTTTTGATTTGATTGGTTGGTTGGGTCATTGTTGTTATTGTGGCTTTTGACTTTTTGTTGTTGTTATTGGTTTTTTTGTTTTGTTTTTGGAGATAGATTGTAGGACCCCCCAAAAGGAAGACCCTTACTCGAGTCTCAGGATGGCGCGCTCCAGGAAACACGAGAGACTGGCTTGATGCAAAAGCACAAGGCACTTTAATAACGGAGCTCCGGGCCAACACGTATCTCATGCAGGAGTTAGAGGAGTTGACCCCGAGGCTCAGAAATCAGGGGTTTATATAGGAAAAGTTAGGGAGTTTGGCGCGGGTACACATAATTGGCTGATTCAAACATAAGCGGGCACATGACTACATTGATTACATCAGCAAGTAGTACGTGCAAATTGACATTCCAGCAATGGGGTAGGGCAGTTTATTTTGGTTAGCAGGCGGTCAAGTTAACCTTAAAGAAAAGGGAAGAAGGGGGAAAGTGGGTGACACCAGATGGTCCACGGCCTTGTGGAGATTGTTTATCCTCTATGGCCAGTTAGTTTTTGATGATTTGGCAGTCTTATTTTAGGCTTGTTTAGGTATGTTCAGGCCTCAGGCCTGTCCTTCTTTGTTTCTTTTCCTAAGTTCATTTGCTAGACTACAGATTCTGTGCTTTAATTATGGGCACTTAAATTTTAACTCCTTCAAGATGTCTCCCAAGTTTTGTCCAGTCTGGCTGCAAATTTTAATCCTCCCATCTCAGTCCCATGAGTTGCTTTGTTTTTTAAACCAATTCTTAAATTTCCACAAATAAAGCATGAAATTAGTTAACAGTAATATCAATTAGTTAAAATATCTCTTTAGTTACAGGAGTTGGATTTAACCATTGATAGTTACAACATAACTTTGCCTGATTTTGTTTTTTAGGTATAACTGTTATACTTACTCCATGTCAGTTTTAAATATCAACAACTGGTCTCATCATATCAGATACTACTCCGTGCTAAGTTGATGTTAATTCTGTGGCTGTGAGCTATTCTAAGTGACTGGTTAATGTTAATGAAAGCACCCAGAAACCACTCTGGTCATGGAAACTCATGCAAAAGATTTTACTAAACGGACAGGCAGAGTATCTGCCTGCAGGATGAGAGAGAGAGAAAATGAGAGAGAGAGTGTGTGCATGAGAGAGAGCGAGCGAGTGAGGGAGAGAGAGAGTGAAAGCAAGGAGAGAGAGAGAAAAAAAAAAAAAAATGGCAGGGGAGATATTCTTAAGTAGTGGAACTTCCTGGGCCAATAACAATGAACCAATGGCTGGTGAGGAGGTTCATGGCCTAACAATCTGGGTTGTAAAGTGGTCTGGGGGAGGCAGAATAATGGTGGCAGCAAAATAGCAGATCTTATGCAAATAGTTAATGTTAGCATTTCATTGATTAAAAAATTCATGTCTTGTTTTACTATTTAATATTAATTAATGAGAGCTATTCATAAAATAGGCAATGAATATGATTTAATTAATTAATTAATTTTCTAGTATGGACATTACCACCAAGTGTTATATCCCCAGTCCCTTTTTTATTTTCTTTTGAGACAGGGTGTCACTAATTTTGTTAGGTGGTCTTGAACTTCTGATCCTCCTGCCGTAGCTTCCAGAATAGCTCAGAATACAGGGTTGCACCACTGCACCTGACAAAATAAGATATTTTTAGATAGCTAATCCTAAATCAGGCACTTTTCCAAGCACATTATACATTTACTTACCATAGGCATCTTTTAACATAAGTGCTGTTATCCTATTCATTTTCAGAAAATGCAAGTCCAGAGAAAGAAAGCCACCTTAGCAAGCTGTCTTAGTTTACTCATCTCTAAAAGGGGAACCATTAAAATGATCTCCCTCATCTGACTAATGTGAGAAATGAGCGATTTGTGGAAATCTAAACTTAAGTTGCATTTTCTCCTCCTTGCTGGTTGGAAGGATTTAAACGGTTCATAGAATTAAAGCACTTAAGAGTCTGGAAGTGGATAAACAGCTGATAAGAATTTTAAAAATGGGAAAAAATATTTTCAATAGAATATAAGAAATGTCCAAATGAAGAAGAACATGCTTCAATGTCCACAATCATGCAAATCATTGTAATAGGAAAAAATAAACTGGCAACAAAAATAACTGATTCCCAGATCAACTGCTCAGTAGCCATGTAAACTGGCACAAAATACCAACTTTTATAGTTTCCTCATTTAAAACAAGAAATAATACCTATCATCCCTATGTCACAGATTGAAAATAACTTATAGGTAGAAAACAATAGTAAATAAAGGGAATAAATGCTTACAATAAGTAAATAAGCAGTATAACATTTTAAGCATATAGGCACAACAGAATGATTTCTATAATATGTAAAAAGATAACATGTGGAATTTTTATTTTACTGTATATACTTTATATATGTGATACTATGCACTGCAATATTTTATATTAATTTTTATTATTATGTTTATATATAATACTCCTAAAACACATACCACTATAAAAATGCAAAGCATCATTACTTTTTATAGTGAAATTTGAAGGAGTTAATTATTTTTACTCAAGAGGAAATTAGATTTTTTTTTTAAAGTAAAATTGTGGATGTAAATTTTGAGACAAAACTAATTTGAAATTATATTTCTTTCCCAAATTGTGAACCATTAGGTCCTTTTAGATGCTTAGAATTATCAGTGTAGAAAAGTAGAGAATATCTAAACCCCCTTTATTTGCACAGAAAACTCTGTCTCTAGGAGATGCCATTCTGCAGGAGTGAGTACAATATTTTCAGGATAAAGTCAAGACTGAAATACACTGAATTTGCTCATGCCCTTCTGATAAAACTGATGGCCCCAGGAAGTCCCAGCTTCTCTTCACTTGTTAAGAAGACTCTAGGGCCCTGGAAGTAGGAGAAACCTGTGAAATTCCTTTCTTCGTCTATCCTAATGCAGTTTTTCCCCACTTAAAAGCTTTTCTAGTGCTAAAGCTACTCAAAGATAGCACCTTTGAAGCAAATTTCTTCTACTTCCTTCAAATCAGGCTTTGAAACAGGCTTTGAATAAATCATGTTTTCCTGCTAATTTGACTATGAATATTTCTGGAGCAGTGAGTGATAGAGCTCAGCCTCTTTCCTCCTGGGTGGCATTAAATTCATTTGATTATAAGACACTTAAATTATTCCAATTCTACCATAATTATATTTTTTTCTGACACTTTGCATAGTACTACAGTACCCTTATTTCATACAATTTTCACAGTATATATATATATATATATATATATATATGTGTGTGTGTGTGTGTATATATATTTTGTTTTCTGCAGAGACTTGTGCATTTATCACCTAGATTTTTAATGAACATTGTAGTTCTGGAAATAAGATTCAGAAAGCATGATGAATTCTGCATAAGCTATAATACCCAAAATATGAAATACAGGTTTTACACACATTCTTTACATAGTCACCTACATTTTTACTGAAAATTAGGATTGCAGTAAAGGACTTATCAAAAAAGAAATAGGAATGAACACAGGCAGCCTAAAATTTGTTCCTACTAACTCGTCATGAGAAAAGTGATCTCATATTGTTTACTCACAGATCCCACCTCCAGTTTCAACATTACACACACAAAAATGGGATATATAACTTTTTTTTTTCAAGCAGTATTTATGGAACAGAAATTCTTGCAAACTTTAAACAAAATTGAGAGATTACAACAGAATATTGAAAGCACATAGATCACACGGCCTACTTAGAAAACAGAAAGTGATACATTGGAGATAAACACAATGCTGCAAAATAATGGTGGAGAAAGAGCTTCATTCCTCAAGAAAATCCTTCATGCCTTTCAGCTGGGTTGGAAGAGGGGGCTCTTTCACTTTTAGGTTGTGGAATTAACATTTCAGGTTTAGTGAAGAGCATAAGGTGAGACCAAGTGGAGAGAAAATGTTTGTGTTTTCAAGGTTAAAGGAAGGCACCTGAGACTTTTACAGAGCCAGCCCTGTTGTGGAGCCAAGGCAGCCATGGTGGTCTTGTCTCACTGATTCTTGTGATCACACGGGAAAGATTTCAGACATGTCACCAAGAAGAGCAGGCATACGTTTATTAGAAAAATAGGAAAAGGAGAGGACCCACTCTCTCCCATAGGAGTGTTCCCTTTTTCCTTTCCTTATCCTTTCTAATAAACTCATGCCTGCTATTCTTGGTGATATTCTCAAATCAGTGAGGCAGGACCACCTTGTAAAAAAGTATGGCGTGCCCCTTCTGCTGTGCAGTCTTACTGGGGATCCCAGGGAAGTTTCTGCAGAGTCCCACTGATGACAGGATGGCATCAGATGTTTAAGTCCCCACTGCTCATGGCACAGATCCAAGGCAATTCTGGGTCACTTTGGCTCATGTTGACTGGTTCTAATTGGAACATGGAATTACAGATTTTTTTTTTTTTGGTTAGAGGAAATTATCCTTATTCCCCTGAGTTCTGTGGTCCAGTCTGAGTAAGGGTCACAAAAGTTCCCCACTTCAAGGTAATTTGTGTTCTTCTTATCAGCACTGGGTGCCTGCATTTCTTCAGCAGATAACAGGTTGTTTGCTGAGAAATGTAGCCTATAGATTGCTTTTTAAAATTGTAGGCTCGTGGAGGTCACACAGAGGGCCCAGTTTACAGAATTATTGCCTTAACCTCATGTTCTAACCTCTCATGTGTCAGTTACCTATAAAGGCCAAAGCAGATATTTAGAAAGCTGTGAATATTGTATGGAGGTATTTGAAAAAGTAGAGGACAGGGAGAGCTGTTGACTACTTCAAAATGGCATAGATTTTCAAACTAATCAGCTTGTTAAAACTCCTGTTTTCTTTAGGAAAACTTCAGTAAGCATAGTTAATTGAAGTCACTGAACAGTTTATTAATCTTGATACAGAGTCCTGCATGGAAGCTTTCCTCCACATGGGAAAAGAGCAGTCATACTGAGTAAGTTCATTCAGAACTCAAAGCAACTGAGCACTCCAATGGCTATTAATAAAAAAATTACCATAGTTTTAAAGAAAATTTACATCATCATTTTATCTTTAAAAGAAGAAGATAAATAGGATCATTTAAAATTGAAAGTATAAGTTCTACAAATAGCAAAGCTAAAATTGCATATTGTTTCTTAGTTGTCTTATGAGAAAAGGGATGGAGAAAGTATTCTTTCTAATTTATAATTATTTTATCAGCTAATATCAGAGTAGATTACTTTTCAGAAATAATATAATACTGGCTAGTAGATATTGTAATCCATTGTAAATGCATTGGGATTATAAAAGGCCAAATAGTGCAGAATACACTATATTGTATTGTATGTGTTTAGAATGATTTGAATGTATAATAACTATTATAATGGATACCAAGTGAAATCTATGTATACACATATGAAAGTAAACTATATCTAATATTTTAGAATGTGAGAAATAAGAAATGACTGTACACTAACTTCTTAATATATTGGTTTATCAGGAAAGGTGAAGATTTATAAAATTATCATGATATCTGATCATTTTCAGCCCTAGGAGGGAATAAGTCCTTTAATAATTTTTGTGGTTGTGTTGCTATTATCTTGTTTTGTCTTATTTCTTAGGTTGCTTTGTGCTGGCAGACAAGGAATGCCAATAAAACTACTGGGGTTGATGCCTTTTCATAACTATAATACATGGTTCATTATAGACAGGTTATTACAATATCAGAAAACAAGTGACTTCCAAGAAGTTAAGTACAGTTAATTACATTTTAAACTGCTTACAGTACGTCACTGCTCTAGAATTGCAAAAGCCAAATGGTAGTTAGAAAAGGTAGCTTGGATCCAGAGAAACATTCTAAAACTTCCATAATATAAGAAATATTCTCATCCAAAGTATCAGAAATGTATCTCTGTTCACTTGTGACTTCAGAGCTTGGAGTGAAAACTGCCCAAACATTTAAAGTACTGTGTTGTTATGGTTTAGATGTGAAGTGTCACCTGTGAGACAATGCAAGAAAGTTCAGAGAAGAAATGATTGGGTTGCAGAGCCTTAACCCAGTAAGTGAATTAATCCCCTGATAAGATTAACTGAGTGGTAACTGGAGGAGGTGGGGCTCTGGGGGCGTGGTTTGGGGGGATACATTTGCATCTGGTAAGTGGATTCTCTCTCTCTTTCTCTGCATGTTTCCTGATCATCATGTGAGCTACTCTCCTTTGCTACACTCCCCAGCCACAATGTTATGCCTCACCTGGAGCCCCAAGAAATGGAGACAGCCTTCTATGGACTGAGACTTCTGAAGCCATGAGCCCCCAAATCAACTTTTCCTCTTCTACAGTTGTTCTGGTTGGGTTTTTTTTAGTCACAGACAAAAAATCTGACTAAAACATGTATGGACTAAGAAGAAAAGGCAAAGGGTCTAAAACGAATTAGTATAGATAGAAATTTGTGAAAATGAGAGTTGATCATGGAAGTCTTTTGAATCTGGTCACATCACCAGCTACTAGCACTTGTTCCAAATTTCTGGTATGTTAATAGCAATATAAACCAATGTTCCTCTGTAGGGAACATTCCTCAAGCTTATCTGACAGCAGTCACTGACACCATGGTCAAAGTAAGAGTCTGAACAGAGAAACTGAGGTAATGGTAAAGACTCACCATGGAATAGAGGTCTTTGCAGCTGTTGAGGCTGAGTTTGAACTGAGGGGAAGCCTCGTTCTGTCAAGCATCCCAGCAAGCTATGATGTGAGCTCGCCTGCGCTGCCTTGCCTCATGCTGTGTGCAGGAGCTTGCCATTCCCCCAGTCCTTTGTCTCAGACCTGTTTCTGGGCAGAATTGCTTAGGCATACTTGGTTTGTTTACACTACCTCGACCCTCCACGTATAGCTCACCTATAGGCTGACTTTTATACTTTAACAAGTGTGTTAACCTGATTGGATAATGTGCCTATATATGTCCTGTGCAACCCTAAATAAAATTAGATCCATGCCATCAGAAATCCATCTCTGATGCCTGAGTAAGCACGCTGGGTAAGGCTAGGTAGGGTGGGAAGCGTTCGTCCTCACCCTCAGCAAACCCGTCTCTGAACATCTCCATTCCTCTACAGATTTGTCCATGAAATTTCTGTGGTTCAGATCCATCATGAACTATCAGTTAAAGGATGGAGGTTTCTGCCTAAACAACTTGACATTGTATGATTAATTATTATTTCCCAGCATGTCTTATAACACCTGCCCCATAGTGCTTACTTAATAATTATGAATAGGATGATTACTGGTGATAAAATTAATCAAAATTATATTTGACTGATGACATGCTAAGTGCAGAACTTTGAAAACATTATCTTAAGCAATTCTAACTATATACCTACTGAGAGCATTATTATCCTCTTTTATAGATGAGAATGAGACACACACAAAAAGTTGAGTACTAAACCCTTAAAAAAATATGTGAAAATTGCAAGATTTAAAAAGAAACCTTTTTCTAAACCCAAGTTTCTTGCCCTCCTAAGTGCCTTACTCTTTGAGTTAATGGGTGGATACTCTGAGTTCTAATTATTTATCTAGCCTCATGTTTGCATACATATGTGTATTAGTAATTATTTATAGTTACGCACATGTACACATGCAGTATTACAATTTTATGCTTAATCATTGCCCATACAAAGCATAGCAATGTATTTAGTAGCAAAGTATTAGAAATTTCTCCACATACTTTCAAACTGCAATATTTTAATGTGCTTTTCTCCACCTGATTATTTATGACTTTTCATTCAAACCCTGGATACACAGTAGTTCATTTCTCTGTATTTGCCAGAGTATCAATACACTTTTAGATGACACTCTTGTCTACCTTGTCCCTTATAGTCTACCCCTGGCCAATTGGAAATAGTCCTCCAGATCTCCTTCCTTCATTTTGAAATATATTTGTATATCAAATGCAATTTGTATTTCAGTTTGCTTATCATTTCTTGCCAAAATCTGAAAATGATACTGGTTTTAATTTTAGTATAATCTAGTCTCAACTTTCATTTAAATTAACAAGGAATATTACCATAAATACTTGACCCAAACTATTTCACATATGTATTCCTGACATTGACCATAATATTTTACAAATCTCATCACCCGTACCCTCTTAGAAGCAATCCTTTCATTTGCTCTTACTCAAGGGAAGGGATGGTTAGATTATGGAGATTGCTGTTGCTCAAACTAAATTGTTAATTCACAGCTGATTGTTTAAGGCAATAGAATCTTACCCAAACTGGCCTCTTCCAGAGATTGTGGAGTTTGAATTGGGGATTGTAGCTATTCTGTGGGTAGTTTCTTCATATAGACTATGAGACTGGTCATGTTAATTGATTTAACATAAAAATTGGAGTACTGAAAAATCTGAATTAGGAAGCATGGGATATATTGAGAGGAGTAGAGAAGGAAAAGGAAGGACACAGAGGGAAAGAAATATATAGTATTCGAAGGAAATACACAGTATTCAAGTCACTTGTCCCAGTTAATCCTGAAATTTTTCTGTTTGAGGTAACTTTTTTTTCCTCCCCTGATACTAGCATTTTAACTAAATTAATCCCTATAATTATCTATTTCCAATCAAAAACCCATATTGAATATGAAAGCAAATACTTAGAAAAAGAAATAGATAACTATCTGAAAACACCCAGAAAACCATTCCAGACACAGGAACTCACACAGGAGATTTTAATAAGGCAGACAGAGCATCTGCCCTTAAGGGCAAAAGAGAGAGAAAGAGCGCAAATGGCAGGTGAAATACCCATAAGGAGTGGAAGTCCTCTGGCTAATTGGATCAATGACTAATGGGGAAGTTAACAATCTAGACTGTAAAATGGTATGTGTGTTGGGGGGGAGCAGAATCAGGGGAATAATGGCTGCAACCTTGTTCCCTTCACTACCTAGTCATTAAAGTTTACATTTAAAAGAAAAAAAATAGGACTGGGATTGTTGCTAAGTGGTAGAGCACTTGCCTAGCATGTGTGAAGCACTGGATTCTATCCTAAGCATTACATTAAAAAAAATTAATTAATAAAGGTAAAACAAAGAAAATGTAAATACACTGGACTGGAACTTAACAAAATAATGTAATGTTTCAAGTCAAGTTATATAAAGTCATTTAGCAAAATTCTATATTTAAAAATGTACCAAATATAGTCTATAAGGGTCAATTGTTAGCTATACAAATTAAATGAACTACAAAGATTATTGCAGCATATTTTAAAAATTTGGTGATACAAAAATAAACATGGAATTTGTGAGTAATATGTAATGCGTCCATTGTGAGGAGATAAGTGATTACTTTGTAACATTTATTATTCTGAAGAAATTCAGGTATTTGAAGTGATAATTTGCTGAACTAAAGACCAGTAAGATTATCCTGGTTTCCAAGGCATTTTTCTCTTCAAATTTAATTACTTTTACACATTTTTTTCTTATGCGGGGAGTATTTTTAGTTCTTGAACAAAATCCTAATAAAGTGTATCTCCTTCCAAATCTTCACTTTCATTCCCCATGATTACTTTATTATTATAGGTTGTGCTCTTTGCTTTTAGAATTTCCTTAACATTGGATTTATTTTTAATAATCATTTTGTTACTTTACTGCATTTTTCTAACCTCATTTTGCCTTTCCCCACCACTTTCCAATCACCATATCTTTTTGTTGTTGTTGTTCTTTCTCCAATGAATAAATGGCAACTCCATTGTTCTGTCAATCAGAACACAAACTTTGGTGTCATCTTTGATCAATATCTGTCTACATGTCTTTCTCCTGCTGTCATTTATTTTTCTTTCACCCAAATGAGAACTGTTTTGAGTCTTCCTTTGAAATACAACCAGTATGCACATCTTACCCCTTCTTCCCTATCACTTTGGCAAAGTCACCATGCTAGGCATTTAGTGTGGGTTCCTGTTAGGGTCTCCTCACAGACCCTTGCTTCACTACCAGCCCCCTTGTGATCTTGTCTATGCAACAGCTATGAAAACAAACTTCGAGTCTTGTCTTTTCAGTTCAAAATGTAATAAACATGCCTTTACACGGACAGAAAGAGCTGGACAAACTGAATTCATCAACTTACATTATACCCATTAAAGAACTGCAAATTTGTGCAAACCACTGATACAGAATTGTGAAGGACAGGTGGATCAAATAATCAAGCCAAAATTATTGAACCTGAGCAAAAGGCAATGAAATGATAATTTTTCGCAAAATATTTTGGGGACTGAGTCTGTACAAACTTGAGAATGAGAAATTCCTGGAGGCTACAGTCTTAGGGAGGATCCCCCAATGCACATGTGTGGATTGTGTATCTAGGAATTGCATCATGTTCTGACAATGAAAATAGATGGATAGAAAAAGGTGATGTCTCAATCTCTTTTTCTTTCACCTCAGGTTTCTCAAGGTGCTAAATTTGAATATTGGATGCAGATGCTTATCTGTTCCTTTGCACTGATACCACAGGCTTTTTTTTTTTTTTTTTTATAACTCAGGGACTGTGAGCTCTTCCAGTAATTAAACACATTTTCAATTTATTTCCTTATGTTCTTATTCATGGGAAGGTCCTTTACTTTGGACATGATTATTTTTTAGAGCTTTTGTTCACTCCTTGGTTCCTAACAATTAATAGGACTTTTCCATCAGCCCATGCCAAAATACTGCTGATGCTGCCTAGGATTTTTGTGATTTTTGTGATTTTTGTGATGGTTAGACAAACTCACCACTATATATATGTATAGGTAGTATTTTGTTCTGGATAGTTGTATTATTTTTATCTATAAGATAAATTTCATTTTCTCTGTACATTGGTAAACAAAATTATCTTCTAATAATGATAGGAAGAGTAAGAAATTACAGAATGGAAGAAAATATTTTAATTAGTCTTTGTAGAGAGTTGGAGAGCAGAAGGGTAACTGCTGTGAAATATTTCTAGCATATTCTCAAAGTTCTGCTCTAAAGTGCAAAGGCCTCACCAGAGCCCTGTCTCACATTAGGAAAGGGAGTTTCTAATACTGCAATCCCCTCTAGCATTCTTATATCAAGTAAGAGAGAGAAAATTAAAACCTAAGAAACAGATGAACATCACAACTCAATGACATAGTAAGATAAAATTAGTGTTCTTTACCTCCTTCACACTTTCTCAGTACTTCAACAAAGTTGCAGTATGAAAATAATGATAAGTAGCTGAAACTGATGCAAAAAATCTATGCGCCAATTCCTTGAGTCCCTCTGAAAGTCCAGTGTAAAAATGAGAAGAGAGAAATAAGGACATAAAAACATTTGAAGCATCTGGCACCTATCCCTATAGCAAATGATAAAGAATAACTCATAGGCAACTTAACATTGAGCTTCACACTAATGGCCTATTTATATCAGTTTCTATTACCCAATACAATGTATTCAGCTTTCAGAAAGAAAAAATTATAAGATGTGATAAAAGGCAAGGAAAAATACAGAAGATGCAGTAAGCAACAGAACCGGAGTTTGAAATTCTCAGAGATTTTCAAATAGCTATGATTAATATGTTACAGATTCTAATAAAAAAAAAAAACTACATAAAGAAATGGGTAATGTAAATAGACTAAAATTCTAAATAGAATCAAAAGGAAAGATTAGAAATAAAAAGTGTTGTTCCACAAATGAAGGATGCCTTCAATGGGGTCATTAAAAGACTCTGACAACTGAGGAAAGAATCTGTAAACTTAATGGTAGATCAATAGAAATATTGTAGATTAAAATGCAAAGAGAAAAAATAGTATTGATTTTTTTTACAGGAATGTGGGACACTTTCCAATAGGAAATCTCCATATAAATGGAGTACTTGGAGAAAAAGAAAGAGCAAAAGAAATATTTGGTGTGATGGTTGTATTTCTTCAAATTAAGGATAGATACCAAACCATGGAACTAACAAGCTCAGAGAACACCTAACCAGTAGACTAAATATAAGTGTATATAATCAGGCAGATAATATTCAAAAGGCAGAATACCAAAGAAAAACAGAAAACCTTGAAAGCAACTAAAGAAACAAGGAGCAAGGAGCCTGTAATTAAAAAACAAGCAAGGATGTTTAAGATGGAATTAAATATCTAGGCCATGTGGGAAAGCACGCCTGTAATCCCACCAGCTGTGAGGCTGAGGCAGGAGGATGTGAGTTCAAAATCAACATCAGAATTTAGCAAGGCCCTAAAAACTCAGTGAGACCCTGTCTCCAAATAAAATACAAAAAGGACTGAGGATGTGGCTCAGTTAAGCATCCCTGGATTCAATACTGGATACCAAAAACAAACAAACAAAAAAGATGGAATTAAATAATGTTAAGCAAACCAACAAAAATCTAGAATTCTATATCCAGAGTAATTATCATTTGAATGTAAAGAAAAAAATAAAGATCTTCTTAGACAAATGAAAATTGAGAAAATTTATTGCCAAAAGATTTTCTATAAAAGAAACAGTAAGTTAGTTTTTCAAAAAGAAGAAAATATTATATAGGTCAGAAACTTAGATCTACATAAATTAAAGAACCAAAGAAGGAATAATTGAAGGTAAAATAATTTTTTTGACTTCTTTATTCATTATTGACCTAATATATAAAGGTTCCAAACAGTAATATTGATGATTATTGCATATGGATAAGTTAAATGAATGACAGTAATGCCATCAGGGATAGGAGGGAGGAATTGAGACCACTCTCATATAAGTAATCTATAGTCCATATGAAACAGAGTGTTATTTGAAAATGGATTCAGATTAAATTAATTAAAAATATACAGGATTTTGAATTTCAGTGCAACGATTAAAAAACAAATTTTAATGTCTGTCATCGATATTATAAAAGAGAGAAAATGGGTCAAATGGTGGTTCCAATCCAGTTTTCTGAGGACTCTCCATACTACAAAGCCAAAATTAATCAGAAGAGAGGAACAAGGTCACTTTGGGTCCAGCTATCCCACTCCTCAGTTTATACCCAAAGGACTTAAAATCAGCATACTACAGTGACAGAGCCACATCAGTGTTTATAGCAGCTCAATTCACAATAACTAAACTATTGAATAAACCTAGATACCCTTCATCAGATGAATGGATAAAGAAAATTTGGTTCATATACACAAATTAATATTACTCAGCATTAAAGAAGAATGAAATTATGGCATTTGCAGGTAAATGGATGGAACTAGAGAACATCATGTTTAGTGAAATAAGCCAGTCCCCAAAAACCAAAGGCCAAATGTTCTCTCTGATGAGCGGATCCTGATCCGTGGTAGAGAGGGGGCTCAGGCAGGGAAGAATGAAGGAATTCTGGACTGTGTAGAGGGAAGTAAAGGAAGGGGTGTGGCTATAGGTATAAGAAGAACAGTAGAATGAGGCAGACAATATTACCCTATATACATGTATGATTACACTACTGTTGTGACTCTGCACCATGTTTAGCCACAGGAATGAGAAGTTGAGCTCCATCTGTGTACAATGGGTCAAAATGCATTGTACTGACATGTATAAATAATTAGAACAAATTAAATAAAAATTTAGTAATGAGCAAGAAAAAATTAAAAAATAAATAAAAGGGGATGTTCCTTAAAAATAAAAGAGAGAAAATGGAATAATACAAAATAAAAGTTTAAGTTTAGAGAAGGCAAATAAATAAAAAGAGAAATATAAATTTATAAATATAAATATAAATAGGAAAAGTATTGCAAACGTTAAAGATGTTAATTCAAATATATTGTTACTTATAAGGTTAAAGGTCTAGGATTGGGTAGAGCTCAGTGATAGAGTGCATGCTTACCAATGCATGAGACCCTGATTTAATCTCCAGTATAAAAGTACAAGTTGAAATATACCAAGTCAAAGAGACTTTCAGAGTACATTTTAAAGAACACAAAATTAAAGTCAAGATGAAATTATGTGCTGTATAGGGAAACCCTCTTTAAATTTCAGTTTCTAGACATCCTAAAAGTGAAATGTGTATAAATATCTCATACTAGCACTAAATTAAAAACCTACCTTTAAAAGTCTATGACAGGGACTGGGGCTGTGGCTCAGTGGTAGAGTGCTTGCCTAGCATGTGTGAGGCACTGGGTTTGATCCTCAGCACCACATGAAATAAATAAAATAAAGGTCTAATGTCCATCTATAACAGCAAAAGAAAATTTTTAAAAAGTCTATGACACATAATTCTATCATACTTGAAAAGGAAGAATTATAGAAATTATATACATACCAATACTTTCACAGGGTCAGAATAAGGATATTAATTAGAAGAAGTTGAAGGGATATTTAGGAGGTTACACTGTTCTGTACAATACTGTAATAATGGATAAATTGCCTCTTGTTGGTTAAATACCATAGGATCTTAAAACATAAAACATTAACTTTGATATATTGCAGAGTTTAACATAAAATTATATTATTGAGTAGGCCAGGAGATTTCAAGATGATATGCTTAACATCACAAGAGTATCTAACTATTAAAAATGTATAGAACATCCTAACTCAAGGACCTGGGAAGAAATTGTTGTTGACCTGTCATTTGGTAAAAATGAGAAAAAGGCATAGGTAATAGTACATCACACTCTGCCCTGGGTAATGAAGTTGTTACCCCTAGGAAACTGTTTCTCATTCCTAAACCAATAAGCCTGTATAGTAGAACTGAACAATAATGTAAATGGTGACAAATAACTGGAGCCAGCTTTCTTAATATTGGAGTAGAAAGTTTCAAATAAGCAATGAGAGAAGATCAGACTATTTCACATAGCGAGGACTGAGGGCAGCAAACATTTGTATGAAACATGTTGTTTGAACATGGATCTATATTAAAAATTTGTAGATATAAACATACCTAATTTCTATGTCAATAAGAGGTCTAGAAAAAATACTATAGCAACAAGAAGTATACCCATCTTCCTGATCTAGGGATCTAGTATCTGATATTATGCTCCAATTAAAGGAAACCGAACTTTTTGGAGAAATGGCTGAATCTAGGACTGTGGGAGGGAAAGAATAAAACTGGAGTATATTTTAATGAAAGAAAGTAACAAATGGATAACAATGACCAATGTACCAGGGATAGTAAACATATACTTACATATGCACACAAAAGTGTGTCATAGGAACACAGGAGTGAGGTGAAAGACCTTCCAATATACAAGATTAGGAAATTGAGGAAAATAAATAAATTCTGAATTTCAACCCAAAATGTAAAATAAATACTTATGAGTCCCTACTATTATAAATAAATGATTAAATGCATAAGTAAATTTGGGATACTAAGCAAATCTCCCTTGCAGAAATATTAGTTTATATAGATACTTAGTGTGCAAGGAAACTTAAATCATTAATGTGACTTCTCTTAGGCATTACTACCTAATGGAATAAGCAAAGGAGAAAAATAAATGACTGTACAATGGAGATACCTGGGACACTATGTCAGCCAGGTGACTAAGCTTAACAGCAATAGTAATTAGTAACGCTATAGTATGTATTCTTTGTGTTGTTGAAAAAAGACACACTTTTCTCTGTGACCTTCCTCCCCAACCCTGCAATCCTAGTCTTCACATGAGAAAAAATGTTAGGCAAATTTAGAGGGGAAGACACTGCACAAAAACTTTACTGGTATTTTTCAAAGCTGTCAATTTCATGAAAGCAAAGATTATCATGACTCTTTGAAAGTCAAGAAAAACCTAAGGACACATGTTGACCAAATGCAACATAGCATATTAGATAAGAAATTAGAACAGAAGAGGGATAACAGACTGAAACTAAGAAATATGAATAAAGTATGGAATTTAGTGATGTTACAAATATAATCATCACGCATAACAGTGTTAGCTCATTAATTATAACAAACGTACAAGATGTTAATAATAGTGTATCAGAATTCTCTACACTACCAGAACACTTTTTAATAAATGTAAAATAATTCTTAAAATATACTTTTATATGCATTTAATATTTTATCAATATCTAACATCTATCTAACCACATTTCCATCAACTTAAACCTTCCAGAAGCATCACATCTTTTTCAGAATTAAAGTCATTCTTACCAGTACTAACAAGCCCCCACAGGATCAGATCCTACACTCTCTTGCATATTGTTCTACCACCACTTGCTGGACTGTTCCCTTTTTCTTGTGTATGCTTAGAATAGTCTTGCCTCATGGTCTTTCTGTTATTCCTCCTTTTTGGAAAACTACCCAAGAAATGGTGACTATGACTGTATTAGCGAGATATTCCTTTATCATCTAGTACAAAATAGACCTCACTTTACCATCATTCCCCATCATTTATTTCTTATCACAATATTTATTTCTACCTGCTTTTATGTGTACATACGCATATGGATGTATGAATAAGCTTGTGTTTTTATATCTGTCTCTCCCAACAGTGTGCATGGATTCATGAAATATTTTTTTTCTATTGTGTACACTGCTCTAACTCTAGAATCTGGAGCAGTGATGGCATATTAAATTACTCAATATACTTTTGAATAAATAAAGATTAAAAGAATTGAACAAACATTATTAAATTACATTCTTTAGGAACTGTGATGAAAAAAAGTGACTTGACCACCATTGGTATTAAAATTAATATCAGTAAAGTTCTAAACCAAATATCAGTACTCGAAAGGAACAATTTTATTTTATTTTTAATTTGCTTTGGTTGTTGATGGAACTTCATTTTACTCATTTATTTATATGTGGTGCTGGGGATTGATCCCAGTATCTCACATGTGCTAGGCAAGCACTCTACCACTGAGCCACAATCCCAGTCCCAACAATTTGAAATATATATAAATACATATATGTTTATAATAAAATTATAGTACATATATCAAAGTATAAAAGTATGGGGGCTACTAATAATCCCATTTAATGATATATGGACTGAAAATTATAAACAATAATCTATCTTATTATTTTTATCTCTCATCTCATATATGTCTATTGTTGAGTTTTTTCAATTTTCCCAAGGCAGGTAGCTTATTGATACATAAAACACCTATCATCCAATGAAAAAGGGGATTATATATAATTACATATTTTCTTCTGCAATATACACAACATCTTGGACTTTTCTGATATTTAAAGAGATTTCTGACAGAAACACTAGCACTGACATACTTGTTATATTACCATTTCAGACTCTGCTGTGATTTATATTGACTTTAATCCAGTATTATTTTGATCTATGTTTAAAGTGTTAGAAAAGACATTCCATGTTTTTCTCAGATGTAAAATTTATTTTCCACCTTCAAACTCAGGGTAAGTTATTTGTTGGACCTGAGTGCTGTTAGCCACATCTTTTTGAATTGTTATCATATGTGACGATGAACTACTTTATGAAATAATATACCCAAAGAAATAGAATTTTACTTTGAAACTAAAAACCTGAGAACAGAAGTAAAGTTAATGTTTGTTATTCATATTCTGTACTGATTAGGGATTTGCAATATACTAGCTAAAAGAATCACTGACAATAGTTATTCCTAGAGTTCATGTTATTATATGATTCACACACCACTGACAACAGAATTTGGCTAAAAATAAAATGATCCAATAGATCATTTGTATTATAGCTTTTAATTTTTCTTATGTTACAAGTTTTGATATCTCAAAAACAAACAACAACAACAACAACAACAAAAACATTTTCCTGGCTGAGAGGAGTTGGCTCCCTTGGACCAAGTCAATTTTTTAACTTAAGATCTAGCCAGGAGAATTTCTGATCCAGAGCCAAACTTTGTTGCTGCAGCTCATATCCCCCTACCTCACTCATCTCAGAACCACGTACCTCCCCTGGCAACATGGGACCTTTGAGATCCACGAGTTTGTAAGACCACTTTCCCTTCCATATTTCTGGAAATCCCAGAGAAATGTATATCCACAAAAGTATCCTAACTTCCTCTTTTCACCTTACTCAGTCATCTGCCCATACTATTTTTTTTTTATTAATTAATTAATTATTTATTTTTTCTAGATTGCATTTTGATTCATTGTACACAAATGGAGTACATCATTTTGTTTCTATGGTTGTGCACAATGTAGATTCATACCATTCATGTAATCGTGCTAGGTTTTATTTCACCGCATTTGCCATCTCATAACTGTTTTTCCAAAATGACATGTTTCAAAGAATTCCATTGTCTCAAAGCAGCAATGAAAATGGGCACTAATATTTAAAGAAATATTACCAAAGACTTTAATATTAGTTACAATGAGATTAGAATAAAATGGCAGAAATTAAAGAAAAAGATCAAACTAGATACATGTAACTAAGTTATTGAGTTGTATGGACCCTAATCTAGAAAATTAAACTTAAATTTTTGCCTTTAAATCAGAAATATCTCATTAACAATAATTTCCCTTTCAATGTCAATAATCCCTTATAAAAAAATCAAGTTAAAGTATAATATGCCCTCAAAAGAGAATTTGAAACTCAGGGAACAATTTTTTTCTGAAAAATTTTTAATACATACAAAAAATACCTGAAATAGTATAATGAACCTATTACCAGATTCAGCATCTATCAGGTCATGGTCAATCTCATTTTTTCAAAGCTCAGAACCAACTTCTACCTTCAATTATGAACAATCTTATTTTAACCAACTCTCAGAAGCAATATGATTTAATCTGATAATATTGTAAATATGCCTCTAAACAATAAAATAAATTGGAAAGATATGACCACTTATTTGATTTTCTTGATATTAATTACTAGAAATCTTTAGGTATGATAATGATTTGTGATTTTGTTTCTTTGTTGAAGCATTTTTTACAGCTTATTTCTTTGAATAAGAATATATATTTTGCCATTTAGTTTTGTCTAAGACTTATAAATATGGAATCTTTCAGATGTATGATTTTTAAATTTTAAACAATGCAATGAATTAATATTTTTAATTTTTATGTGTTGTAATTAGTTATACGTGACGATATAATGCATCTTGACACATTGCATACAAATGGAGCACAACTTCTCCTTCCTCTGGCTGAACATGGTGAAGTCACACTGGTAGTGTAATCATAGATGTATGTAGGGTAATAATGTCCTTCTTGATATTTTTAATTTGTAGGTTTCCACTCTCTTCTCTTTTGCAATTTTGTTCAACAGAATTAGCTTTTTTTAAAAACTATATGATTTTCCCTAGTCAATATTTTCTCATTTCATACAAATGGAAATGTTACATATTTTATCTGTATCATACATTTAATTAAAATTGCTAGTTACATCTAGAAGCTTAATTCAATTCAGGTTTGAATTATTTTGCAACACTTTCTAAATACAAGTCATGTTTTGCATTTCCAAAATATGATATGCCTGAGGAAGTATATTAATGTCTGGTTGTATTTCTTTTTGTCGTTAGTAGACACTATTATGTCATCTAGATTTATAAATAACATTAAGATTGCAAAATGATAGATACCTCTTTCATTTCTGTTTTACCTATAAGCTAAATTGTAACTGGAAGTTAAAGATTTGCCAACAACAATATTTGGTTTACTCCAAAGGGAATGAAAGGCAGGATAAGTAATTGTAATTACATAAATATAATAAGGATATAAACCAAATGATTTATATAAAGTAAGTAAAAGGTATTTGTGCATTTATTTTTTGCTACAGGGTATCCCATTACTTCTTGTTCACTATGTCTCTTAGTTGCTTTGTTATTGTTTTTTCCTTTGGCAGCATTTACCTAATTATGACTGTTTATAGACATTACTCTTTAAAGAAGTTTATCTCCACTGCATGATTGAATGGAGTGTTCAACGAGTTCTCATAGATACCACACCGTCTTCTTTATTATCGTCATCTCCTCCAGAGTGGTACAATTGTTAAAATGAAGGTTTCTATATTGGCCCATCATTAGCACCCAAAGTTCATAGTTCACATTAAGATTCACTTTGGTGTTATACATTCAGAGGTTTTGACAAATGTATAAAGACATATCTCCACAATTATAACCTCATACAGAATAGTTAACTGCCCTAAATAGCTCCTTTGCTAAATATAGTCTATGATTTTGAAAAACACAAATTTTTAAATTTAACAAAGTCCAGATTGTCTATCATTTCTTTTTTGACTGATGCTTTTGGACTGTGTCAATCAAATAAATAAATAAAAATAAAATTAAAAATATCCTGCCAAGCCAAAAAAAGTTCATCTAGAACTTTTCCTACATTATCTTCTAGGAGTTCAATAGGTCTATTATACATTTCTGATTAATTTTTGTGTAATTTGTAAGGTCTTTGTCTAGATTATTTTTTATGGAAATATTTAATTGCTCTAGCACTATTTGTTGAATATCTATTCTTTCTCTACTGAGTTATACTTGCTTCTTTGTCAAAGATCAGTTGGCAATATTGTGTGTGTGTGTGTATATTTTTGGTCTATATTTGTTGGGACTAATGACCCCTTAACTAACTCAGGCTGACTCCTTACTCCCTAGCGAGTTAGCAAGATCAAGGCTCAAAAGCGATTTCAAAGGTTAATGATGATAAATCGGGCCACCTTTAGGGATTGGTTAACAACAGTTCTGTGAACATGATCAGCTCGTACTTGCCATATAGTCCTATGGGACTCTCACCTGCTTGAACCCTCTGTGCCTTGCTGACCGGTCAGTTGGCCCTACCTATCCCTGTCTGACCTTGTTGGGGAGTGTCCCCTTCCCTTGCTGCTGGTCCAGAAGAGCAAGGGGCTTAAGACCCCGCCATATATTGTTTCATTGATCTATTGACCTTTTTTTTTTTATGACCAATACCTCATTAACTTGACTACTGTAACTTTTTATTAAATCATGAAGTTTCATGGGGTCAGTTCTTTAACTTTTTCTCTTCCAATATTGTATTATTGACTATTTTCAGTCTTTTGTATCTTCATGTAAACTTAAGTTTGGTGTGTCAACTTCCACACTGCTAGAATTTTCCCTAGGATTGCATTGAATCTATAGATAATGATCAGAAAAACTGACATTTTGACAACATTAAACCTACTTATCCATAAACAAGAAATCTCTCTCCATTTCATTTTGTGTTTATTTATTTATGTATATCCATTGTGGTACTAGAAATTGAACCTAGAGGTGCTCTACCACTGAGCTTTATCTGTAGCCCTCTGTATTTTTCATGTTGAGACAGGGTCTTGCTAAGTTGCTGAAACTGGTTTTGAAGTTGAAATTGTCCTGCTTCAATCTTCCAAGTCACTGGTATTACAGGTGTGTGCCACCATGCCTGACTCCATTTATTCAATTCCTCAGTGAGTTTCATCAGTTTTATAGTTTTTCTCATACATATTTGTACATAGTTTGTTAGATTTATACTTATGTGCCTGTTTTTAAAATGCTAAAGGAAATTATATTGTTTTTAATTTCAATCAAAATCGTTTGTTGCTATCATATAGTAAAGCAATCAAACCTGTGCATTAACCTTTTATCTTTCAACAGTGATAATAATCACTTACTAATTATAGTTCTTTTCATTCTTGTAGATTCATTGAGAGTTTCTACATAGACAATTTCATAATCTGTGAACAAACTTCTTTCTTTCTGCTTAATTAATCTGAGTAGTTTATATGAAAAGTAGTGGTAAGAAATTTCCTTGTCTTACTCCTGATCATACTCAGAAAAGTTTTATTTTCTCATTATGACACGTTATATTAACTGTTAAAACTTTTACAGATGTTCTTTATCAATATGATAAAGTTCCCTCCTATTTCTAGGTTGCTGATGGTTTTGATCATGAATGAATGTTGAATTTTGTCAATATATTTTTCTACTTCTATTGATGGAGTGTTGCAATTCTCCTTTAGCCTGTTGTTGTGATGGAGTTTAACTGATTTTTAAATGTAGAACTGACTTTTCATACCAGGAATAAACTCCACTGGGTAGTGATGTATAATCCTCTTCACAAAATGTTGGACTTGACTTGTTCATATTATGTTGAAGATTTTTGCATCTGTATTTATAAAAGATATTGGTCTCTAGCAGATTCTGCTCTGTAGTCACAGTCCTGCCAATTCCAGTCAATGGTGTATAACTGACCCAAACTAAATGCAACAACTTCATAATTTATCATCTTCTTTTGCAAAAATACTGAAAAATTCTTCCAAAGATTTTTCATTGGCAATAAAGAGGAGAGATGTGAATCCCTCAGACCTTATTCTTTCTAATTACACATTCTTACCTGAATGCAGATATGGTCTTTTTAAGTGAAGTAGCCAATTTGGAATTATAAGGAAAAATTCTAGAGAATGACATATCAGTCCTGTCATGTTTAATAAACTGAAGCAGTATCAGAAAATGGATTAAGTATAGATTTTTCATTTTGTCAGCAAAAGGAAGTTTGATTCTTCAAGGTACTCTTAGTTAACTTACCTGTGTTTTTATACCTGGAAGCCTTTTTCTCTTTCTTCTTTTATTTGTTCTTTATAGATATATATGATAATAGAGTACATTTTGACATATTATACATGCAAAAAATATAACTTATTCTAATTAGGATCCCATTCTTGGGGTTACACATGATGGAGACTTGTAAGATTTTCTAATGATGCAGTTTTCTAAAAATATCCATCCCCTTATTTTGAAGGCACTAATGGTTTAGAATACGATCTGAGAATTTGTGTTTGTATGCTTAATAATAGAGACCAGGCTATAACAATTTCTGGCCTACACAATTTTTAATAATCCTTTTTGTTATTCAGTAGTCTTTATCCAATAGTTATTTAATTAATCCATGATATTTGCAGTGCCTTGAAACTCTGGTGAATATTCAGTGTTTGAATATTATTGTTGTTCTTTTTGGTATACCGAGAGTGATACTATCAAATTTACTTTTCTGTTTACTGAAAACTATTTAAACCAACTCACAGTGATGACTTAGAATCAAAGTCATTCCTATTTCAGTAATTAGAATGAATCTGGAAGAGGATCCATTAAGTCAATACATCTATTTATTGACTTTGAAAAATGTATACCGTCAAGTACACCCATCATTCAAATTTCTGGGGTTACTATAGAAAATGACACACAAGGTCAATGCTCTTATAAAATCTACAATATACTAAGTTGGAAGAGATAATAGAAAATTCCAAAATATTAAATGAGTAGATGTTATGGTTTGGATATGATGTGTCCCCCCAAATCTGTTTTAATGCAGGAATACTCCGGTAAAATGATTAGAGAACAGTAACCTAATCAGTCCATCCTAGTTCAAATGCAGCAACTGTGTGGTGATTGCAGGCAGGTAGAGCATGGCTGAAGAAGGTGAGTCTCTGGAGGTATGCCCTGGTTGGGCTCATCTTCCTTGTGGCCCATTCCCCTCTTGGTCTCTGCATCCTGGCCACCAAGAGCAGAACAGCTTTCTTTTGCTGCCATAGACCTTCTGCTGTAATGTACTGCCTCATCTAACACCCAGAGCAATGGAGTAGGCTAACCATGAACTGAAACTCTGAAACCATGAGTCATAATAAACTTTTCCTCTTCTAAGTTGTTCTTGCAGGTATTTTGACCACAGCAATGAAAACCTAACACACTAGGAAAACATTGAGATAAAGATTTTTATCTGGTAAGTAAGGTTTACTTTGGTTAGGGTATTACCATATCAAATTACATTTTCAGATAATTCAGAACTGGGTGTGGGCATTTTGAAAAGATGAAGATCGCAGATAAAATATACTCTTAAATCAATTGTGGTTTGGAATGGAATGAAAATAGCATTTTTTTTTTTCTTCTTTCTTTTTTTTTTAAATTTTTTGAATTTCACCAAGATATGGGATCATTTAGATTTTAGGACTAAAGAATTCAGAGGTTCAGAGGTCTGCTTTCTGGTCCCAATCCTATACTAATGAGGTGCCTATTTTCAGACAATTATTGTTACACTTTTAGGAATTTGGTTCCTCTGGTGCCCAATTTCCCCTCTGCAAATTTAAAGGATCAGGCCAAATGATCTTTATTGTCCTTTAAGTTTTAAATTTTGAAACTACTTTAGCTCAAGTTCTAGATAAATGTTCTACTGACTTAACATATTCTATTCTATAAGTCTTCAGATATTGAGATTGAATAAGTAAGCTGTAATCTTCAAGAATATGTTTAAAGTTGATACATATTCAGAAAACTATGTTACATATCTTTTTTTTTCTTAATTATTTTTGGATGTTTTAATTTCCTTTTCAGTGTTCTTTTGTATCTAAAAATATTTTTAAGACAATTCTCTCTATATATCACCTGGAAAGGATTTGGGAACTTTATGAATACTTTTGAGGAATCAATCTTCCATGAAAAATGAAAAGCTTGCTTTTGTATTTTGCTAAATTATTTCTGCTACTCAGCATTCATATATACATCTGGCCACTTCCAACAGCAAAATCTGGATTCTTGGTGAAGTAATTAAATTGGCTCTCATCTTTGTAATTATAAAATGCAGGTGTCATTTTAAATTTGGACTCAGGTATGAGTGAGTTGTCATTGCTTTTTAAAAACATGTACCAAGAATGCCTTAGTGATTATACAAAGCTCACTTTAAACAGTAATCAGAAAGTTTTTAGGCTGTATACACAAAATTGCACCATGGTAAGCCTCAGTAATTCCAAATTACCTCAAATGATCTCTTTTCATGGACAAACAATCCAAAACTTCCATTGATTATCCTCAGAAGAGCATCTCAAATGTGGCTTGCCCTTAGCATGTCATTTGTCTTTGACTTATTTCGGGTCTACTGTCTCCTGGAAGAGTGTCTATAGTAGTCTCCTATCCTGCTCCCCACTTGCTAAGCCTTCCTCAGCCTGGTCATTGCTGCTGTATCATCCTAGATTAACCCTATTATAATGTAAGAAGTTAAATAAGAATGGAGACAGTTCACTCCTATCAGCAGTACATATGAGAATATATCATGTGTCATGGATGACAACCTACACAGATGACCAAAAAATAATTACAGAGTAAACAGAAAATGAATTGATTGAAAACATCTGATTTTGAACTGTGAGATTTAAACATCAAATGACTCTTGCATTACTTTCAGCAAAAAAAAAAAAAAAAAAAAAAAGATATTTCTGAACAGCATGCTTTCACCAACTATGTCGAACAATCTACATCTCCATTCCATCAACCCCAATATTAAATCACAATGAGACTCTTCTAATGTCTCAACCATGACATGACATCCCTTTTACTTATTGTTTTATATAGACTTTTGTACCTTCTGATTAGAATTCCTGTCCTTTCTTCTCTCTCAGATACATTTCTCTGTGCATTCACATATCTGGCTCACTGTTGCTGCTCAATTCAGACTTATCAACTGTCACAAGGTGAAAATATTCAATCCACTTTTTTTCCATATCATGATTTTATCACTTAACTAACATTTACTGTAATAGTTTTTAGAATCCACTAGCATATTTATCCTATTGAACTTGAACAATCTCGTGAGTCTATTCTGTAAGAAGTATATTTCTAAACTCTGTTTCAAAACATGTAAGTCACTGATCTCTCATGGATTATTTGTCACATACTTATTTCCTACTATAACAATTGTTGACATATAGTATTTCCCTTAATCTCATTTTTGCATGTAAAAATAATTACAGAAAATAATGTATTATGTCAGTATACTTCAATGTGCATTTGACAATTCCTGATATTAAAATGAAAGTGACTTTTTTTTATGCCAAAGAATGATCATTGTTTTCTTTTGAAGGTATGGTGGAAAATGTGCTTTTTATTATAATGGAAAATTATATAATTTTCTTTAATTATAACAGCTATAGGTAAATTTTGTTTAAGAAAAATATAAACTTTATTCTTACAAAAGGTAAAATCTGGTAATAGATATTTAATATTCTTTTAACTTAGCTATTATGACAATTTTAAATTAGTATCTCTACCTGCTACATTTAAACACACACTATACAAATGTACAATTTTACATGCATATGTGTTTATAAATAACATTATGAGACATACACACACAAATTCTGCTTAAATGATTATATTGCTTAAAATTATATGTGGAAAATTAATTTTCAGGAGAATTTTTATCATTCACTATTATATAGTGAACTATATTAAATAACTAATCAGTGTTATTAAAATGAAATTCAGTGTTTAAGGTGTCATTAACACAGTTTTATCTTTTTAAAATATTTTTTCCAGTAGCAAAGTGAAAGTATTTAGAGAATTAAAAATGAAGTTTATTATAGATTAAATGGTACAGACAGGTATTAATAATAATGAGACTTCTAAAATGTAAGATTACAGGCTAATAAGAAACACTACATGTTTACCTATTAAGAACATTGAGCTAAACACTGCATACTTACAATACATTCTATTCTCTCTCCTTCTGAATCTCATTTAGATGAAGATAAATTATAACTTTAGCGTATATAGTCCCAATGTCAAACTACTTAAATATCATCATAGGTGCCATGTATTTTTAAAAATTCTGAAATGGATTGACAAGAGTTAAGATGTTGAGATGTACAGTTGTGTTAAAGCGAACAAAAACGATGTTAAATCTAATGGAGCCAGTGATTCCAAGGTCAGAAAATCAGATGATAAAATTCTAAAACTGAGTTTTTATGAAATTCTATAAACTTTGTGGCTGGAACCCCAATCCTCTTTGCCAGTTCTTCAGCTCAGCATATTTGTTCAAGTGGAATTGGAATATTCTTTATTAGAAACTCTGAACTATCGCAGACATAGGATTTCCAGATACCTATATTCTGGGCTTATCCAATAAAAGTCAGACATGATTCAGTCACCCTAGAGTAGACAAGCTGTTTCCTCAAAATACACCCCCCAAATATCTTTCTTAATGATTCTTTTTCAGAGTTTAGATAACAATAATAATCTTACACCTGAAAATTTCTAGTGGAAATGTTAGAAAAAAAGTTTATAAAGCTAGCTTCCTGGAGAAATAGCAGATTCTGAGTATATATTTAAATCAGTAAAATAAACAAACATTATAATTACAAGCTTTGGAGAGAAATATTGAATATGTTCCATCATGAAGAGAAGAGCAGAATTCTTGAAGAAGCCATAATCCAACAACAAAATACTTTAGGATAAAGGACCCATAGTAATGAAACACAATGAGGAAATTTCAAGTAGATGCAATCTCTAAAAGTGATTTCTTACAATCAAGTATGAGGAATTATAAAGGAAGTCTTGTAAGAAAAATATTCAGAAGTGGAGAGAAGAAATTTTCTGTTTGAGAGCATAAATTAGGCAGTCAGAGGAGCAAATATAAAATATATAGAGGGAAAGAGTTTAAAAAGAAATAAAATGAAATATAAAATCACACTGACATTTGTCTTCCAAGTAGCAATGATACAAGTTAGAACATATGGATTATTAGGTAATTATTTTCCAAGAAGATTTGTCAATATACCAATCAAATATGATTTGTGTTTAGGAAACACAGAAGACGAAAAGTAAGGCAATTATTAATACAAAGAAAACCAAAACATTGCACAAAAGGAAAATAATCATGATACGGAAAAATAATCACAGAGCACTATTTACTTATTTGCCTGGCATTTTTTGATGTTACTGTAGTTCTTTTTAGATAGACATGAGAGCAGAATGTATTTTGGCATATGATATATACCTGGAATATAACATTATGATCAGAACCCTATTCTTGTGGTTGTACATGAAGCAGAAGTACCCTGTCATGTATTCAGAAAAAAAGACAGAAACATTACATCAAATTAATCTTGTCCTTATTCCATTCCTTCCACCCTTGCCTTCATTTCCCTTCACCAAAATCAATGGACTTCTATTGTTACCCTTCTCTCCCTTTCTTGGCCTGAGTTAGTATCCACATATCAGAAAGAACATTCAACCTTTGGTTTTTTGGGATTAGCTTACTTCACTTGTTTATTCCAAGTGAATATTGTTTATTCTCCTATTTCACATTTCAAAATAAAAGATTTTAATTCAACAGTGTGAATGGGTAAAACTAATGCAAGACATTCAGATTCAAATTTGTTTTTTCAGTAAAAGAATACAACAAATTATCATGTTCCATCACTATGCCATACTGCTAATGTGGATTTTCCCAAGAAGTGAGTGACTTAAAATGGTCAAACATTCAAACATATTTTTAACTATACTCAGAATATTAAACCATTTTCTAGGGTCAAGTTATAGCTAAAACTTGGTTTATATTTGATTTTCTGCTTTACCCAAACAATAAAATTTACATAAAAGAAAACTCTCTGCCACCTTCTTTTGTTAAATGACTGGGAATCTTTTATTGAATTTCAGGCATTGTGGTTTTATTTTCTTGAGACTTTTCTACAAAGCCCTTAAGTTCAGAATTCTTGAATTTTTTCTTAGTCTTACCTTTATGAGTTTTTGGAATGGACCAGAGAATCATTATTCTAATATTAGTTAATTGCCATTGCTGAAGCTAAACTTCATCTCCATATTCTAACCCATGTGGAGAATTATGTAATTTTCCAATTTGGCCAAGAGGAACACACTATACCCTATGTGTGTAAGCATGAGCAATGTTTCTTTGGAATATGTTGCGTGTTGTCTTCCAGTCCTGGGAAATTTCTTCACCCACAAACTTCAATCAGTATTCTACTGAGGACTCAAAAGTGTCCTACAGACCACTAGAGGACCCTGAAGATCACTGGAGTTCTTTTTCTAAGTAGCAATCTTCTCTAAACACTGTCCTGCAATCTCTAGCAAACCTGGTCTCACCCAACTCTCATCATCTCCACCTCCTTAACTCAAGGAAGCTGCTAGGCTCTATCTAGCTATGTTCCCTAACCTGTACTACAGCGTAAAAAAGATGCCAGTAAGTTGAGTACTTATCCAAAAGGACACGTTTTCTATCTCTCAAAGATTGCGGTTTGTGATGGGGTCAGTGGTGCACACCAGTAACGCTAGCAGTTTGGGAGACTGAGGCAGGGGGATCCCAAGTTCAAAGACAGAGGCAGCAAATTGGTAAGACCCTGTTTCAGTGGAGGCTGATTGCAACTGGGCTTTATCCAAGGAATGCAAGAATGAATCAGCATGTAAAACTGGAGTGTAGCTGGGCATAGTGGTGCACTCCTATAATTCCAGCAACTCTTGAGGCTGAGACAGGAGGACCAAAGTTTCAGGCAACCCACAGCAACACACTCAGGTCCTCAGCCACTTAAAGAGAATTTGACTAAATACAAAATAGAAAGACTGTGGATGAAACAGTGTTAAAGCATCCTTGGGTTAAATCCCCTGTGCACACCATAAAAAAATGTTGTATAGGTGATAGTCTGAGGCAATATCACAAACTGGGGACTGGAGAGATGGCCAACACTGATTCCAATATCAGGCAGGATCTCTCCTCACTGGGCACATGGTCCTGCAGTGAATGCAAGATATATTTCAGACCACATCTCATCAGATGATTGCAAGAATTGACAAAATTGGTAATCACACCTGTGATTGCAGGAAGGCACTCCAGACCTCATTAACTGAGGCTGGGCTGCAAGAGAGTGAAAACAGACATAAGATATTGCCACACAAAAGAGTAGGAGTTTGCTAGTACTTTACACTGAAATCCAAAACACCATTTTCCAAAGCTGAGAATGGTTTCTTGCAGCTAACTACTATGTGTAGAAAGGTTTTATATTATAATACACATTCTTATCACACAATATGTAGTTAATAAAGTGATTTCCCCCACAGTTTCTCGAACATAGTGTCTTCTTGTCTTGGACCTAATCAGTTATTAAACACTAAAATTTGGAATAATGATAATTATGTTGTAAACCACATTAATAGTGAAGTAAAAAAAATCAACACAATCATTTGATTCAGAAAAAGTTTTTGACAAAATCTAATCCCTTCCATGACAAAAAAGGAACATATACACACACAAAAAAAGACACAAGGAAACTTCTACAAACTGATAAATGGCATTTATGAAATATCTAACAAGTTTATTAAAAGTTAAAGGCACTGATATTAGGCAAGAAAAAATCGCTTAAGTCTCCACTTGAGAAAAAAAACAGGAAAAACTATCTGTTTGTAGATGCTGAGATCTTCCATACAGAACTCCCTAAACCAGTATAAAATTGAACTCCTCCTTTTAACACCTTGGGAAGCTACATGGGAGGCTGAAATAGGAGGATCACAAGTTGGAGGCCAGCCTGGTCAATTTAGTGAGTCTATGCCTCAAAATAAATAGAGCTGGGGATGTAGTTCAGTGGTAGAGTGCTTGCCTACCATGCATAAGACACTGAGTTCAATCTGATCCCCAGTACCACACACAATCTCTCTCCCTCTCTCCTCTTTCTCTCTCTCACTCTATCATACACACACACACACACACACACACACACACACACACACACTCATAAGTACTATACATATGTCCACACACACAACTAGAATTAGTAATATATAAGTTCCCTTTCTATATTGTGGAATAGTTTGAGATACACTATGCTTATCCTGGTTTGTGGGTTTTCTCTCCTCTCATCTCCAGCCCTTGCCAGGAAGGCCACAAGGTCAGTTGCTGTGATTATTACTGACGCCACATTTTAAGGATGAGAGAAATGCTAAATGCATTGCCCAAGGACAAAGAGCCAGAGAGTGTGGACTTATGAGCTTGGGTGTCCAGAGAGCATCTCTCTTCCCTTCCAGGAGGTACTTGTCCCAGCCCCTCAAAGCCTCCCCCAGGAAACACATTTCTTTGAATCTAGAACAGACAGGCAGAGCAGCCATAGGAATCAGCAAAAAACAAATTTATGGGGGTTGGATAGTCATGGGGTCAGGGTGCTCCCAACAGGGGAGTTGGGGTTCATGCCTGAGAGGCCTGATGTGGGGCTCACATCCTGGCAGTATGTCCATACCAAGGCATCATGGGAGGGGGTGAATTGGAGACCAAGTCTCACTGTGGGCCTTCCACTACAGACCTGGGATGATGGGAAAAGAAACAAGAGTCAGTACATGGGGCTCTCCCTAAACTCCACCCCACAGCTCACAGTCAAGTCCCTCAGCCCCTGAGGCAGGAAAGAAAGAGGGCTGGCACCACAAGTGACTAAAAGAGCACTTGGAGGCACTGTGGGTTACCCACCCCACTGCACTATTAATACCCCTCTCCGTAAGTTTCACATGGGATTCCAAGTAAAATTTCCAAAAACAAATAATCTCCTTTAAAACATTATAAACTCCTGGACTAGACTCAGTCCTTAATAGCAGCTGAGGAAACTGAAGCCAGAAAGGTGAGGACCTGGTCCAGGGTCACCCAGCTAGTTAGACAAGCAGTCTTTTCTCTCTGTCTATTCAGGGACACCTGGGTGTGCTCTGAAGCCCTGTGACTGGACCTGCACCCTCACATCCATACTCCCACTCCTCAGCTCCAGGTGCTTCAGCTGCAGGGCCAGCCCCACCTCAGGGGCTCCAACAACACACGTGCAGCCCACAGACACCCCTGTCCACTGCACACCCACTGCTCCTCACCTAGATGACTGCACTCCCTGGTGCTCCTTCATAAGATGTGTCAAAAGACACAGGTTGAGAGTTGGGCCCAGGGAGGTCTGGGCGATGGTGTTCTGGGGAGAATGTTGGTGACTGCAGGGCCACCATCGGCTCCCACTTGGATCCCGAGTCTTGCTGGAGCAACACAACTTCTGACATGTACCTGGGCAATGATAGGACAAAAGCAAGGGGTCACCACCCACGTGTCCTACTCTCCCTGACCACCTTCACCCCTCAGCTTGGACAGCACAGAGCCCAGGGCTCTCATCCAGGGTTCCCATCCAGGCTGGGGTTCCACTCAACCCCATTTCTTGAGGCTAGAACCTACAGAGGCAAGGAAGAGGGGAATTCCCAGAGACTCCCAGAGTGCCCTGGAGAAAACACATAAAAACGGAACAGTGAGGGTCAGGGCCAGGGAGCTGGAGTAAGGGACCAGGGAAGAAGACTCAGCCTCACCCACCCCACCAACTCCAGGATCCACCATATAAGCCTGTGGTTTATCAACTTACTTGGGCCCCAGTGGTGCGCAGAGGGTGACATGCCAGTTTCTGATACAACCCTGGTCGAATGGGTTGTTCTCCTGAAGGGAGACGGGGATGAGAAGAGGAGCTCAGAAATGGCAGGACTGGGCACAGCCATCTCCCAGTGACCCTCCCTAAGGTGGTCAGCTGAGCCAGGGCTCAACTCAGGCCTGGAGCAAGAATCCAAGGGCAGGGAATCCCAGAGTGGCCAGGGGATCCTGCCTCCCAGGGCTCCTGGGAAGAGCCACCTCCCTCCTCCCACTTGTGCGCAGCTCTCCCTGACAGTGCTGACCCTGCACCACCTCTCCTGCCTTCTCAGGGCTCCCTCCTCACCTGCTCCTCCCCTGGCAGCTTCCTTGCTCTGTCTCCATGGGGCCCACTCGTCCTCCCACCACGTCTTTCCAGATCCCTTACAAGATCTTCCCTCTGCTGCTCAACTGCTCCACAGTCAGTGTCACCCCTGCTCCCACTTCCTCTCCCACCCCTCACTGTTCCTAAACATGTGCCTTCAGTGAATTTCACAATCTGGGAGGGCAGTGGCAGCAGGGATGCCCAGGTGTATTTTCCTAGTAAGAAATCACATGGCCCAGGAGAGTCTGGGCTGAAGGCCTTCAGTACACAAAGGAGTAAAGGTCAAGCTCAGAGGTCAGGTCCTCACTGCTGGCTTCTCCCCTCAATTCTTCCTCTCTCTCCTACTCCATCCATCATCCTGGCCCTGTCCTCCTCCCACACTGGGATGAGTCTCATCCCAAATTCAAGGATTTAAATTTTAAATGTTCAGTCACAATGGGAAGGAATCCAGCAGCACCACTCTCCGCCCCAACTCTCCCATGGCTCACACATGAAGTTGTTCATTTTCAACCCTATTCTTCACTAGAAGGATCAAGGATTCCACACATCAGGACAGTTCTGGAATATCCAAAAGCAACATGAACCATTGACCTCTATGAGGATCTGACCGCTTTAAGTGGTACACAGCACTTAAGAAACTAGTATGCTGCTGTGGATCACACCTGTAAGCCCAGTGACTGGGGAGGCTGAGGCAGGAGGATCAAAAGCTCAAGGTCAGCCTCACAAATTTAGAAGTCGGTCAGCAACTTAGTGAGACCCTCCCACAAAACAAAATGTAACAAGGATTGGGGACGTAGCATCCATAATAAAGGAGTCCTGGGTTCAAACCCTAGGACCAGAAAAAAAGAAGAGAATAATTAATTACAGAAACTAAAAATATTTAAAACTTTTTAAATTTAGAAAAATATTATGAGAAGTTTATAAAGCATGGAAAATATTGGTTGTATATGAGTAATGAAAAATCCTTAAAGGAATGATAATTACTACACTTTTGTAAACTGTGCAGTAAGAATCCCTTCCTCTCCCCACATGGAACCCTATCAGACAGGACTAGAATCCAACAGCTCTGAAGCACCCAGACCAGTTACAGTCACTTGCTCCCCTCCTGAGGATCTTCTTCCAATTCTGTGTCTCAATCATCCTCTCACTCCACAGGACCAAAATCAAGGGCATCTTCATCTTGCCCCATCTTCTTCCAACTTCCTGCTGCCTCTCCTTCTTCCACTTATCCTGGGGCAATCAGGGCATCAGGCCTGTCTCTGTTCCTTTCTCTCTTTTCTTCTTTCCCCAAAAGTTGATGCTTTTGTTTGTTGGTTCACACATTTTTCAGAATTCTATTCTTTGTGGACTGGGGATTGATGCACCAGGGTGTTGCACATACTAAGCACATGCTCTGCCACTCAGACACACATCCAGCCAGATGCATTTCAGGGCATCAAAGATGCCTCAGTCAAGCCAGGCACGGTGGCACACACCTCTAATCCCAGCACTGTGGCTAATGACGTAGGTGAATTACATGTTCCAGACCAACCTTAGCAACTGAGTGATTCTCTGTTTCAAAGTGGAAGCAGAAGGGACTAGGGATGAAAATCAGAGCTAAAGTGCACCGGGTTCAAAACACAGTAGCCAACAAATAAAGTCCACTCACTGCACTGGGCGTTGAAAACATACTATAAAGAGAATGGCCAGCCTACATCAGGTAGGAGAGTCCAGTAGCAACATGAGACCTTGAGCACCATGGGGAGTGGCCAGGGTAACTAAGAGAGGGTATCATGGACAAAGCATAGGCAACCCAGCCCACAGCACCCAGCTACATGCAGAGAAGAAGCCCTGAGAGTTAAGCAATAAGACACACAATAGGGCTTGCTAGTCTGCTTCTGATTTCAGAGGCTTTTTCCAACCCAGAAAAGCAGCCTGAAGAATGTCTGCTGCTTTGGCCATTGGTGGGAGCATCTTCCTGACAGCAAGGGCAGGGGCTGGTCTCACATGGCCCAGGAAGTGAAGGATGAAGTTAATGAGAGAGGTCTAGACTTTCAGGGAATAAGGCTCAGAGAATACACCAGGTAGATTGGAGGGATGGGACATTAATGGTACTGCTTGCTTGGGTTTTAAGATGAGGCACAAACATGTAAATGACCACGAGAAGGAATTGTAGTCATTGTAACAGCAACTCATAGGGCACTTTCAGATACCAACCACTGTTGTACGTGTCTTTTGCATATTAACCCACGCTTCCCTGGTAACAGAAAAGGAAACTGAGTGACCAAATGGCTAGTTAACATGCCCATGATCTCCCTGATGGTATGTTGCAGAGTTGTGACATGGAATTCTGAGATCTGGCTCCAGAGTCCTTGCTACCAACCACCAAGCAATTGGCTCCAGGAGGAGCTGCATGAAAGTGGCTGCATGTAATGTTGCCTGCACGGGTGCTGCCAGCAATGGGGGGGAGCCCTGTCTGGTGAATCCAGAGTGCAGACCACATTTCCCTTGAGACTGGGGATCCTGCACTTGGAGGGCCTCATCTGAAAAGAGGAGGCCTATGGCCTGAACTGGGGCTGGAAGAACCACAGGAGGGAGGAAGGGAAAAGGCTGCCAGGCAAACTAAATGATGGGCTGAAGCTGGAGAGAGAAGAAGACAGGCAGACCACAGGGTGATGAGTAAGGGCTCAGCACAGGAACCACAGATGGGAGGGGAGCCAAATATGGCAGTGGTGGGGTGGTGACCAAAGGCTGAGAGGTGACGAACCAAGAGACTCCTCTGTCTTTTCATCTGTCTTGGGGTCTGCAGCTCCCACCTCCCCCACTGATGCTGCCCACCAGTCTTCCTGTAGGAACCTTTACTCAAGTAATTATCATACTAGAGGAATCCAGTGGCAAAGATGCCCACTCCTATCATTCGTATTTCACACTAAAAAGAAAAAGAAATAAAGAAACACAAATTGGAAAGAAAATAATGAAAGTGTGCTTGACAGTGATATGATTTTCCCTATGGAATGCGCAAGAACAAAAAATGCTAGTGGAGAATCTCAGCTGTAGAGCAGCCCTAATTCCATCCCTAGTCTGGTAAAATCCCACCACCTAACAACCCCTGATCTCCGGAAGATGCTATGAAGAAAATGAAATGGTAAGGCACAGACTGCAAGAAAAGATTTGTGAAACATAGATCTGATTCCAGCATAGAGAACTCTTGAAACTCAGAAGGAAAACCATGGTTTGTTTCTTGGTTTTGATTGGCCAAAGATTGGAGCACTTTATCAAGATATACCGAGGGCCAATATGACATGAAAATATGCTTAGCATCATCACTCGTTAGGACAGTACACACTGGGGCACCAATGAGATACCACTGCTCATTTATTAGGCCACAATGAAGCACAAAACAAAATGACAACAAATGACAGTGTCAAGCGTTGGTGAGGCTGTGGAGCAAACTCTCAGACATTGCTGGTAGAAATTAGGAATTATGCAGTGGTTTTGGAAAAAAGATTTGGTGATTTCCTACAAAGTTCCACACACAGTTACCTTATGCCTCAGCAATGGCACTCCTAAGATTTTCCCAAGAGAAATGTAAATTTACCCTAAGATGCCTGTACACCAATGGTTTTAGCAGCTTCTTTGTAAGTGTGAGAAACTAGCTGGGCACAATGGCCCACACTGGAATCCGAGAAGCTTGGGAGGTTGAGGCTGGAGGATTGCAAGTTCAAAGCCAGCTTCAGGAACTTAGCCAGGCCCTAAGCACCTTAGTGAGACCCTGACTTCAAAAGAAAAAAAAAAAAAAAAAAAAAACAATAAAATTGCAGAAAACTGCAGAGCACTAAAAGAAGGGCTACATCTATAACCAGAAATCTGATGCTCTTTTGCACAGAATATTTAAATTCAGAATAGGGAGGGGGTCTGGGGTAAAGCACACTTACTTTTTATTTTTTCAATTTTTCAATTGCAGTGATTTCAAATTTTAGGGTTCTCTTTTGTTATTGGTTTGAATTATTTCCTTAGTTTTTTGTTTTCCTATTTGTTCAGCTTAGTAATTCCTTTTAATTCTTTTCATACTAAAATTTTATGGTGGTTGGGGAAGGGAGTTAGCAGCACTAACCTGACAGTTGTTGCCAGGAATTTGTCTCACTGCTAGTGTATTAGTAATCCTAGATCTCAGAATCACAATACTAATAAAACAAACAACAGGGAAAAAAAAAAAAAAAAAAAAAAAACAGGACCATGGGGCTGGGGATGTAGCTCATTAGTTAAGCACCACTGGCTTCAATACAGACCAAACCAAACAAAATAAAACAAAGAAAGTATGGAAAAACTAGTTGCAAAATTAGAATCCTTCCATTGGTAATGTGTCCATAATCTGTAGGCCACCCGTACAATATCCAGACTGAGAAGGAAAAGACTCCTTATATGGTGATTCTGGAAAAGGAAAACCAGAAGGACTTGGGAAAGAATTTGGCAACCAAAGATGATGAGAGGAGATACTGGGCAATGAAACTGGTCTAACCTTAATCACAGTGGGCAGTGCAGGATGGTATCTATTTCTCAAAATCCCTGACCATAGAACAAATAGGGTGAATTTTACTTGTGTACATTATTCCACAATGAAAGACTTTTTACAAAAACCCTACACTGGTTCCCAGATATTTACTCCATCCAAAATAATGCCACACTTGAAGTTTCTGGGCCTTTGTAACTAGACCCCCACAGGGGGTCAACTTCATTGCCCGTGCCACCTGGGGCTTGAATTAGAACCTTATCCTCATCATTCCCTCAACAGAACACCTTCAGGTTCCTTGCCATTTTCCAGTCATGTGCCTCTCAGCCCAGTGGGGTATCCGGCATAGCACTCAGGCCTGCTTACCTGGACCTCGTACAGGCGCCTGGCGGTGCTCACGGCTACAGCCTGGACCAGTAGCTCGAAGATGACAGGCAGCAGGGCGCCAGTGGCCAATACAGCCACGATGATGCTGTGCACAGGTTAAGAAGCCAAGCCCTGGGACAAAACCTCACTGGCCCCGCCCCCTGAACACACACTCCGCCCTGTGGCCCCGCCCCCACAGGTCCCCGCCCACCAAATCTTCCTTCCTGGACTGGCCAGTTTGTCCAGTACACCCAGCCGGAACCTTAATCCACCGGGCCGTCCTCTTGCCTATCTCGTTTCTACCTGCATTACCCCTCTGCCAGGTCCTGCCAGAGTCTTAACTCCATCGTCCATCCTACCCCGCCTGTCTCCCTGACCCCACTCACCTTCAACATGGCCTTGACAGGTCCTCCCAAGGGGCTTTTCCTTCTTTCCCGCCCACATCAGCCCTGCTCTCCGCGACCCGCCTCTTGGCTGTCCGCCCCTCCCTCTCCACAGCATGTGGAGTTCCCAGTGTGGGCCCTTGGGACTCTGTGGATACGCTATGATTTTGTCCAAGGACAGGGCCATGTCAGTGGTGCGCACCACGAAGATGACACAGGTCACCACCAGGGCAACCAGGTATAGGCACAGGGACACCAGGAGGAGCAGGAACAGCCGGAAGTTCCGATGCCCAATGCAGTTGTTGACCCACCTCGAATGATGGTCAAACTCCTAGGGTAGAGAAGGCAGACTCAGGTTCTATCTGGACTGGCCTCCACTACCCCCAAATGCTCAGGTCCCCCCAAATTCTGGGCCACATGCTCTTGGCCCTACACACGGGCTCCCAACTCCAGGCAGAACCTGGCATTTCCATTGATACAGTGGCCAATACAGCCAGGATGATGCTGTGCACAGATTAAGAAGCCAAGCCCTGGGACAAAACCTCACTGGCCACGCCCCTTGACCAGACTCCGCCCTGTGGCCCCGCCCTCACAGGTCTCCGCCCACCGAATCTTCCTTCCTAGACTTCCTGGAGTATTGTTACGACTCCATGGCCCATGAGGTCATCTGTCATTGAGTGAGGTGATTAGAGACAAGACCTGCCTCGTGTCACTTGGAGCAGGATATAGAATACCTCTGTACCACTCTTATGTCAGATACTGGATAAGGATGTAAAGAACTCCCTTACCTAGCCAGCCTTCTGCACTTGGAAGGCCATGCAGGGTGTGCACATGAGAGAAGAGCATTCAGCACCTAGGAAATCCTCCAACTTGGACACCCAGAGGAATATAGGCAAAAATCCCCAGAACAGAGAAACACCTGGCTTAGGGTCTGTGTATCTAGTGTCAGAAGGCAGGGGATGGGGCAGAGACACATTTTCCTCCCCTGACTCCACCAGGCTCAGCACAAATGTGAAACCCTTCACATGTCACCACCTGTGCAAAGAAGGACTGCCTCTCAAGACAGGTGCAGAAACAGAAGTGATAACAGATATGAAAGACCAAGTATGGTATAGAGCCACCCTTAGCAGTCTGAGAAGACAGTATCATACCCACCCCTGGCCCACTAATGCTGTGAGATTCCCAGTCCTGGTCAGGTGCCCCAGGCTGGGTTGGTGAGTGGACAGGGAGGAGGAGTACTCACCTCCACGCAGATGTTACAGGTCTCACAGTGGAGGGTGCGAGGTGGGCGATGGAACTTGCACTGGTTACACCAGGGCATCTGGTATGCGTGGCTGTGCATCCAGGCAGTGTGTCCTGCTTCCGGGTCCTGCTCCAAGGAGCCTGGCATGGGAAGAGGTTGGGGCAGTGTCAAGAGGCACTTCCCTCACTACTACTTGGAGTAGCCCCATAGCATCACTGGGCAAGAAGAAGGGTGGGGAGGAGGTGTCCTGGGAAATCCCGGTCCATGTTGAGCAAACTGACCACTCAAATGGGCTGGCAGTCAAAGAGAAGGGCTTTCCAGCCAGAAGACCTCTCAACAGAGCTCCACCCTTGGGAAGAAAGATCAGTGCTGGATGTTGTGGGTGAAATGGGAAGGAGCAAGAGTGAACTGTGCTTTGGAAGAGCCCGCTGGCCTCTCTTGCCAGCCTGCCCAGTCCTCCCTTGTAAAGTTACTTGGAAACCTCCAGGATTCTGTTTCCTCACACCTCAGTGGCTTGGGAAATGAAGTGCCAGGGCCTAAGTCATGATGACATGGAGGCAGGGATCCTGAGCCCATAGGTGGGCTTCACACTTTAGAAATCACCCCTGTAAGCATCAGCACTTGGGGTACAACTCCTTCTCCCAGGTTTCTGAGGACTTACCTCGATGTATGATGCCCGGGTCCGAGGTGTTTAATTGAACCAGGCTCCAGAGGCTCAGAAAGAAAAGAGGGCCAGTGACCAGGGCAAAGGCCCACTCCCCACTGCCCACCAGCCATCGGCATCTGAAACCAGAATCAGACTCACTTCTAGTCTGGGCCAACCCAGAGCTCCCCACGAGGCCTGGCTCACCTGAGGTCGGACTCACAGACCTTAAGGACAGGTGTAAATATCCAGGCTAGAGACATGCCATGGAGACTCTAGCTAATGTCACCAGCATTCCCAGCCACCCACAGTTCCCTAGATGCCTCAGGCACTCTAGACCTCTGAGCTGCTAACTATATATTCTTCTTTTCCTCCTGTCCCTCTGTCCCCCTCCCCTGCCTCTTCCCCATCATTGCGTAAACCTCAGAGCTTCCCTGGGAGACTCACGGGTAGGCGAAGAAAGCGCTGCTCGTAATCACCAGCATCATGATGACACATGAGGCAAATAGACTTGGTCGAAACCAAGAACAATCAACTCGAGGTTGACCACCAGGCATCATTTCCTGAGAGTGTGGCATGGGTATGCCGATTCTCTTTGGAAATGAGAGCCAAGTGTAATCTGTATTAGGTTCCCACCCAGAGTGTCATGACGACGGTAAGGAAGGAAAGAAGTATCAAGTGTGACATCACAGAGGTGGTGGAATGGGTGCTCTGGCTGCTTCTAGTGCCTTCTGGGAGCACCTTCCCCCAGCCCCACAAACACACCTGTTGCACACTGGACATCCTGCTCTGTCCATGTTGGCTCTGTTGGAGTGTGGGATGATGTGGATGTGGTTTGTCCTCCAAAGGGTCTTACGCTGGAAGCGTGAACCTCAGTGTGGCCGTTTTGAGGTGGTAGAACCTGTAAGAAGTGGGGCCTAGTGTGAACTAATAGGGTCCCTGGGTATGATGCCCTGGGAAGGGAGTAAAGTACTTCTCATGGGCCCCAAGAAGTTCCTGTGAGAGTGGGTTATTCTAAATAGAGGAAGATTGGCTCCTCCTTAGGTTTCTTATCAGGCTATCTCTACCCCTTGCATGTTCTCCCATCATGATGCCAGTCCCAGTGTTGTGATGACCCTTATCAAATGTCAGTTGCAGGGGCTGCCATATCATGAACTCTGAACTAGTAAAACATCATCTCTTTACAAAGCAACCACTCTTGGCTCTTTTGTGAGAACAAATAAGAGAAAGCAGCTAAGACAACAGTCTCTGGGGAGTTGGCATTGGGAGAAGTTGGTGATTCTTATCACTCTTTCAGGACCAATTCTAAATGATGCAGACAGTACTCATTGCTTAGGCTATGTTCTCTTCTCCCTTCCTCTTGTGACAGAGCTCCGGGTTTGGGAAAAAAATATAACTTCCCAGTTTTCCTCATTTCCAGAATGGGCTCAGTATCACTGGTTAATGGTGATGAGTTCTGCTTCCTCAGATGTTGAAATTTGATGATCATAGTACCATCCCCAGGCAAATCTTATAGACCAGGTTTCTTTTTTTTTTTTTTTTTCCAACATTGTCCTTGAGACTCTGGCCAGAGCAATTACACAAACCAACGAAATTAAAGGGATACGAATTGGAAAAGAAGAATTCAAACTATCCCTGTTCACTGATGACATGATTATATATTTAGAGGAACATGGAAATTCCACTAGAAAACTGTTAGAACTCATAAGTGAATTCAGTAAAGTAGCAGGTTACAAGATCAATGCTCATAAATCCAATGCATTTTTATATATGTGCTGAATCTTCAGAAAGAGAAATTAGGAAAACTACCACATTCACAATAGCATCGAAAAAAATAAAATACTTGGGAATCAATCTCACAAAAGAGGTGAAAGACCTCTACAATGAGAACTATAGAACACTAAAGAAAGAAATTAAAGGAAACCTTAGAAGATGGAAAGATCTCCCATGTTCTTGGATAGGCAGAATTAATATTGTCAAAATGGCCATACTACCAAAAGTTCTATACAGATTCAATGCAATTCCAATCAAAATCCCAATGAGGTACCTTACAGAAATAGAGCAAGCAATTATGAAATTCATCTGGAAGTATAAAAAACCCAGAATAGCTAAAGCAATCCTCAGTAAAAAGAGTGAAGCAGCGGGTATCGCAATACCAGATCTTCAACTCTATTACAAAGCCATAGTAACAAAAACCGCATGGTATTGGTGACAAAAACAGCATGGTATTGGTACCAAAATAGACAGGTAGATCAATGGTACAGAATAGAGGACATGTACACAAACCCAAATAAACACAATTTTCTCATACTAGACAAAGGGGCCAAAAATATGCAATGGAGAATAGATAGCCTCTTCAACAAATGGTGCTGGGAAAACTGGAAATCCATATTCAACAGAATGAAATTAAACTCCTATCTCTCACGCTGCACAAAACTCAACTCAAAATGGATCAAGGACCTCAGAATCAGACCAGAGACCCTGCATCTTATAGAAGAAAAAGTAGGTCCAAACCTTCAACTTGTTGGCTTAGGATCAGACTTCCTTAACAGGACTCCCATAGCACAAGAAATAAAAGCAAGAATCAACAACTGGGATAGATTCAAACTAAATAGCTTTCTCTCAGCAAAGGAAACTATCAGTAATGTGAAAGAGAGCCTACAGAAAGGGAGAATATCCTTGCCACTCATACTTCAGATAGAGCACTAATTTCCAGAATATATAAAGAACTCAAAAAACTCTGCACCAAGAATACAAATAATCCAATCAACAAATGGGCTAAGGAAATGAACAGACACTTCACAGAAGATGTACAAGCAATCAACAGATATATGAAAAAATGTTCAACATCTCTAGTAATAAGAGAAATGCAAATCAAAACTACCCTAAGATTTCATCTCACCCCAATTAGAATGGCGATTATCAAGAACACAAGCAACAATAGGTATTGACGAGGATGTGGGGGAAAAGGTACACTCATACATTGCTGGTGAGGTTGCAAACTAGTGCAGCCACTCTGGAAAGTAGTATGGAGATTCCTCAGAAAGCTTGGAATGGAACCACCAATTGACCCAGCTATCCCACTCCTTGGCCTATACCTAAAGAACTAAAAATCAGCATACTACAGAGATACAGCCACATCAATGTTCATAGCTGTTCAATTCACAATAGCCAGATTGTGGAACCAACCTAGATGCCCTTCAGTTGATGAATGGATAAAGAAACTGTGGCATATATATACAATAGAATATTACTTTGCCATGAGGAATCATAAAATTATGGCATTTGCAGGCAAATGGATGAAATTGGAAAGTATCATGCTACGTGAGATAAGCCAATCCCAAAAACCTAAAGGAAGAATGATCTCCCTGGTAAGCGGATGAGGACATATAATGGGGAGTAGAAGGGGTTAGCATTAGGGTTATGGTTAGGTATAGGGTTAGGGATAAGGAGGGTGGTAAGAATGGAGAAAGGAAGCACTGTATAGAGAGAAAGAGGGGTGGAAGGGGTGGGGGGAAACGGAAAAAAATAACAGAATGAATCAAACAACATTGCCCTATGTAAATTTATGATTACACAAATGGTATGCCTTGACTCCACGTATAAATAGAGAAACAACATGTATCCCATTTGTTTAAATAATAAAAAAAGAAAAAAAATCATATAATGACTAAAAAAAAAAAAAAAAAAAAGTAGGAAGACTAACTTACCACAGGAGACAGAAGGAGGCCATGGCTGGTATTCTGGAATCCCAAGAAGTGAGAGCGCCCTGCCCCTTTTATAGACTTTTACCTTCTTTGTTTTCTTGCTCTCCTCCCACCTTGTCACTCTCCTTCCTGCATATGTGACCAGACCCAGGAGATGCCTGTGGGATGGCCAAGAGGTGAGAATCAGAAGGGCAGGCGGAAGGGCCAGATGGAGTGTTCCTGGCAGGAAACAGCCCAGGAGGCATTTATTAACAACTTCTTGTCTACAGCCTTTTGAGAGGGGTAGTATAGGCAGGTGATCTTGGTAATGGAAGCACTTGGAAACATTGACATTCCAATCTCCCAGGGGTGGTCTTCAACATCCTGGAACCAAATGGGACTCATTTTCTCAATCCAACCTGATCACCTATCTATCCTAACTGCCAGTCTTCAATTCTGGCTTCAACTTTATGACACAATTCTTATTAAAGAGAGGTGCACAAATGTATATGAAGGATTTTTGGAAAGAATTGCGCCTTGGCAGAGCTCTGTGCCCCCTGTTTGGTCTTGAAGCTAGACCTGCTGGCCGGAGTGCCACCTGCAACACTTTAGGCAACAAGTTGTGCTATCCAGACACAACTTGAGACATTGTAGAGTCCCTGTCCTATCCCTCAACTGCCTCCCCCCAAGCCTCATATTATGAGCAATTAACTGGGTTTCTATTACACTGAGTATTGGCCACTGAGCACCTGAAACCAGCTGTTTGGCAGATTCTTCCCTCCATGTGTGTTGGTGAGGTGCAGAAACCATTTTCCCATCCCAGTTGGAGTTACAAGTGGCCAAATACTTGTGGCTTCTCTCACAGTGATTGCAGAGGCCTGTGATCCAGGGGACATAAATTTTGCTTTAGAACTGCTACCACCGACTGACTGAGAAGTCTGTGCTGAGATGAAGCAAGGGAACAGATGTCCAATGTCCAAAGGTAGTGCCCCCTTTTTGTTGGTCTGGGGATTGAATCCAGGAGCACTGAGCTGCATCCCCATCCCTCTTTATTTTGAGACAGTTTCTCACTATGTTGCTGAGACTGGCCTTGAACTCATAATCCTCTTGACTCAGCCTCCCAAGCTGCTGTGATTACAGGCATGAGCCACCATGCCTGGCCAAGGAAATTAAATTGATTACAAGTAGATCAGGCCTGGCCGCAATGAGACCAGGACAAATGGGCAGTCAGTGTAGATAATGAATGATTATATCAGGAAGATGGGGGCTGATTCAAAAGGAAATAAAGTGCTAATGCTACAGAGCACTTCCCACCTCAAACCTTTTGCCAAGGTTTCCTGGATCCAGGGAATTTTTCCTCCCAGCAAGGCTTTGGTAGTAAGTACACCGTGGGTGGCTCCCTTCCTGCATATCTGGGCAGATATGGAAAATAGGGAGAGGTACCTGGAGAGTTCTCTTCCTGCTTTTGGCCACAAAAGCTGGGTGGGAGATTGGGGACTCTAGTAGAAAGGTAACCTCAAATATACCAAAGGTGGAGGGCACCCCTATTCACTGGAGTGCCAGTTCTGGACACTTTTCTCTCCAGTAGAATCATTCTCTCTCTCTCTCTCTCTCTCTCTGTTTTTCTCTCCTCACCCTCCCTCTCAATTTCACTCTTTGTCCTCTCTCTGTGTTATATTCTTCCTATAAAACATTTTGCTCTTACTTCACCTTTTCTTATTCCATATTTTAGCTTAGGAAATTGAAGAACAGATACTGCAGAGAGGAAGTTGAAAAAGCGAGGGAAGGGAGAGATTTTTAACAGAAAGGTATCACATATTGCTCTTTTAAAAATAATCATTGCTGCACACCAATTATATTGAAAAGCGGATTTTATAGTGGCATATTCAAACATACATGTGATACAATTGATGAATTTTCATTCTCTAACACATCTCCATTTCCTACGGTTTCCTCCCCTTACTCCCCTTCCTCTACCCTAGTGGTCTCCCTTCCCTTTTCATGAGATCCTCCCTTTTTGTAATTTTGTTCTCTCTACCTTCCCCACATGAGGGGAAAAAAGGACCTTGACTTTCTGATTCTGGCTTGTCTTGCTTAACATGATGTTTTCTAGTTTCATCCATTTTAAGCAAAAATTGAAATTTTAATTTCATTGCCTGAAAATGATTTCTGGTTAACATTAATTTGTTCCAAAAAAAAGTGAGGTATGAATGATAAATTTTGTGGTGATCATGCAGGCTGCAAAGTACTGAAAGCAGTAAATGAAATTGTAACTTACTCTCTATTTAGGATAGGCACAAAATGCATAGCTGATGCTCACTAAACCTTATTTAAGTTTTTAGCTAATAATCCAAAAGTATACTTTTGAGGCAAAAAGAAGCAGTATTTTTTCTCAGGTAAATGGGTATTTGTTTTGAATCCATACCATCTGTTGATTCTTGATTTAATTTCTTGTGCTTTTGGGATCTTTTTAGGGAAGTCAGAATCTATGCTGACATGGTGAAGATTTGGGCCTAGTTTTTTATCTAGTTGTTGTAGGGTCTCTGTTCTAGTACCTAAGTCATTGATCCACTTTGAATTGAGTTTCATACAGGGTGAGAGATAATGGTTTAATTTCATTGTGTTATATGTGGCTTTTCATTTTTCCTAGAACTATTTGTGGAGTAGACTATCTTTTCTACAGTGAATGTTTTTGGGACCTTTGTCTAGTATGAGATAACTTTACGTGGGTTTGTCTCTGTGCCTTCTATTCTGTACTATTGGTCTCCATGTCTATTTTGGTGCTAATGCCATGTTTTTATTTCTATAGCTCAGTAGTATAGTTTGAGGTCTCGTATTGTGATGCTTCACTTTTCTTGCTAAGGATTACTTTGGCTATTGTGGGTTTCTTATTTTTCCAGATGAATTTCATGATTGCTTTTTCTAGTTCTAGGAAGAATGTCATTGGGATTTTAATAGAAATTGCATTAAATTTGTATAATGCTTTTGGTATTAGGGTCATTTTGACAATATTAATTCTGCCTATCCATGAGCATGGGAGGTCTTTCCATCTTCTAAGGTCTTCTTCAATTTCTTTGTTTAGTATTCTTTAGTTTTCATTACACAGGTATTTCACATCTTTTGATAGATTGATTCCCAACATTCATACATTGATGGTGGGAATGCACAATGGTGCAACCATTGTGGAAAGCACTATGGAGATTCCTCAGAAAACTTGGGATGAATCCACCATTTGCCCAGTTATCCTATTCTTCACTTTATATCCAAAGGACTTAAAATCAGCATATTATGGTGATGAAGCCACATCAATGTTTATAGCAGCTCATCTCACAATAATTAAACTATGGAACCAAACTAGGTGAACTTCCACAGATGAATGGATGAGAAAATGTATGTATATATATAAATATATGTATATATATTTATATGACATATATGTCACCATAGGAGTGTGTGTGTATATATATATCACACACATATATATGTAAATATACAGGATGTAATATTACTCACCTTCAAAGAAAATGAAATTTTCTCAATTGCAGGTATATGAATGGAGTTGGAGGATATCACACTACATGAAATAAGGCAAACCCAAAAAAACCAAAGGTCAAATGTTTTGTCTGATATGCAGATATACATTCACAATAAGGGGCTATTTAGGGAAGAATAGAGTTACTTTATATTAGATAGACAGGAGTGAAGGGAGGTGAATTGGTATGCGGATAGAAAAGATAGTAGACATTATTACCTCACATACATATATGACTGCATGAACAATGTGATCCAAAATAATGTATAATGAGAAAAACGAGAAATCACACTCCATTTATGTGAGATTTATCAAAATGTATACATGCATTCTACTGTCATGTACAACTAATTAGAAAAAAAAATTTAAAGTTTTTAAAAAATTAGTAATTATTTATATGAATACAGCTCTTTCAAACCTAAACATTCCAAATGTATCTTCAAACTTAAATGATTGTTGAAAGTCAGTTTGAAACAATTTCTGGTGTATGGTTCCTGCATTTTACATAATCATTCCACTTTTCTGTCATCTCTAATAAGAAGAGAAGTAAAATAGGAATAAAAAATACCTTGAATGTATAATACATCACACTTTAGCTATTTCAATTAGTCTTCCTAATTTGGGTTATATTTGTTTTTTAAAATGGATATTAGAATAAACTTGCTAATAAAGAAAAGATTATGACATTATTAAAATACATTTATGGGAAAAAGACTATTACAGAATAGTGAAGAATAACACATATGAGAGAGGAGAAGGGAATTCATTCTCCTCCACCCTGTATGAAGAAAAAGAGTAATAATCATTTCAGGGGCTTGATTCTCTAGAGCTGAGGTGTCTGTATTCTGCATCTCTATAAATCTTCAGAAACTCCAGAAAAATATGACACAGAAAGCAGCATGGGTTTGTTTACTCATTGCCTCTCCCATTTTCTTTCTTAAATTATGATCTAAGAAGTTATGATCTAAGAAGTATTCTTTTTTGAGTTTATTCATCACATAAATGCATAAAGCACCAAAATAAACTTAAAAATCATGTCTCAATTAGTTTTACCAATACTGTACCAAAAATATTTTATATGCATTTTTTATAAATTCAGTATTTAATTTTCAGAATAATATTCCCAGCAGTATATCCTGGGATGGGAAAGGTGAAAGATGAAAATTAAGTTCATAGGAAAGTCAAAAGAAATAAATAAATTAATAAAAATCCTGACTAGTACAGTATAATAATATGAGTTTATCATAATAAAAATTATATTATCAGCTATTTATTATGAACCAGTGTTGTGGACTAAAGAATAATATGGGCAGTTTAATGGAATGGAAGAGTGAATCACCCTTCTCAAGAATAGCAGTAATGCAAGTAATAATAGATGTTGGTGAGGACTAGGGAAAGGGTACACATATACATTGCTTGTACTGACCTAAATTGGTACAATCACTCTGTAGAGCATTTTCAAGATTTCTCAAAAAATTAGAAATGGAATCTCCATTTGACTCTGTTATCATTCTCCTCAGTATATATCCAAAGGACTTAAACAGTTTAAATATATATATCCTCAAAAGTTAAGCTTTTTTTGTAATTAGTGCCTCTTCTAGAAATATTAGTTTCCTGTAGATGATCTCTTATAAAAGAAAACTTTGGACAAATTAAACAGTTAAATCAAGCAAAGAATGATTCATGAATCAAGCTGCACACTGAACCAGTAGATGTTTAGAGAGCCTCATTTTCTGGGTGGACAGAGAGAATTTATAGACAGGACACAGTGAGGTGTGGTCAGAAAGAGCTCAGCAGGTTACAGCTCAGTGCTTGCCTTCCATGGACATAGTGGACTAGTTGGCAGCCTGTGATTGACTAATGTTCACTGCTGACAGTTTTAGAATTTTACCTCTCCCTTTATTCTGTCCATTCAGTCAGCCATTTGCAAAAAAAAAAAAAAAAAAAAAAAAAACATCTATTTCTATCAAGGTTGCTCTCTTTGGGGTACAAAAAAACATCTCTATGAATCTCTTGCCTCAAAAAATCCATTTTTGGTAATAAACGTGTACCCAAATCAGGTTGAAAAGGACAGAAGTGTTCTAAAGAGGCCTTGTAATCATGGGTGCAGAGTTCCAAATACCATAGGTAGTAAACTGGGCAGTCACTTTGATTCTCAGAATACACAGTGTTGGGCTCTTAGCAAGGCTCACAGGAACTCTTGTCTACCTTGACCTCATCTGCAGGCCGCATCAAGCACCTAACAGTTCACTTGAAAAACTGTATGTTCCATTAAATAAATTATGGCATGCTGTAATCTTCAGGTAAAAACTTCAGTGGCAAATTGGAATATAGACTCACATCATTTTCATATTTGCTTACACCTTTTGCATCTCACACCTCCCTATTGCCCTTCTGCACAGCTGATTAGAGTAAGCCTGTGTGATCCTTCCTTTGGCACCAATGGGAAGTGCAAATCACACATGGACACTATGACTCAGCTTGGCTAACCGACAAAAAATAAATAATGAAAATAACTCTTCCTTGCTTTCTTATTCTGTCATTCCACCTGTTTTTAAGTTGTTGTACTCCTCCCAGAAAGCCTTATGATGTGAGTAACAAACCACTTTATACCCTCTGGCTACATGTGTTCCATCCAATGCAGATAAAAAGTCAGAGACACATCCTGCCTCTGCAGGTGAACATGTTTCTGATTTTGTGAACTTTTTCTGATATTGTGACAGAGTATTAGATCTCAACGGAAACAAGAAAATAATAAAGGTGTTTCCAACACTAATAGTACCAAACTTAGAGCTATTCTGTTTTTCAGAAAATATTTCATTGTACTTACTCTAAAGTTCAATTAACTCTATTTTCTACTTTGCAATTATGGACACTTAGTGTAATAGAATGATTGGCAAGTATACCTTAGCGAAGACGTTGAAGACTGAGGGATAAAGCACATTATACTACAACTCTTCTCATTTATAAATATTATATGTCATGTGCCAAATATTGCCTCTGAAACACAGTGAAATTAATGATGCCAAAATTCAGTAGCATAAAACAATACATATTGTCTCCAAAGTTCATGCTGTGTCAGGTTTCTGAAGTTAACTGACAGGAAGGCTGGGGTCTGGATACTGTCTATGGCTTCACCTCTGTTGAATCAGACTTTCTAAATAAGGGTGCTCAGTCTGTGGCAGCAGGTTGCTTGGGCTTATTCACGCAGTAATCTCTAGTGCAGAAATTAACAGACAATTTCTCTTGAGGTCTAGGTTCAGAAAAATTATACCACTCACATCAGTGGAGTTTTATTTTTGTTGTTCTTACTAATCTAAGGCGCACAAGCTCTCCACTGTATGAATGGATACATATGATTGACTTTTTAATGAGCATATAGATGGACTCAGAAAAAGATAAGTGCAGGATTTATAGTAAGTCACTCTCATTTCTGTGACCCACAAATTATCACCTGTAAAATATATTTAAAGACAATTAATCATTTCCTTTTCCCTAAAATCTTGTAAATAGTGGTTCATTGGGAATGTTGAACTATAACATTGACAGCTGGGAGATAAGCACAGGGCTGTTTCTTGTCTCCTTAAGAATACATAATATACATAGATGAGCCTGAGACTCAACATTCACTAAGTATGTAGTATACACACCTGGACCACCTGAACGTCAAAGTCATCCCCTAATACTGTATATAGTATGATGAAGCCGGAGAAGACATAAATGAATGGGGCTGAAATAACAGGGAGAAGCTGAAAAAGAGTCCAATCATTTGGGTGCATCTAGTGTTTGTAGAAAGCATATACATTAGCTCTTGAGTGCCACAGTTTATGCTGTTTGCCAAACTTTTGCATGCTTCTGGCATTACAACTCAGAAATATTGTCATACGGTCAAGCAAATAGGGGACAACATTACTCTCAGTGTTTTTTCAGATGATTGTCCAATCAATATCTATTTCTCTGTCACTACAGTGTTATTCTGCTCAGGTATTCTGAGTTTACTCTCTGGGAGCTCATCTATTTCCCCAGTGGTTTTCAAGCTACCAAGTGTAATAATGGCTGAAAAATAATAATTAGCATGATATTTCTTACCATAGTTCATTCTTCCTTGCTGTTTATTTTGCTCAGAATATCTTACCTTCTCTTTTTCTATCTGAATACTTCTTATTTTTATTTTAAGGTTAGCTCAAGCCAACTTCACAATGAAAAAATTCTCTAGTTGTGATAGCATAACTGCAGTCATCTGAGATCCACACGCCCTGCTTCCAGAGTTCCCTGTTTTCTTATATCACACTATTATGATTGTTGATTTACTTAATATCTCCTATTGCCAAAAAGTTAGTGTAAATATCATGAAGAAAATATCTTGTAGCAGACAATTCTAGACATACATGTATTAAATAGGCATTTCAATATTTAGTATAATAAATATTCTTTGTTAAACCGTGGTCCTTTTCTTTTAATTTGTTGTTTTTAGATATACATGACAGTAAGGTGTCACATGACATATCATACATAAATGGGGTGCAACCCATTATAATTTTGATCCCAATCTTCGGTTTAACATAATGTGGAGTTACATAGTTGTATATTCATACATAAGAATAGGAACATTAAGTCTGATTCATTCTATTGTCTTTCCTATTCCTGTCCCCCTTCTCTTTGCTTCATTTCCTTTGTTTCATCCAATGAATTTCTATACTTTCCCTCCCTAACTTTCCTTGTTATGTGTTGTCATCTGCATATCAGAGAGAATATTTGAACTTTGAGATTTGGGACTGGCTCATTTCACTGAGCATTATATTCTCTACTTCATCTATTTACCAGCAAATGCCATAATTTCATTCTTCTCTATGACTGAGTAATATTCCATTGTGTATATGTACCCCATTTTCTTCATGCCATCTACAGTTGAAAGATACTTAGGTTGGTTCCATAGCTTGGATATTGTGAATTGAGGTGCTATAAACATTGATGTGGCTATATCACTGTAGAATGCTGACTTTAATTGCTTTATGTATAGACCAAGGAGAGGGATAACTGGATCAAATGGTAGTATCATTCCAAGATTTCAGAGAAATCTCCCTACTGCTTTCCATAGTGGTTGTACCAATTTGCAGTACTACCTGAAATGTATGAGTGAACCCTTGATATGTTTTGTACATGAGGTGTCCCCCAAAAACTCACATGTGAAATCATAAGCCAGGATTCAGGAGGGAAATGATTGGGTTGTGAGTACCTTAACCCAATGAGTTAATTACCTGATGTAATTTATTGACTGGAAGGCAGTTGGGGTGTGACTGGAGGAGGTGTGGCATTGGGTGTGTGTCATTGGTCTATTTATCTTCTGTCTGGAATGTGTAATCTCTCTCTCTGCTTCCAGATCATCATGACAGCTGCTTCCCTGTGCCACACTTTTATGCCATTTATGTTCTGCTTCACCTGAAGTCCCAAGGAATGGAGCCTTCAGTCTATGTATTTAGACCTCTAAAACCATGATCCCTTAAATAAACTTTTCCTCTCTTCTAAAATCGTTCTGGTTGGGTCTTATTCACAACAGTGCCAATGTTTACTGACATGTCCCCTTTCCCCATATCCTCACCATCATTTATGGCTACTTCTATTCTTTATAAGTGCCATTTTAACTGAAATGAGACAGAATCTCAGTGTAGTTCTAATTTGTAATTTTTTTTTTTTAATTTCTAAAGAGGCCAAACACTTTTTCATACTTTTTGACCATTTTTTTTTTCTTCTTCTGTGAAGTGCTTATTCCATTCCACTGTCCATTTATTGTTTGGGTTATTTGATTTTTGGTTAAGTTTTTTGAGTTCTTTATATATACAGGAGATTGATGCTCTATCTGAGGTGTAGGTGGCAAGAATTTTCTCCCATTCCATAGGCTCTCTCTTCACAATATTGATTGTTTCCTTTGCTGTGAAGAAGCTTTATAGTTTGATACCATCACATTTATTGACACTTGATTTTACTTCTTGTGCTTTAGTACTCTTATTGAGGAAGTTGGTGCCTAAGGTGACATGATGGAGAATTGGGCCTACATTTTCTTCTAGTAAGGGCTGGGATTGCTGGCCTAATACCTAGGTCCTTGGTCCACTTTGAGTTGAGTTTTGTGCTGGTGAGAGATAGGGGTTTAATTTCATTCTACTACCAATGGATTTCCATTTTCCCAGGGTATGTTTTCTAAAATGTATGTTCATGGCCCTTTTGTCTAGTATAACATATCAGCATTTGTGTGGTTTTATCTCTGTGTAGTCTATTATTCTCTATTGGTCTTCTTGTCTTTTATTGTGCCAATGCCATGCTTTATTTGTGATTATAACTCTGTAATATAAATTGAAGGTCTGGTATTGAGATACTTCCTGCATCACTTCTCTCACTCAAAATTGCTTTGGTTATTCTAGGTATTTTTTTCCCAAATGAATTTTATGACTGCTTTTTTCCATTTCTACAAAGAACAACATTGGAATGTTATTAGGAATTGCATTAAATATGTACAACACTTTTAGTTGTATGACCACTTTGACAATATTATTTCTGCCTATCCAAGAACATGGGAGAACTTTTTATCTTCTAAGGTCTTTTTCAATTTATTTCTTTAGTGTTCTCTAGTTTTCATCTTGGAGATGTTTTTCCTCTTTTGGTAGATTGGTTCTGAAGTATGTGAATGGGATAATTTTCCTGATTTCTCTTTCAGCTCATATATCATTGGTGTATAGGAACACAATTAATTTATGTGTGTTGATTTTATACTCTGCTATTTTGCTTAATTTGTTTATGAATTCTACAGGCTTTCTGGTAGATTTTCTTCTGTCTTCTAAATGTACAATTATGTTGTCAGTAAATAGGAATAGTTTGAGCTCTTCTTTTCCTATTCATATCCCTTTAATTTCTTTGTTTTGTCTATTTGCTCTGGCTAGGTTTTCAAGAACTATGTTGAATAGGAGTGGCACAAAAAGGTATCCCTGTCTTGTTCCAGTTATTAGTGTTTTCAGACATTATTTCATTGAAAAGATTATGCATTCTTTTGGTTTGTATCTGTGAGCCTTCATCTACCCTGATTATTCTTAAATGTGGGCTTTTCATGTTATCCTTTATTTCTTATAAGTTCTATTCATGTTCTCTTACCATCTTTTCTACATGGTCAACTTTATTTTTAAGATTATTATTGGCATCAGCTGCCAACAGTATTCTGCCCTCTCCACATCCTCTGCTCTATCCACACACCATTTTACAACCCAGATAATCAGTTTGCTAACATCCTAGTCAGTCATTGGTCTGCTCAAGAGCCTGCAAACATTTTTGGCAGCCATTGGTCCGATCATCAGTAGTCCGCGAAAATCTACTACTTACAAGAAGATGTACAGCCATATTCTCTCTCTCTCTCTCTCTCTCTCTCTCTCTCTCTCTCTCTCTCTCTCTCTCTCTCTCTCTCTCTCTCTCTCTCTCTCTCTTCTCTCTCTCTCTCTCACCCTGTAGGCAGACACTCTATGCTGCCTGTCCACTTAATAAAATCTCTTGTGTGAGTTCCTACATCCAGAGTGGTTTCTGGGTGTTTTCAATGATATTTTTTGTCTTCAGAGACTGAGATTCTGGATTCCAAGTGTTCTAGTCTGTTGGACATACTTTCCAGTGAATTTTTGATTTGGTTTATTTATTTCTTCATTTCTAGGATTTCTCCTTGTTATTTCCTTTTTTCTTTTCAGAATCACTATCTCTTTATTGAAGTGATCTTTTGATTCCTGTATTTTTCTCCCTTACATCATCCTTTCTCTCGCAGATCAACTTAACTACTACCATTCTAAACTCCTTTTCTGACATTTCTTCTACTGTGGTGTTGGTGGATTCTCTTTTTGTTGCATTTTGGTTTCTGGAGGCAATTTTTTCCATTGCTTTTTTATGTTGTTTGTATGTCTACCCATCTAATAGTTTGTTTTGAGGCAGTAGAGTTTCTACCTTTTGGACTTATAGTGCCCTTGAAGGCTTCCAGTACCTGACAGTTGAGGGGGAGATAATAACAACAACCAATGCAAACAATTTATAGCATTACACCAAATAGCTCTTACAATGAAAACTATAATGATGATTGTCACAATTATAAGAAATGGTATGATTAGTTATTGCCCACGGTGAAAACACTAAGTTTACATAAGGGTTTTCAATTTCCATGGTGACCAGGAATTAAAAAGAAGTAATGTAGGATGTGATGATTATGAGAGAGGAGGGGAAGAAATAGAACTAAAAAAAATAAAGGATGAATAAAAAAGAGAACAACAGAGATTGGCTCTTAGCAGAGGGAAAGAGAGAAAGTTGAGAGAAACTGCTGAGAGTAAAGATGTATAAAATAAAAATAAAAACATAAAAATTAAAATAATAGACAATTTTTAAAAATTAAAAATAAAGCTAAAAATAAGAAAATAGAAAATACAAAACAGAAATAAAAGATTATAAAATAAAATCAACATATACTAATCAAGAATCTTAGTCTTCAAAATATTGTCCATGAAAAATAACTGCCTTAAAACAAAATGGTAAAAAGTGAAAAAATAAAAGTATATGAACACTGTTTAAGTATATAGTTAAAGATAGTGTTCTTCAAGAGGAAAAGAAGAGGTGGGGAAGTTAGAAAAGGGTTTTAAGATTCAAGAGGTGAGAAGAGCAAATGCAAAGCAACATAGGATGTGTTTATAAGGGGAAAAACAAACAGAAGAAGTAAAAGAATAAAATGAAGAGAGAGAGAGAATAATAGAGTTTGGCTATTGAAAGTAAAAGGAGAGAAACAGAAACAAAAGAAAACAGCTGTGAAAGGGACAATAGAAATTGATTCAAAATATACTAATCAAAAAATTTAACCCTCCAAAAAAAAAAAACTGAGAATGAACAATAGCTACCTTGAAGAAACGCCAAAACTGAAAAAGCAGAAACAAATATTTACGTGTACAAATGTATAAATGTCCCATCACATGTCAATCAGTACACATTCAAAAACAAAATGAAACAGAACGAAAACAAAAACACAAACAACAATAGGTTTCAAGAGTCTTTGCCTGCTGTCTGTGCCAAACTGCCTTTCCCTTTCTCAGTTTCCCTTCTCAATGGAATGGTGTGAGAGGTTGTGGAAGTTTCTTTCAGTTTGACATCCTCAGTATAGTTGTCTTTGAGTTCTTTGAGATGAATTTCTGCAAGTGAAACTCCCAGGGGTGGGGATTTGGTCTGCTGTTGCCCCAGGTATTGTATTATGTGGAAGTTTTCAGCAATTAACAAATAAGTGCACTTTTAGGATTTACCCTACAACTCACCCCAGGACACCACCTATGGAAAGGGGAAGTGGGTCCTTCTCCACTTGTGTTATTCCAGTTACTGCGCTTTTCTGGTTTCTTAAGGAACATTTCCAAGCACTGAGCTCAGTCACTCCCTCACTCTTTCAGTTTCTCCCTGCCATTAGTTCTGTCCTTCAGATTCAGTGTAGTAGGGGAAGGGAAGCTGGCTTTCTCTGAACTATCTAATCTTCATTAATCCCAAGCAAAATGGTCTCCATGCCAGAAATTCTCCATGTCAGAGAGTCTCCTTATTTGTCAGGCTCACTTTAGATCTCCTGGTTGGCATCTGCTGAATTCATTTATTGGTTTCATCCCCAAACTCAAATCTAAGTTCCCAGTCTGAGTTCACTCTACCATTTCACGGAGATATTAGAGTGTTTCCAACTTGGGCTCCCTGTACACAGCTGGCAGACCATGACTTTTGTGTACCAGTTTGTTGGGCCAAATAGCTTCTGTTTTGTCCCTGGGCAGGTTGCCCCTCAGATCCTGGGATTTCCCACACCAAGATTTTCCCAGCACTCATAGATCTTTTCTGACTTTGTATATTTTCCCCACTCCTGCCCATACCTCAGCTCCAATTCTGTTCCTTAGACTTGTCCGATCTACCCTAAATGTCCCAGTCATCAAAATGTCTCTGTCCAATATTATATATCAGTGATGTGATTTTTTTGTTTTGCTTTGTTTTGCCACTCCCCTCCCAGAGAAGTAGTTTTCTCACTGTTTTAAATCTTGAGTCACAGAGCTGTGAGAAAAGTCACTTCCCACCAATCCACCATCTTGTCTCTTCTAGGAACACTATTTATAGAGCATACCACCAAAGTAATTTCTCACTTAATCGGAAAGTGTGTTATATAATTAAAGAGTAAACTAGGAGATAAAAGTGGGTTGTATTGGAGTAAGGGAGCCAAATGTTCATCTCAAATTGAAATATCCAAAAATATCTGTATGAAAATTTTACCTAGAACTATAAAAATAAACTGCAGAGTAAATAGATATTAGACCTTGTCAGGAGGACTGAGAATACAAGAGATGAACACCTTATTTTCCTTGTTTTATAGTGAAATTTGTGTTTGCCTGTATGGGTAAACATGAAGGAAATCTTGAAAAATGAAATAAGTCAATCCCAAAGGACAAATACTGTATAAATCCACTTATATGTAGTATCTAAAATACTGAGACTCACAGAAGTAGAGTAGAATGATGGTTGCCAAGAATATTTTTCCATTTAATAAGCATAAAATTGCAGTTGTATGAAATGAATAAGATCCATAGACCTACCACATAGCACCATGTTTGTAGTTAACCACACTGTATTATACACTTAAAAAATTGGTTAGAAGGGGAGTTCTCTATCAAGTATGCTAACTGCAATTTTTAAAAGAGATAATATATTTGAATAGAGAAAGAAGTATATATCATAAAGTTTACCTAGCTATTTTTCAGCATAGTTGCTACAATAAAAAAGAAATTCAATTTGATATTGGCAGTCATTTTCAGATCCAGTGATTTTGGTTAGTTACTTCTAAGTCCAACTGTGATTGACTTTCATAGCACCACCTGTCAGTTGCAATATGATCACTTTTGGCAAGTTTTTTCCATTCTATTTTATTTCAGTCATGGTCTATAGGGAATCACAAGCAATGTTTAAGTAGAAAAGCATTCCTGAAGTATGGATGTTGAATAATTTAAAAGTAATTCTTCAGTAAAATACTATTAATATCAAAACAGCCATGAAAAATGTGGATTGTTTCTGAAGTGATAATCCATGTTTTTCAAATTTCTCAGTGAAAAAGTTGTGCAAATGGATATCACTAAAAATCTTGCATGACCAAAATCTTTTGAATAGATTCTATTATGTCAAAATATTGCGAATTAGATTTTGAATCAAAATTAATGAAGTTGGGAAAATAACTATAAATATAATTCATAGCAGGAATATCCTTTCATACTGAATGACAATATAAATCAGCCTATACACATGAAACATAGATAAAATTCAATCTATAGTACTGAAGCTTGTGATTTCTTAGCATCTAAATTCTTTTTAGCAGATAATAAGAATCCTTTGAGAGTTTCATAATATAACCCAAATTGATAACATACAATACAAATGTAAGCATGACTTGACAATTACTTTAAATAGATGAAAACAAATGATTTTACTGCAGATTATGATCAAAATCGTACTAAAGCAAAGGAAAATTCCTTTTTTTTAATTAATTGAATACACAAGATAGATCTTTTATATTAAAGAAAACAATGAAGAAAATCTCAGAAGAAATACAGAAGGAATGCATTTGAATTTTGTTTATGCCTGAAAATTTAGGATATTGGATATTTATTCAATACATGTGAAAAGCACGTGCAATTTGATTCATTTTAATAATGCACTTAGGTATCTTAGTAATGACCTCCTGAGATTTCTATATAATTGATATTTTGAAAAAATTAGAAACTATGATGCCTACAGAACAAAGTGTTAAATTAGATATTAAAAAGAAACAATTACAAGAATTTTGCCAAAAGATAAACCTATTCACAAGATTCTTTAGCATTCTCTATGGAGATAAACATTGTATAAATTTAAATATTTGACAAGCCTTTCTTAGAATGTGTTCTCAGATATTGAATCCATCATTATATAAATATTTTGATTAAAATGCTTGGTTCTTACATATTTTTAGTAGTAAGACATCAACATAGTTTCTCATAATATATATGAATATGCATATATTAACTTCATGTAATTGTTTCCAAAATAAAATCATAGTATTTAAGGTAAATCAAATATTTCTCAAAGTTTTAAAAGAATATGAAGAAGATAAAGGCAATTTTGGTGATGGGTAAGATACTCAAACTTTGTTATTAAAATTGAAGTTTAATCTACATTAATATCCAAAACAAGGCACTTTTCCATCAACTTGAATAAGTGAACATTCTAGTAATATTTTACAATTGTAAATATATATTGAGGGTGATATTGATTGTAGAACTTCTACATGTTAGCCACCAGGGACATAAGGACAAAGGTAGAACAATCTGGTGGAGGAAAAAACACTTGCCAACCATATCTACATTAGCAGAACATGCTAAGAAATTGTGTATCTTTGAAAGAAAAACATGACTAAGAAATATAAAGAATAGAGCATATTAAAAAGTTGTTAGTGTTTATCTGTGGTCTATATCATTCAGAGAACATTGAAACTACACATTGTGCCAAGAGTACTCTGTAATGTTAGTTCCTCTAACTTTAAACATTTTTGTAATGTAACACGGCTTCTCCTGAGCTTTCTGGAGATCCAAATTTTACAAGAATTTCTAAGAATAGGACTCTACATCTGCAAAGAAACAGGAACATTTGAGCCTGCCTGGGGAAAGAAACCCAGCTCTGTGTAAACTTGAAGAAATAAGAACATGAATAAGGATATTTCAACATTCACACATACCAATATCTATAAATAGATCAGAGAGCTATAAAGTGTCATAAGCTTGGTATTATTTAAGCAGGTAATTATAAATGGGAATCTAAGGTGCAGCAGAAAATTTTGAAAATCTTCTTCAGTTGTAGATTTTACGTAGATATTAACGTTAGCTTCTTTGCGTATCTAACTATAAAAACTTAACTTTCTAAGTTTGAACTAAGCATATTTAATTTAATCATAAGTATGTGAGTCTATATTTAGAAGAAAATATAATGGACTACTAAAATGTGCCACGATATGAGTATTCTCTGTAGAAACTCTAATTTTTATTTTTCACTTACTTTTAAACAATTTGTTCTTTAGGAAATATAACATAAACTGTGATTTCTATAGCACTTTATGTTCGTGTACTTTATGGCCATTTGTAAAGAAAATAGGTGAAAGTTTATATTTAGTGTCCTCAACTTCATGCATGCTAACTTTAGTCCTTAAAATCAGAAAGAAAGAAAAGAAAGTATGAATGTTAGTCCAACAAATCCCAAACACTCTGTATGTTGTTCAAAATAGTTATATATTTAGAATACCATCTCATGCACACACTCTGAGAATAGAGGACACTCCCCAACTTCTTTTACAAGACCAACATAACCTGATTAAACAATTATAAAATCAGAAAACAAAAGACCTATGTTCTTCATGAAGATATGAATAAAAATATTCATACTCAGTTCTATCAATTTATGTAAATAATTCACCAGGACCAAATGGGGCTGTTCTCAGGAATGAAATGTTGTTCTTTAAAAACATTTCACTCACTAAATAACAACATAAAATTTAAAAAAAAATTGAAAGATAGAAATCATCATCATTTCAAGAACCACACAAGCACTGGAAAAATAATAAAATCTGCATTGATGATAAAAATGGGGAAGAATATTAACTTCCTTGCTGTAATGGAAGGCCACTGTGAAACATTTTTGAAGTTTCAGTTAATGCTGAAAAGTTGAAACTCCCCATAAGCCTGGGATCACAGCAGGAATACACCTTCCCACCATTTGAATGAATATTGTCCTGGATGCCATAACATTACAAGATGGCAACAAGAAATGACCAAAATGATGAAGAATGGAAATAAATAATTATACCTGTCTGCGCTTTCATTTGACTTTACTATTTACTTACACACTCCTTTAAAGAATATACCAAGAACACACTCATGACAGCAAGTAAATTTAGAATCATGCCAAATATACAAGCATAGTTAGCTTTATATAAGGACATAATTTAATGGGAAAAGTAAATTGAAGAATTTAATTTGAACACAGACAAAATCATATTGAACAAAAAATGTAGGAAAGATCATGAAAAACAAGATCATGTGAACTAGAAACTAAAAAGCAATGTTGAAAAAATATACTAATTCTTGTTTAAAAAATATTTATTTAATATTAATGTTTTAGAAGAGTCAATTATATTTAAATATCCATTCTCTCTAAATTAATTCATAATAATAAAATCAGTAACATGAAATTATGTGTATATTTCTTCTTGGCAGATCCTTGGTAGTACATGTAGAACCAGAACATATGATTTGTGGCTACCACATTGGGCTAAGAGCTGTGACAGTACCAATTTTGTAGCTAAATATAGCTCAAACATGCTGTTTCTCAGTTCACCCTCGAAGCAATGATTCTGATCCCATGGATATTTTCCCATTATTTTTATATTCCAATTTATCACTATTAAAGAAGTCATTTTCTTCCCTCCTGCTTATGAATAATTTAGATGTAAGGGAATTCTTACTATAAGAATAATAAGGAGAACTTCACATGCGTTTCCAGTGAAAGATGAATCTGAAGGTAAATTTCATTTCTCTGTGATTTAGATAACCTTTTTATTCATACTGTTACCAAAAAACCTGCCAAGAACAATTTGAGGAGGAAACGTTTACTTGAGGCTCATAGTTGCACAGGCCTCAGTCCATAGATAGCCAGCTCCGTTGTTCTGAAACTGAGGCTGGGCAGAATATCATGACAGAAGTGTGTTGAATGAAGGTGAAGGTGGCTTAGAACATAACACAAGGAAGCTGAGAGAGAGAGAGAGAGAGAGAGAGAGAGAGAGAGAGAGAGAGAGATATCTCCTTACCACAACAAAATATAACCCCCAAGGCATGGCCCCAATGACCTCCTCCAGTCACATACAAGGTGCCTAAGGTTACCACCTAGTTAATCCCTATCATAGGATTCGAAGATTAGGAGACGGTTCTAGGAACCTAATCATTTCACCTCAGATCTTTCTTTAATTGTCTCCAACATGAGCTTTTGGGGAACACCTACTTTCTGAACCATAACACAGCACCAGGAAATTGCACAGTGACTTCTCTTTTTTCATTAAAAAATAATGGTGTCTGACACAATTTGTTTGGCATGGATTATATAAAGATGAGTAAAACTATCTGTGACCCAAATTATCTTTCCATCCAGTGGAAGGAGCACTTTGTAAAGCACAGGGGAATGGAAGGTATTAAAAGCAGCAGAAAGGGAAAAAAAAAGAATCATCGATACATAGAAAAGGGGTAAGAAGGCTTCCTAGGCAGAAGGAAGTTATGTTCAGGAACAAATGTGCTTTTTTTTTCTACACAATATGTTGTGGTACTGATGGTAATAAAATAGACCTATTAGTGAATTGGGCCCTTTACATAAGGATGTGTGGAGTCCAGAACCACACACGTTTGGGGGAAATGAGTTGGAAATCATTACTTATGCCAAGCATTTCCCCAGATTCAACTTGCGGTGACTCTGTGGCTCAGGTTTGCTTTATTGGACACTGATCCTTGAATGGATTTTTCATCCCAATATTCTTCTTGACTAACCACTTGAAGCTGTAGTTTACAGCATTAACTTAATTTCTCAGGAAAGCTAGCAAATAAAGCAGTTGTGCCAGTTAATAAAGAACAATTGTAAATTAACTTATTTAAAAAAATCTGATGTGTGATGAAAATTTTCTCTATATCTAGAACATCAAGTTTGAAACTCAATAAAGAAATAGGCAAAAGATAAAAACTAGCAATTCACTAGAAAAGAAACCTAGTGGAACCTAGCACAGCTTCAGTTTCAAATTCCTAAGTAACTAGAAGAATACAAATCACACCAACAAAAAGATATTAGTTTTACTCACCTGATTATTATGCAGAAATGAAAAAGGATTCATTTGTTTCTGCTCAGCAGTTGGAATAAGTTCTTGAAACATAGATCTACGTAAACATGTTTTGAATAAATAAATATGATTAATGTCAAATGTTACAAGTGTTGTAGAGATTCAGACACACTACACATCTGGTGAGAGTTTGGTGCAGTCAGTTTGAAATGAAAACTTCCTGAAATAACATGTAGTATAATTCTGTCTCTGCACAGTCTTACTCTGAAGGAAGTCATGCATATGTCCTTGAAGAATTATGCTTGAAGTTTTCTTCAAAATCCCATTGCAGATATGAGGCGTTAGAGGCAATCTTGAAAAGCATCAAGAATCTATCTTGAAAGAGCAAGCCAATTTTTTCTTATCATTGTTTATTTTCTTCTATTTTTTAATCATTGTGAAATAAATATCATTTTCCTATGGACACCTCTGGTAAACTGCCCTAGTAATTTCTGATTTTCCTAAAAAATATTATTTGTATTTATCTTAATATATGCTTCAGTACTTAAAACCATTCTCTCCTATGCTAACATATGTGACAGTAGAGAGGCAGCCATCAGAAAAAAATGGATTTCAATACTGTCCTGGGAATTTAAAGAGATTTAGTAAACTAAGGTTTCCTACTTTTCTCCTCACATTGAATATTTATTTAATTATTCATAATGTAGTTATTATTTATTACTACTTATTATTTGTGGTCTTGAAATTAATGTATTTCCATTTTATTCTTCTTTTTACCCCTCCCCTTCCTTTCCTGCTTCCCCTTTTTTTAATTTTCTTAACTGTTTTATTCAAGGAACTTACATATATATTTTTCCTTACGAACACTTCTCTTCCTTCATCTCTCCACTTTCTCCCTGACTTATTTTTCATTATGTTTTTCAGAGTCACTCGTTTCTTAGGAAGATATAAAGGCTCATAATTTAGACAAAGTTTTTGCAGTGTCTGAAGTGACTGAAAAGCACAAGCAACTCAGGTCCACAGCAGGGGCCTGTAGAACACTAGTCAGAGGCACTTCCTCACCAAGGGGGGAGAATGAATGCAATTTATTTATAAGACCTGTTCTGTTTGTCACATTCTGTTACTTAAATAAGTGGTCATTTCACAATAAATCAATTGTAGTTTAATTAAAATGCTAATTAGACTATTCATAGGAAAGTATGAATTAAAAAGAAGTTGCACATAGTATACAGTATAGCATTTCCCAAGAGATTTAAAGAAGAAAGACTTTGCAAACATCCACTTGATGTACAGGTTGAATTTTTTCCACTTAAAGGAAAAAAAAATATAAAAACTATAGAAACCACCAAACCCCTAATGCAATGTAATGCATTTTACTATACTCCTAGGGGAATAAATTATTAGTAAGAACTTCATAACAATAATCAAGTTATACTCTTTTCAGTCAGATAAGCTTTTAAAAACCTTGGAAGAAAGATGAATTATAAGTTGAATGTTTTCATAAGAGTTAATGATCAATTATCCTAAAAATTTTAGTTTCATAATGTCATTATGACTCAAGGAAATCACTTCTTCCACAGAAGTAAAAAGCCTCAGATACATACACACAAAACTATAGAAGTTTCTGATAGGAAATGAGGTCCTTGCATTGTAGGACCTTGCTCATCCTAAGTGTGTTATTTTCACAAAGTAATAAAGTATACTACCTGCATGTTAGTTCACAGAAAACAAGAAAAACAATTCGTTTGCATACATTTTACTTTATTTGCAGAAAATACTTTATTAAGGTTTCATTTTATTATTATTTTCATTTAAAAATAAGTCAATTAAATTGGCTTTTCCATAATCTGTCACTTCAGTCTTGCCGAAAGGTGATAGTAATAATTATGCAATTTTGAAATTTTAATGTTTTTTGAACATTGTATTTTATACTTTATATTTGTTAACTTTTTTCATTATAATCCTCTCAGTTATAATTTATGTCCATTGTGCAGATACAACAAGTAGGTTACAGATTTCACTTTGCCCATCATTATAGATGTATCTTTGGAATAGCTAAAACTTGAACTCTGAGCATTTAATAACACTAGCGTATACTTAACTTAGACCAACACACAGTGAAGCAATATAGATACAAGTTTGTGAACTCACTGCCATGAAAAGTGATCACACATGCTCAACTAAAGTTGTCCTTGTCCGTCAATCTTCACTGAAATGTCTGTTTATAATGACCAAATACTGGAAACAACATACAGGACACCATATGAAAAATGGAAAAATTGTGATATAGCCATACAGTGGAGTACTCCTTAGCAGTAATAAAGAAAATTTTGCCACATACAAAATGGAAAATTTTCAAAACCATTTGATTGAATATAAGAACACAAAGAGAAAAGGTCGCATGTATTGCACATTTTCATAAATTTCTAGAATATGAAAACTAATTTGTGATGACACAAATTTTTTCAATGGTGAGACAGAGAGGGAGGGAGTTAAAAAACTGTAAGAAATAATAGAAATGTTTTTTACCATGAATACAATAAATATGTCAAAAATCAGAAAAATAAACAATTTAAATATATGCAGCATATTATAAATAAGTCAAACCTCATTAAAGCTTAAAGAAATAAAAGTTTCAATTTACATAAATATGACATCTTTGGTCTACATCAAATGTTTGAAATTTTTATTGAAACGTTGATGGATGGAAATAAGAGGTGTCAGGAGGGAACCACACATTACATGATTATTGGGGTAAATAATGAGGCCTCTGGCCCATTAAGTTTCAATTAAGTTTGGAATTTCAAGTGCCATGATTCCTCAGCAGAGGAATTGCACAGGTCCACTGGTAAGTGATCCTCTGCAGCAATAAGCATGGCATGACAGCATGGCTCACAGTCAGCACCTGTGATGCCTCTCTGCAGTGTGGCTCAGGGCACAGGCCAGTGGTGCAAGGTATCACCTAAGCTGGTAATAAATGAACAGACAGTAAAATGCACCAGCTTATTCAAAGGAAAGTAGAAAGAATGCAATTACTATATTTACATCCGAGAGGAATGCCTTTGATGAGAAATGAAATTAAGTCTAACTGTTAAGAACCAAGGTGATGTCTCACTGCAGTCACTAGTGAAGAAACATGGCAAGATAAGCAAGAGCATCTAAAACGAGGCTAAGAGTGGACCTGGTGAAATAATAATCATAATTTAATTGACAAAGTAAAAGACTCATGTACAAGATAAAACTGAGCTGGTGCGGCCTAAGAAGTGAGTCATGCAGTGGACATCTCACTATAGAACGGATAATTCAACAGAATCTTTATTGGCATAGGGCCTTCAAGGGAGGGGCACTTTACATCAACTGAAACACATGAGTGTGGGCCGGAGGGGAAAATGCATTACAGTATGTTCAGCTGAATATTGTTACAATTTATGATGCAAGAGAAAACAATGCAGTGAGATGGCAAATGTAAGAGTAAATCACAAAAATCTTTATTCCATTTCTTGATACTTCAGATGGATTTTTATAGTTAATACAGGCCACTGAATGATTTTTAAGTAGACAAATAAGAAAACTCAATTTGCATTTTAGTATGAACACTTTGTGAGGAAGAACACTTGGTGGGGCACTCCTGGCCTTGTGACCTTACATAATAATACAAAATATCATCCTATTAAAAGCTACTGTCCAAGATACCAAGAGATCAGAAACTTTGGAAATGGAGGTGGTCATGTTATGTTGAACATAATAAATTAAATGATTAGTAGATCTGAAAGTGTTGGGGGCTGTGCCATGTGGGCTGCACCAGGATGGCGCCTGGAGGCCAGCCAGAGGTTGTTTTGATCACATCGGCAGTGAGGAGGTTAATTAACATAAGCACACTCAGGTGATTTATCATTGGCCATATTCAATTAAGTCCACATACACAACATGTGCACAGGTGTTCCCCAGTGCTCCTGCTAGGGCCTGCTCGTTTTAACCTTTGCTGTGATAGGACAATTGGCTCCTCGCCTGATCTAAACTGGCGTGGCCCCACCCTCTGCCTCCTGGAGAGAATATAAGAGGGCAGTAGGCAGAAGGCAAGGAGCAGCAGCTAGCAGAAAGAAGAAGCAGCAGTAAGAAGCAGCAGCTAGGAGAGAAGAGAAGCAGCTAGCAGAAAGAAGCAGTAGGCAGCAGCAGAAGGCAGATCGTAGAGCAGAGAACTGAGAACACACCTCTAGGTTGCACCCTTTAGTTCACAGGATGCAAGATGCACCTCTAAGGAGAAGCAGCAGAGTTTAAGAAGAAATAGATCTCTGACAATCGTAGAAGCTTCTCTTTCTCTAAAACTTTCTGTCTAAGCAAAGTTTCTCTTCCTCTAAGCAAAGCCTATCTTTCTCTCAAAGTATTTCTTCCTCTATAAATTAGTGAATATAGGAAAAGTAGTTTATTTTCAGTCCACCTCCGATAAATACCCACGCAATTGTTGCCGCGGGCAGCAACATGAAAGGAAACTTAAAACCTGGTAGTCTAAATTGCTTCCCACATTTCTGACTTGAGAAACTTAATAGTTTACAGTGTCATAAATTAGCTGAGGAAATAATGAACACAAGTATATTTCACATTTTCTGGTGTAGTTTCACATGTCCTCAGGAAAACCAGGAAGGGATGTATGGTACTCATGGATTATTTGTTCAGAATTCAGGAAGTCACCTAGATTGGAGATGCAGGAGTTTCAGAATATAACTAGTAACCCAAAGAATGGGTGCCAAGATAGGTAAATATTTTAGGTTAAATATTTTAGGTGGGGAGAGGAAGAAGAAGGAAGAGGAGAAGGAAGAGAAAGAGAAAGGGGTTGAGGAAGAAGAAAAGGAGAAGAAAATGAAGAAAATTACCTTACATTGAGACTATGAAAACATGAGGAGAAAAAATATTATACAGAAATGACTTTTTATAAGTCAGATAGGAGAAAATTTCAAGAAAAAGGCAATAAAGGCTGGTTTCAAATGTGCAGAGAACAAGGAAAAAAATGATTAGTAGCCCAGCAGCAGATTGCTTGCCTAGCATGTGTGAGGACTGGCTTTGATCTCCTGTACCCAAGGGAAAAACAAAAAACAACAAAAAAATGAAGAACAACAACAACAAAACCCCGAAAACAAAGATCAAAATAATTCACTTTGCTAAGAGAGATTGTAGTGGGGAAAGATGCTAGACTGAAGTAGCCTAGGTACTTAATAGAATGTGAGACCTAATTTTAACTAAAGACCAGTTCTGTGATGCATCAAGATATGGAAAAGAAAAGAGGAGTAGAGGATAAAAAGTAGTTACAACATGGTGCAGAGTAGGGACCAGAAACTTTACTTATCTAGCAGATTAATTGTTTAAAAGCATCAACTGTTTATTTGGTACAAAGTATTAGGACACGAATCCTCCTAATAGCTCTTTTCATTCTATTGAATTGCAGTTGCTTTGCGGAGAGCCGCTGCTGTTTGCCCACGGGCTGCTTCAAGCGGCTTCTTTGCCCTGTGGCTCCAAGCAGCTCCGCTTAGGGAAAACCGCTTCTCATGCTTTCGGGCGACCAGCGGGACAAAAGACACGCATATTCTTCAGAAGTTCATGAAGCAGCTTCCCTTTTATTCCAATAAGCAGTCTCATGCATAAGCAATTGTAACCAGATATGTCCATCCAATCCTGTTAAAGGTCAAGCAGTCACTCGCTGGAGCATACATACAAAGTATATCTGTCCACATGCTAGGCAGCTGAACTGATTATCATGCAGCCAATTGTAAATGCGTTCTGCCTTTCTCCATTCATATTCAGAATGCCGTTTGCTCTCTGCCAGTCGCCATCTTTGGATGCACATGGCGTAACCCTGGGCCCCGGGTTTCGCCTGCCACATTACTTGAACAGAATCTGCATTTGTTTTTCTAGAATCAGGATCAGGAGTTTGATCAGCTTCAATATCCAGACTTCTCTGCTCTAGCAAGTGCAGATGAAGAAATAAAAGAACAAAAACAACAACAGAATTAGGAATGAATAGGAAGGTTTAAAATTAGACACAGAAAACAAATTTCATATTATGACTCGAATGGGAAAGATAAAGGAACATACTTCTCCCCACTATACCATGATGACCTTGTTTATGTACCTTATAATAAAATCGTAGGCAAATAAAACTGTAAAAAGTGGAGAAGAGAATCGAATACTTACAAGAATATATTTTATACCACATGGAGATTATTTCTTACCCATGATCCCATTTGATTCTAATGGCAACAAAGTGATTAGAACAAAACTATTTTATGTTTTAAGTGAAGAAATTGAGGATCCAGGGACCCAGGAAATTGATTAAGTCATCATTGTGGAGTTAATATCTCAAGATTACATAAAAACAATAAGGTCATAAAATATTAGTAATACAACCTCTCAATTATGCAAGTTTAAGTTAGAAAAAGTAAACAAAAACTCTATTACCATACAGCTTATCATGAATCTTTGCAGTACACATTCCTATTAGTTTAATGTCTTTTAACTTGGGCATTTAAAACAGGACATAAAAGTATATGTACTAAAGTAGACTATGAAAGAGTGGTATGTGGGGTGGGCATGGATGATGAGTCATGGTCATTATGCATGAAATTCCTACTGAATCTTTGAGATACATAGTGCAGTTAGTTAATTAGAGTGTTTGCAAAATCACTCTTTGCCTTGCTCTTCTATGTGTATTTCTGTTCATAGTGTCCAAATTTTGACTTAATTTTAAAATAAGTAAATTGGACATCTATTTTAATCGTGAGAACAATGGTTTTAAAACCCAGAACAAGTCTTTAGTATAGCTTATACTTCTTCAAATATATTTTATTCTGTTAATTGAGGATGATATAGTTAAAAGAAGGCTAGAATAATACTTAGATTTTTGCATCTGGGTACAATTTACCTTTTCCTTATGATATAATATTTGGTGAGATACCTGCATATCTCTAAGCCTGATTATTTTTATTTTAATTTTGAGAATGTAGTAGTTTTCCTGACTATTTCACTGGGCTATAGTGAAAATCAAACAAGATAATAGACTCATTATTGGCGGGATACATATTTCATATTTAACTAAAATTAGTGCAGGCTGAAAAAACTAAACTCTGCTTTTAAGTTGTAATTTTGTCACTTTTCAGCTCTGTACACTTGGAAAGATATCTTAGATTTTCTGTACCTCAGTTTGCTTATTTGCAAAATTCATACCATAATAATAATTCTGACATTATAATGCTACAGCAACTAAAGGAAGTAAAATATTCAGTGCTCTTAGAATAGTATCTAGTATATAGTAAATAGACTCCAAAAGTTTTCATATTGGGAGGAGAGCCGGAAGAGGAGCCACAATGAGGATACAATAGTGAACATTTCACAATCATTTTGTTCAGATTTTCAATTTTTACATACATGTAAACTCAAAATCATAATTTGAAGTTTTATTAACAAAGCTTACATTTGTGATTTAAATCCTACAACATGCAAATAAATTTAAGCTTCATCAAATTACTTAAATGCACAACTATAATGTGTATTGAATCCCCTTTGACTGCTCTTGAACAGCAGGCTCCACTTCTCTAACACTTCAATCCCTTAAGAGAAAGAGGGAATGTCTGGGATTTGCCTCAAAGAAACTTTGTGTTGAAATTTCATCTGTGAAACAAACTCACTAAGCAAAACTTACTATAAATCAACTCACATGTTTTCCAAGACCTATTACATGATGAAAGATTAATGCTCTAGTATTCTTTTACTTATAATTCTATGATTAAGAAAACAATACTTCTGTTTTAACATTCATATAAATCTTTTTGATGTACCACTTATTGTTCTGATACATCCACACATATTATATTATCTGTATCATGATAAAAATAATCTTTTAACGTAATGTGGTTATTGAAGTGTTAAGGTTGACCCCATGAGTTTCACCTGCAGAAAACTGACTCTTCCAAATTATTATAGATGATTGATGATTCTTAGAAACTCTATAATAGTTATGATGTGAATTTAGATTATTGCATGAGTATATAATTAAGTGCCTATTGACTATCTTACAGTAATCACAATGTAAGTAAATAAATATTTTAATTAATGTACACCTGAGCTCAATTTTTGTTTACTTTCTTACTGTTAAAAGAGTTAGAATCTTATATTTTGAAGGATAAAATGTTAAAATTGAATATTTCAAATAGATAATAGTGTGTCTTTCCCATGTCTTAATTGTGTAATAAACATTTGCTGTTTGTATTTTGTATTTTTCTCATTTAATGAAATGTACATAGATACACATTTTTACATTGTGGGATATTTTCAGATTATATTTCAATTAAATTTGGAAATAATACACTATTTCAAAATTTCATGTAGTTTCATGCTTTCAAATTCTTCATTACAGATTTGTTAAGATGTTGGAATGAAAGAGGTGGTTTTCCAAGTTGCTCCATGGCATGAGACTGGGAAAGTGCATAGATAGCTTCTCAGTAATGTGGGTAAAAAGATTTAATATTGACTCTCAGAATAGCTTGGGGACTCAGAAGATGGAATACAGAAAATAAAAGAAGAAAATCCACCACAGGTGCCCATTGGAACTGATAAATACACTGTGGACTGGTTGGGGAGGAGGACAGTGAAAAACTGCATTCAGATAGCACCCTCATATATCTTGGTATGAGAAATCAGAGATCAAGGACACTATTGGACTGATCCAGAGGATCAGCTACACTATATCCTCTTGGGGGAAAATATGCTGTGTGTCCCCAGTTATCCATGGAAATCCAAAGCAGATGCCACATTCGCATCATGCTACAGTGGCCAGTGGCTATGGGAACAAGCTCAGGGACAGAGACTTATTAATCTGAGCAGGGTCCAAAAACTCGAGGAGGCAAGGGCCTGTCACAAGACAACAAGTGTGGCTAGAAAACCCAGAGAAATTCAAGCACAGAGAATGTTTTACCCAGGGGAATAAGGGTCACTGAGATCTGAGAGATTTCCAAGTCCCTCTCACACTTTTAAGTGGGGCAGCTTGCAGGACCAGCTGGGGTGGGCCAAGAATTCTATTGTATGGGTGGGAGTGACTGTGGGCTCCGAGATTGATCCCAGGAGATGGGAAGGACATGATCTGTGGGTGGCAGTGGGGGAGAAGAATTGGATCCTCTCTGCCTGACAGGAACCCAGGGGAGATCCTGTGGTCCAGACTCCCAGTGTTAATTGTCAACTGCTGGACTCTAGGGACACACGAACTAAAAATCATTAGAACAATTGCCCTTCAACAAAAGACCAGGGCCTAACGAGGCCTGAACCCTGCCTTTGGGAGCTCACCTATGGGAACTCATCTCACAGAACTCTACAGCAAACTGACCCTGAGAGTGGAGGAGAAAACTCTCCAAGCATCCCCACCTCATAGCACAGGAAGGGAAGTGGAGAATTTTTGAACTCCAACCAGCAACTTGAGGAGTGACACAAAAAGAGGAAGTTCTTGGCAACATATGCTAATACTGTAGTGCATAATACAGACCTAAAGAGAAAAAGGAAAGAATGAAATTTGGCAACACATAACAAACATATATTCTCATTCACAATTTTGACAACTGCAATGGAAACAATTTAATTTTTCATCAAGAAACATTCTTCTAAAATTTAAATGTTAGTTTTCCTTTTGTTCTGTCTTCCTTCTCTTTTTCATTTCTTTTTAATTGTGCTTAATGGTACATGGGCATGACTTCATATACATATTTCACAACTTTTTCATTTCTAGCAATTTTTGAAAGTAGTTATTTTTCATGACTGTGTCTTATGAGGGCTAGGTTTTAGGTTATTGTGCTGTGAATTGTCTATTTTTTTAATTTTATTTCTCCCTCTCTTTTACTATCATACAAATTATTTGGTTCTATTTTTCACTCTTCCTTTAATTTTTTGCTTTTACTTTCTCTCCTCCTCCTTTATAATTATCATATCCTACATCTCTTCTGATTCCACCTATTCACCTTTTGAAATAGCAAAACCTTTACAAACTTATTGTTTTGCAGAACTCAATTGCTTATAATACACCTTCTGTTTATCATGTGAATTAACATTGTCGATGTCATATCAGAACTAAGAATTTGTATGAATGGTATAAATTGTTTGCATTGGATGTTGTAATTATGTGTCTCCCACTAAACTGTGAGGGCTAGAAACCTTCAGGGATGCTGTAAGTTCATAGGGGAAAGGCTCTGTCATCTAAGCTCCTATATTGAATGTATAGACACCAAACACTAAGACAAAATAAGGGTACAAACTATTCCAAACAAATCAAAATACCTCAATAACAAAATCCATGAACACCATAGTGGAGGAAATGTCAAACAAAAAATTTGGAAAATTCATACTTAAACTGATCTACAAGGTAAAAGATGATGTAAGGAGCCACATCAGAGAGAAAATACAGAAAGTGAAAGACACTTCCAAAGGAGATAGAGATTCGGAAAAAAGATCCAAATGGAAATCCTCAAAATTAAGGAATCAATAAACCAAATTAAAACTTAATGGAAAGGATCACCAACAGACTAGACCACCTGGATGGTAGCACTTCTGGTAATGAAAACAAAATATATAATCCTGAAAAAAGGTGACTATGGAGAAAAGTTGTTAAGAGAATCAAGAAATATAAATAACATAAAAAGTCAAATTTAAGATTAATTGTGATAGATGAAGGTTCTGAAACACAGAGTAAAGAAATGCACAGTCTTTTTAATAAAATAAAATCAGAAATTTTTCCAGCCGTTAAGAATTAAATAGAAAATCAAATACAGGAGGCATACAGAAACTTTTCCAAACTTTAAGAATGACATACAAAATCAAATACAGGAGGCATACAGGACCTCAAATATACAAAATTACAATAGATCCCCACTAAGGCACATTATTATGAACATGCCCAACATGCAGAACAAAGGATAGAATTTTAAAGGCTGATGGAGTAAAAGGACAAGTCAAGTATAAATGTAAACCAGTTGGATTTCAGCTGATTTCTCATACCAGATCCTAAAAGCTAGGAGGTCTTGGAACAATACATAACTAAAGAAAATGAATATCCAGCAAAAGTACTATGCACAGCAAAATTAAGATTCAGAATGGATGAAGAAACAAAACCCTTCCACAATAACCAAAAGATGAAGGAATTCACACCTAGAAATCCTGCCTTGCAAAACATGCTGCATAATATAATTCTTGCATACAAAATGAGAAAAAAATTTAAAATCAGCAGAGGGAGGCAATACCCTGGGAGAATAGTCAAAGGATAAACTAATATCAACTAAAAACTAGAAATAAATCAAAATGATAGGGAATAAAACTAATCTCTCAATATCAACATTGAATATAAATGGCCTCAACTCATCGATCAAAGGACACAGACTGACAGACTGGTTTAAAAAACAAACCCCAACAATATGCTGTATTCAAGAGATTCACCTACAAGGCGAAGACTTCCACAGACTGAAAGTAAAAGGATAAGTAAAAATATTTCATTCACATAGATCTCATTAACTAGCAGATGGTGAAATTCAAGCCAAAGTTCATAAGAAGAAACAAAGTAGGTCATTTCATGCTGCTAAAGGTAATCATAGAACAACAAAAAACAACAATGGTAAATATTTATGAACCAAACAATGGAGCATCTACATACATCAACCAAACTTCTCAATATTAAGAGTTAAATGGACTGCAACACAATAATACTGATGGAAATAAAAATGCCACTCTAACCAGATTTTTGAAGCAAAATTTAAACAAAAATTTAAATTTAAATTTTGAAATTTAAAAATTTAAATTTAAATTTTGAAGAAAAATTTAAACAAAAAAGTTATAGAACTCAAAAATACAATTAATACTTTAGGAATAATAGACATATATACCATAATTTACCTATCAATGATTTAATATATGTGTTCTTGGCAGCCTATGGGTTTTTTTGAAATTAGTCCATAATTTTTTGAATTAGTCACAAAGCAACTGTGAACAAATACAAAAAAAAAAAAAAAAAAAAAATCCAGATAACACCTTGCCTTCTCTCAGATTATAATAGAATGCAATTAGAAATCAATGAAAAGACAAAGCAAAGAAACTACTCTAACACGTGGAGTTTAAATAATTCACTATTAAATAATGGATGGAAGCAGACTTAATCAGGGTGAAATTAGACTGTTTTGATGTAAATGAGAATAGTGAAACAATACATCAAAATCTCTAGGATGCTATGAAGGCAGTGCTAACATCAAATTTCATAGCATAGAGTTCTTTCATTAAAAGAATAGAATGGCACTAAAGAAATAACCTGAACAACATATATAGGTCCTAGAAAATGAAGAAGAAATTAACACCAAATCAGTGGAAGACAAGAAATAAACAAAATCAGAGCCAAATCAATGAAATTGATGTTAAAATATTTTTAAAAAATCACTTTTTCTTCAAGAAAGCGAACAAAACTGATAAACTCTTAGCCAGGCTAATCAAAAGAAAGAGCGGGGAATCTTAAATTATGAAGACTCATGATGAAAAAGGAAATATTAGCACAGACACTACTGAAATGCAGAGAATAATCAGAAACTGTTTTATAAATTCATAGTGAAATGAATTAGAAAATCATGACCTCAACATATTTCCAGAGACATGTGAGATACCCAAACTGAATCAGGAGGAACTAGAAGATCTTGGCCAAGATCATTCTAAATGGGGGAAAACTAACAATATTCACTGTAAAAACTAGAACAATACAGGAATTCTCTCAGTCAAAACTTCTATTCAACACTGATCTTGAAACTCTAGCCAGAGAAATCAAGCAAAGAAAGAAATTAAAGGATAAATAGAAAAAAAAAAAAAAAGGGGTTCAAACTATCTCTATTTTTCAATGGCAATACCCTATATATCTCATCCTAAAAACTCCAGAACAAAACTTCTAGAACTCAAATTAATTCACCAAGGTAGGAGGAAACAAAATTATCACCTATAAATCAATTGTGTTCCTATACACCAATGATAAATCAGCTGTAGAGAAAAGATCACAATAGACTCAAAATTAACATCTATAAACGTGGGAATCAATCTCACGAAAGGAGTTAGAGACTGCTACAATAAAAACTACAGAACACTAAAAAGAGAAACCAAAGATGACCTAATAAGATGGAAAGATCTATGTTCTTGGATAGTCAAAACTAATATTGTCAAAATGTCCATGCTACCAAAAGTATTATACAGATTGCAATTCCTGTTAGAATTCCAATGATGTCCTCCATAAAACAGAAAAAGCAGTGATGATATTCATTTGGAAAACAAGACACCTAGGATAGCCAAGAAAATTCTCATTGAGAAAAGTGATAAAGCAGACAACACAATACTAGACCTTAAGTTATACTATAGAGCTATAGAAAAAATAAAGCATAGTGTTGGCACCAAATCAGGGATAAAGACCAATGGAACTGCATAGATACAGTGGCAAATCCACATGTAAACAATTACCATGTTCCAGACCAAGGTGCTAAAACATACATTGGAGAAAAGATAGCTTCTTCAACAAATGGTGCTGGGAAAACCGGAAGTCCATATGTAGCAGAATGAAATTTAACCCCTATCTCTAACCCAGCACAAAATTCAACTCAAAGTGAATTAAAGACATAGGCAGGGTTACACCAGAAGCCCTAGGCATACTAGAAGAAAATGTAGATCCACTATGCCAGCATGTTGGCTTGGGAACCAACTCTTCAACAAGCCTCTTAGAGTGCAAGAAGTAAAATCAAGAATCAATAAAAGAGATGTGATCAAACTAAAAAGCTTCTTCAGAGCAAAGGAAATAATCAAGAATATAAATAAAGCCTAGCAAATGGGAGAAAATCTTTCACTGCAGATAAAGCTTTAATTTCCAGAATATACAAAGAACAGAAAAAGCTTAACACCAATAATAATAATAATAACATTAATAACAATAATAATAATAGTGTTGATTATGATCCAATCAATAAATTGGCAAAGGAACTGAATTAACATTCTCAATAGAAGAAACATGAACAGTCAACCTATTTAAACAAGTGTAAACATCTCTTGCAATTAGGGAAATGCAAATTAAAACTGCAGGGGCATCTGAACTCATTTCAATCAGAATGGCAATTATCTAGAATATAAGTAAAGTAGATGTAGGTAAGGATGTGAGGAAAAGATATGTTGATAAATTGAGGTGGGAGTGCAAATTAAAGCAACCGGTCTGAAAACAGTATGGAGATTTTTCAAAAGAACTAAGAATGGAACCTCCATTTGACCCAGTTATCCCAATCCTCAGTATAAATCAAAAGGATTTAAAATCAACATAATACAGAGATGCAGTAACCTCACTGTTTATAGCAGCACAATTCACAATAGCTAAGCTATGAAGTCAATCTACTGCCCTTCGACAGAGGAATGTATAAAGAAAATGTGATATGTGTGTATAATGGAATATTACTCAGCCATAAACAAGAACGGCCTTATGACATTCACTAGTGAATAGATAAATCTGAACACTATCATGCTAAGTGAAATGAACCAATCCGAAAACCCAACGTTTAAATACTTTCTGATATATGAATGCTAACCCATAACAAAGGGAGTGGAGCGGAAGAATTGAAGTACTGGAATAGACAAAAGGGGAAAACAGGAAGGGAGGGATAAGTAAGAAAAGGAAAGTGAAATGAATGTTTCATAAACTTCCTATGTACATATATATACATACTACAGTGACTACCACTGTCATATACATCCACAACATTGGGATACAAGATAGAATGTGATACATTTCATATATTTATAAAAATGACAAAACAGACTCTACTGTGATGTATATCTAAAAAGAACAAATTAAAATAAAGAATAATATGAATAAAATAAATTCTTCATTTGCTATAACACATATGTTACATCTTTTATTGCATAGAGATTAAAATTTTCTTGAAAACATTAAAGGATGACATCACTGTAAGCAAAAGTTCAACAGAGATTAACGTTTCTCTCTCCCTAGCCATTCTTATAATTGTGTTTAGAGGTGACAGAGAAGGTAATAGTATGGTTGGTGTCAGGTGCAATGGTATGGCACATGGTTGTAATTCCAGTGATTTAAGGAGACAAAGACAGGAGATGGAAGTTCACAGTTCAAGGTCAGTCTCAACAACTTAGTGAGTTCCTAAGCAAATTATCAAGACCCTGTTGCAAAAAATAAAAATAAATAAGTAAAAATGACTGAGGATGTAGCTGGATTGTAAAGTGTACCTGTGTGGTTCAATGCCCAGAATCACATGCACACACATACACATAATCACACATATATACATACATACATACATATATATATATATATATATATATATATATATATATAAAACTAAACCAAATTGACTCTTAACATTAATAGAAAATTCAAGTCTTACCATAAGAATAATTGTGGGGAAAAGTTAGATATCATCTTGGTTTGCACTATAATTTCTAATTAAAAACTATGGCATTAATATGATTGGTTAGAGCATTATCGATAGTTAGCTTCTTTTATTTATTTGAGTTCTTAGCAATACTGGACATTCTTACTATATAAAATACATCCTTTTTGAAACAAACAACTTGATCATAATGTAGTATGTTGTTGAAAAAAACTTGCTAATATTTTATTAAGGATATATGCATTTGAATTCATCAAGTGTATTGGTCTATAGTTTTCTTTCCTCATTGTGCCCTTGTCTGGTTTTGGTATGAGTGTGATAGTGGCTTTATAGAATGAATTTGGAAGTGTTCCTTCTTTTCTATGTCATGAAATAATTTGAGGAGCTTTGGCATTGATTCTTCTTTAATGGCCTGGTAAACTTTAACTCTGAGAATTCACCTGGTCTTGGGCTTTTCTTTATTGCAAGGCTTTTTATCACCGCTTCTATTTCATGGCTAGTTATTGGTCATTTTAGTTCTTCTGTGTCTTCTTAATTTAATTTTTGCCAGTTTTATGTGTCTAGAAATGCATACATTTATTCCAGGCTTTCAAATTTGTTGCAGCATAATTTTAAAATATAAACTAATGTTTCTTTAGATTTCTGTGATGTCTTTGATGATTCTTTTACATCTCTAATTCTATTGATTTGAGTCTTCTCTTTTTCTTTTGTTTAGTGTGATTAAAGTTTAATCATTTTTATCTTTTCAAAGAACCCATGTTTTGTGTCATTGATTCTTTATATTGCTTTTTAATTATGTATTTTGTTGACTGTGGCTGTGATCTTAATTATTTCCTTCTTTCTACTACTTCTGGAATTGGTTTGTTCTTGTTCTTCAATGGTCTTGAGATGCATCGTTAGGTTATTTATTTGGAATTTTTCTGATATTCTTATGTAGATATGCATATCTATAAACTTTCCCCTTAGATTTGCCTCCATAAGGTCCCAGAGGTTCTGTTACTTGGTATCATTTTCTCATTTAATTCTAACATATTTTTATTTCTCTCCTGATTTTTTCTATCATCCATTCATCATTCAAAACTACATTGTTCATGGTCATGTTTTTATATAGTTTCTGAGGGCTTTTTGCTGTTAATTTTCAATTTTATTTTGTTATGATCATGGAAGTTGCAAAAAAATATATAATTTTATAATTATATATATAAGATTATATATATTATATATAAAATAGCAAATATTTTATATATAATAGCAATATATATATAGCTATATAGCTATATATATATATATATATAGCAAATATATAAATATATATATTTGCTACAAGGTTCTTGGTGGTCTAAAGCATAGTCTATATTGTAAAAGGCTCCTAACCAGCTGAGAAAGAAGTGTATTCAGTTCTTGATTGATAAAAGTGTATTCACCTCTTGCTTGATAAAATATTCTATAGATGTCAATTAAGTTCATTTGATTTTTAATACTTTTCTAGATACAAAGACACTTTATTGCATTTATAACTGGATGACCTATGTATTGGTGTTGAGATGTACTGAAATTACTCAGTAGGAGTATATGGGATCTCATATTTAAATATGTCTGTTCTATATCATTAGGTGCTCCAATGGTTGGGGCATAAATATTTATTATCTTTTATCTCTGTTGGATTGTTTCTTTGCCAGTATGAAGTGACTTTTTTGTCTCTTCTGATTAATTTTGGCTTAAAATCTGCTGTGTCAAATATGAGAACAGTCATTCATTCCTGCTTTTGGGGGGTTCCATTTGATGATATACAAATATCCATCATTTTATTTTTAAACTGTGTCTGTCCTCTTCTATAAGGGTAGTCTCTTCACACACATATAGTTAGGTTTTATTTCTTAACCCATTCTGTCTTTTAGCTGGAGAGTTGAGACCATTTATATTGAATGTCCTTAGATGTTTATTAATTTCTGCCATTTTCATTTAATTCTGCTGTTTAATTTCCTCCTATGTCTCTTTTGCTTAGCTACTCTTCAAATTAGACTTGTTCTTTTTAAACTCTGGACTTTTTTTATATTTCCTCTGTTTAAGTATATCCTTAATCCTTTTCTGACATGTCAGATTAGCAGTCATGAAATTTTTCTTTATTTTTATCTTGGAAGTTTGAAATTTCTTCTTCAATTGTACAGGTAGCTTTGCTAGATATATCAATCTTGGTTGACATTTCTATATATTCAGAATTGGGAACACATCATTCCATATCCCCCTGCATTTTCCAGTTTCTGCTGAAACATTAGAAGTAATTTTGATTGGCTTGCCTGATTGACCTGATTTTTTCTCTTGAGATTTTTAAAATTTTATCCTTGTTCTGTATTTTAGTCATTTTAAAATTAATGTGTCATGAAAAACCTATTTTTCTTTCCTTGTGTTGAATTCTGAAGGTTTCATGGATGTCTACTTCATTCTAAAAGTTTGGAAAATTCTATTATTATTCCTCTGAAGAACTTATCTATGCCATTAGTTTATATGAATCTCTTCAATTCAAATAACTCTCCAATTTGTTCTCAATGTTGGCCCAGAGTCTTTTATATTACAATCATGGTTACTTTCTTTTTTCTCTAATACTGTCTAAATGTTCATGCCTAAATACTTTGCCTTCCAACTCTGACATTCTGTATTCAGCATGGTATAATCTATTTAAGAGATTTTTGAATGAACATTTTGACTTATCGTGTGTTTTAATTGCAAGAATTGTTTGGTTCTTTTACAATATTTCTATATTTTAATTGACTTTCTTATTCATATCCTGTATTGACTTTCTTAGTTTATTTGGTTTTTAGGTAGCATTTAATTGCTTCCAACAGTTAGTTATGGTTTAGCTCTTGATGGAGCCTGGAGGTTATCAATTTTTCTTGGAGATAACTGATATGGGATAAACTGCCTGTGGTATGAAATTTGAAATGTGGGATGAGTAGAACACAGGAATTGAGACTCAAGGGAACCAAAGGCTTACACCAAGAATATTCGGATCACTTGAGGTTTTGACTTGCAGACTCTAGAAAGTACCACTACACCTTTGAATTTTGTTTAAATTTCATGAAATAGGAAGGAATAGCATAGGTATGGTATTGCAATCAAAACTTTATAAGGAAAAAATGTGATTTATTTTGTGTGAGTGTATTTAATGACATTGATACATGATCATATAGAAATAAAATTCATGATTATTATTTAGTAAGTTCCATTATCTACCCAGCTTTCAATTATCTGATAGCTTTAAAAATCATAATCCAAATAAAATCCTTACATTAGTCTCTGTTTTTCTGAAGTATGTTTTGTCTGTAAATAGTCCTTTACCCTGTCACCTCCATCTCTCTTTTATTTTATTTTTTAAGTTTTACATGACAATAGAGTCCATTTTTAAATATTTATACAAGCATGGGGTATATCTTATTATAACTATAATTCCTATCTTGTTAATGTACACAATGGTGAGATTCCCTGTAGTGTATTCATATATGTACATGGGAAAGTTATATCAGATTAATTCCACAGTATTTCCTAGTCCTATCACCTCTCACTTCTCTTTGTTCTCCTTTATCTAATACACTGAACTTGTATGCTTCTCCTCCTTCCCCCTTTGCCTTGTATTAGTATCCACTTATCAGAGACACTACTGGATCTTTGATTTGAGGGGATTGCCTTATTTCTTTTGGCATGATTCCCTCAAATATCTCTATTTCCTGAAAATGTCAATAAGTCATTCTTCTTTATGGTTGAGTAAGAGTCCATTGTGTATGTGTGTATATATATATTTACACACACAACATCCACACACACAATCACATTTTCTTTATACATTCATCTGTTGAAAGACATCGAGGTTGTTTCCATAGCTTAACTATTGTGAATCAAGCTGCTATAAACATTGACATGGTTGCATCATTATAGTATGCTAATTTTTTTTTAGGACATATACTGAGGAGTGGGATAAGTGGGTCAGAGAAGATTCCATTTCAGTTTTGTGAGGAACCTCCAAAATGCTATCCAGAGTGATTGCATCAATTTACATTCCTACAATCGATACATGTGTACCCTTTTCCCCAATCCTCATCAACATCTATTGGTTCTTGATAATTGCCATTCTGGGTGAATTGAGGTGAAATCTCAGTGTAGTTTTAATTTGCATTACTCTAATTGCTAGAGATGTTGAATTTTTTTTTCATGTATTTGTTGACTATTGGTATGTCATCTTTTGAGAAGCATCTGTTTAGTTCCTTTGTCCATTTAGTGATTACTTTTTGTTGTTGTTGTTTTTGTTTGTGCAGTTAAGCTTTTTCAGTTCTTTGTATATTCTGGAAATTAAAGCCTTATCTGAGGTGTGGGTGCCAATAATTTTCTCCCATTATAGAAGTTCTCTCTTTACACTCTTGTTTCCTTTGCGGTGAAGAAGTTTTTTAATTTGATTCCATTCCATTAATTGATACTTGATTTTGTCTCTTGCACTTCAGAGTGTTGCATATTGGAGAGTTGGGCCTCATTTTCTTTTAGTAAATGCAGGGTTTCTTGGTCTAGAACCTAGGTCTTTGATTCACTTTGAGTTTTGTGCAGGGTAAGAGATAGGGTTTAAATTCATTTTGCTACATATAGAGGTTCAGTTTTCCCAGCACCGTTTGTTGAAGAAGCTATCTTTTCTCCAGAGTATAATCATGGAGCCTTGGTCTCCATGTATGAGATAAGTGTGTTCATGTGGGTTTGTCAGTGTGTCTCCAATTCCATCCCATTTTCTTCGTGCCTTTTTTTGTTGCCAATACCATGAATTACTTGCTACCATAGTTTGTAGTATAATTGAAGTTCTGGTATTGTGATGTGTCTTACTTCACTTTTCTCACTAAGAATTGCTTTGGCTATTCTAGTTCTCTTGTTTTTCCATCTCTTTCTCATTATACACTTCAAAATGCATTTGTTAAAGGCACCCATTTACCCTTTTAAAGAATTTTTCATTGTCTAGATGTTGCCGATTGCATCTCCATGTTATGATTTAACATGTCCTCCATAATGTGGGTGAGACTCATATAATCAGTTGAAAGCCTATTCTGAATGGAGAAGATAAATGAGAATTTCCTATGACTCACTTGGCTTCATGTTGAATACACAACATCAGCTTTTTCTGGGTTGTGGTCATGTCAGTTTGGGACTGAATGTATACCATTGACTCTCCTGGTTGTCCCACTTGCCAACTACAAATCCTGGGACCTGTTGGCTCTCATGATGACATGTGAAAATTCTATACATACACACGCACAACCACACATGTGCACATAATGTATTGGTTCTGTGTTCTGGAAATCCCTGATTAATATAAGTTATAAGGTAAACTATTCTCCAATTTGGGGTGTTAGGATATGGTCATATTTGAAAGTCATTTTTTGACCTTAACAGGGAAAGGAAGAATAATAGTTTTCTTCTGTGAGTAAAATAATTTGTTGGCATATTTCTGAAGCTCCCACTATTCCAGCCAACATAATTGAAAATACATTCAGAAATAGACATGAAATTTTTGGTATTCGAGTTATAAAAATGATAAATTTTAAAAAGCATGTTAAGTTTGAAGGAAGAAAAAGCAATGAAAGTTAACTGTAAAAATGTACTAAATAAGCTGCCCTCTTAACTCTGGGTAATGAATAGACAGAAGAAAAAAATCCTTTCTGGTCAGTTTCTAGGTGAAAACACTATGAAATATTTAGCAGTTTCTTCACATACAAAAACTTTTTATCATCCCACTGAGTCAACATACCAAAATGTTTGATTTTTTTGTTCATATTTCTGAATAAATGATTTTGATTTATCTTCATCTTTAGTTTCTTTTCTTTCATCTTGCTTAACAAAACTCTTGTTTAAAACATCCATGCAAATCACGTTCCACAGACACAATCTCTCTCTCTGTACTAAAGCCTCATTTCTGCTGCCATTCTTCTCCATGCCTCAGTTCGGACACTGCCTTTTGTGATTTGGTATGTTCATGATCTAAGGACTGGAAGTCAGGCAGTGCCAAGCTACCCAGTTTCTGCTGGGCTTCCACAAGGTTCCATTTGCACACCACAGAGCTCATGACTCCCTTTGTGCTTTTGGCAAACCAACTCAATCCCATGGCTAAGCAGGAAGCAGGGAAAACCGGGGATAGTCCAAGTCACTCTCTTCCTCAGCATCACCCTCTGCCAGAGGAAGGCTACAGGGTCTCGAGGACTGCTACAGTTATTCCATGTGCAACTGGCCCGCGCCCTACAACCACCACTGCCAATGAACTTGGCCTAATGGAACCTGCGCCCCGAGCCAGCCGCCCAGCCTGCCCGGTCGTTGCCCAGCCTGCCCGGCCGTTACCCAGCATCTCGCTGTTTTGGTCACCTTCGGTAAGTGGAGTTGAATCTCACTGTAGTTCTTAAAAATCAGCTTTTGTTTTCATGATCTTCTCTCTCTCTTTTTTTCTTTTTTTCTTTCTGTTTTTCTGCTCTTATCTCTATTTTATTTCATCTTTTAAATCGGACTTGGTTTTCAATTTGTATTCCATATTCATTTACCTCATGAATATAAAGAAAATAAAAAATACTTAAAATTACATTAATTTTGGAATAACGTTTTCACACTGCTTATGTCCATACATGTACACTTTTCTCTCCCATTCTCTCACTGTCTCTGTTTTTCTGTCTCTCACATAAACTTCCTTAAATGAGGGTTAATATTTTCTTATTCAGTGTTTTACTTCCCACAGATAATATAGATTTTTGTCTTTCTCTATTTCTACTTGATGTTTTTCAATTAAATCTGTTTTTCAAATATAAGCTTTTAGACTGACTGTGAAAACCTTCTAGACAAAATAATGGTGTTCAACAAATATTTATGTAATATGAATACTTGTATTTACCTATGAGAAGGGTGATTCACTCTTCCATTTCACTAAACTACCTATGTTATTCTTTAGTCCACAACACTGGTTCATAATAAATAAATGACAATATCCTCCTTATTATTATAAACTGATATTATTATAATGCACTAGTCAGGATTTTTATTAATTTACTTCTTATGACTTTCTTATGACTTTCATTTTCATTTTCTCACCATCCAATCTCAGGATATACCCCTGAGAATTTTATTCTTGAAATTAAATACTGAATTTATAAAAATACATATAAAATATTTTTGAAATAGTATTGATAAGGCTACTTGAGAAATGATGTTTAAATTTATTTTGCTGCTTTATGCATTTATGTGATGAATAAATTCAAAAAGAATCTTAAGATCTTAGATCATAACTTAAGAAAGAAAATGGGAGAGGCAATGAGTAAACAAACCCATGCTGCTTTCTGTGTCATATTTTTCTGGAGTTTCTGAAGATTTATAGAGATGCAGAATACAGACACCTGAGCTCCAGAGAATCAAGCCCCTGAAATGATTATTACTCTTTTTCTTCATCCAGGATGGAAGAGAATGAAATCCCTTCTCCTCTCTAATATATGTTATTGTTCACCATTCTATAATATTGTTTTTCCCATAAATGCATTTCAATAATGTCAAACATTCTTTTCTTTATTAGCTAATCTATTCTAATATCCATTTGTGAAAAAAATCTATAACCCAAATTAGGAAGACTAGTCGAAATAGCTAAGGTGTGATTTATTATACATTCACATTATTTTTTAAACCCATTTTGCTTATCTTCTCATTAGAGATGACAGTAAAGTGGAATGACTATATAAAATGCAGGGATCATAACACATGAAAGTGTTTCAAACTTACTTTCAACAATCATTTAAATTTAAAGATACATTTGGAATGTTTAGGTTTCAATTAGATATACTCATATAAAATGTTAAATACCAATCTTTAAAAAAATTATAAATTTTTCTAATTAGTTGTACATGACAGTAGAATGCATTTATACATTTTGATAAATCATACATATATGGAGTGTGATTTCTTATTTTTCTGATTGTACGTATTGTAGGATCACATTGGTCATGCAGTCATATATGCACATGAGGTAATAATATCTACTCTCTTTTCTACTCCCATACCACTTCCCATCCCTTTACACCCCTCTATCAAATAGAAAGTAACTCTATTTTTCCCTATCCCAACCCCCTTATTGTGAATTAGCACACTCATGTCAGAGAAAACATTCACCCTATGGTTTTTTGGGTTTGGCTTATTTCACTTAGCATGATATTCTAAAACTCCATCCATTTACCAGTAATGTCACAATTTCATTCTTCTCTAAAGCTGAATAATATATACAATATATATATAATTATATAATATATATATATTTTATATATATATATATATATCAGGTTTTCTCTATCCATTCATTTGTTGAAGGGCATCTAGGCTGGTTCCACAATCTAGCTATTATGAATTGAGCTGATATAAACACTGATGTGGTTGTATCACTGTAGTATGCTGATTTTTAATCCTTTGGGTATAAACCAAGGAGTTGGATAACTGAGTCAAAAGATGGATTCATTCCAAATTTTCTGAGGAATCTCCATTTTTATTCCCATTTGGCATTCCCATCAGCAATGTATGAGTGTTGGGAATCAATCTAACAAAACAGGTGAAAGACCTCTACAATGAAAACTGTAGAACGCTAAATTGAAGAAGAACTTAGAAGATGGAAAAATCTCCCATGCTCCTGGATAGGCAGAATTTATATTGTCAAAATGTTTGTACTACTAAAAGCATTATACAAATTTAATGCAATTCTTATTAAAATCCCAATGAAGTTCTTCATAGAACTAGAAAAAATATTCATGAAATTATTCTAGAAAAAAAAAAGACCCAGAATAACCAAAGCAATTCTTAGCAAGAAGAGTGAAACAGGAGGTATAAAAATGCCAGACTTTATAGTACGGAGCTAAAGTAACAAAAACCTCAGTGTACTGGAACCAGAACAGACATGTAGACCAATGGTACAGAATAGAATTTACAAGAGATGAACTCACATAAATACAGGTATCTAATACTAGACAAAGGTGCCAAACACATTCACTGGAGAAAAGATAGCCCATTCAACAAATGGTGCTGGGAAAAATGAAAACCCACATGTGATGCAATGAAATTAAGACTTTATCCAACTCAAAGGAGATTAAAGATTTAGGCACTATAACAGAGACCCTGAGACTACAAGAAGAAAAAGTAGATCCAAATCTTCACCCCGTCGGCCTGGGACCCGGCTTCCTTAACAAGACCCCTAAAATGCAAGCGGTTAAATCAAGAATCAATAGATGGGATGGATTCAAAATAAATACTAATTTATCTGAGAAAAAATATTGCTTTTTTTGCCTCAAAACTATAATTTGGAATTATTTGCTAAAAATTTAAATAAGGTGTAGTGAACTTCAGCTATGCATTTTGAGACTGTCCTAAATAGAGAGTAAGTTACAATTTCATTTACTAACTTTTAAGAACTATGCGACCAGTATGACCACAAAATTTATCATCCATACCTCATATTTTTTGAGAACAAATTAATGTTACCAGAAAGCATGTTTAGGCAATAAAATTTCAGATCTTCTAGGAAGACTAATATTTTTGAGTTTGCCATTGTTGTGAACTGAACATTTATATATACCCCAAATCCATGTATTTAAATCCTAACTTTCAATTTTGGTGGTAATATGCAAAAGGGTCTTCAGGAGGTAATTAGGTTATGAAAGTGGAGCCCACACACACAGGATACTGTCCTTATAAGAGTAGAAAGAGCTTTCTTCCTCTCTGTTTGCTTCCAGCCATGTGAGGAAATAAACAAAATGACAAACATATACACACCTGCAAAGAGTCTGTCATCAGATAGAGCTCTACTGGAGCCTGGGGCTTGGACTTTTAGGATGCACAATTATGAGAAATGTATTTGTAAGTCTAAGTACCTAGTATACTGTTCTTTTATAGCAGTCAAAACTGACAAATTTTTTTTTTTTTTTACTAACTAATGGTAAATTAATGATCCTTAATCTCTTCTTCTTATTATATTTAATAATTAAAGAGCAACATGTGTCACATGCCCATGTTTATAATAGACCAATTCACAAGAGCCAGGTTATGGGAACAGCTGAGGTGTCTGTCAACAGATGAACATGATAAAGAAAATTTGGTATCTATACACAATGAAATTTTATTCAGTCACAAAGGAGAAAAAATGATTCACTTGTAGGTAAATGGATGGAACTAGAGAACATCATGTTAAGCAACATAAGCTAGAATAAGCAAGCCAAGGTCCTTTTTCACTCATATGGGAAAGTTAGAGAGAAAAAATTATAAAATGAGAGCATCTCAGGAAAATAGAAGGGAGACCACAAGGGTAGAAGAAGAGGGGAGTAAGGGAAAGAAACAGGGTAGGAAAAGGAGATGTATTAGAGAATGAAAGTGCTTAAATTTTATCACATGCATATATGGATATCCACTATATAATGCACTATTCTATATAATTATTATGTGGCAAAAGTTTTTTCAAAAGATCGACATGTGTTAACTTTCTGTTAAAATTCTCCCCGTTCTCTCCCTCTTTTCTGTCCAACATCCTGTTGGCTGTGTCTCTTCTTTAATTTCCTAAGGTAAAATACATTCATGAAATATGAATAGTGTTCTTCCTAGTATTTTATTTTATGCATAATGTTATTATTGTACTTTTCCATTCAACCTCCCTCAACATTTAGCAAGATCAGAAATTTATAAATGTTTAATATATATTGAATAAGTATTTAAATTATTCAGAAATAAAATAAATGCCTCAAAATGCAAATTAACTTTATTATCTTTATTTTCTACTAAAATACATTATCTGCATGTCAAAAGTGAAGCATAGCTTGGTTAATTATATAAACACTCTTGAATGATACATCCAGGAAAAAGTGAAACAGTAGGAATATTGAGATTCATTTAATGTATGAAAAATTACAGTACAGTATACAAAATTATAGTACAGTATAAAATTACTAGTAAAATACTTTGCCTTTTATACTCATTTGCATTAATAATTTTCATTTGTTACTTCTGTTTCTGCTTAATTTACTCTTAAAAGTTTAAAATAGTAAATAACATCAACCAAAAACATCTAATGTCAATTTGTTAGAACTATAAATTTCGGTCATAAGTATATTTAATTTTTATTCACATTTAATTTTCCATACCACCATTCTAGCATATTTATGAGATTTATGGTTTGTTTCCCAAGATTAGAAACAATATGCTGTATAATGAGATATACACCAAAGAAAGAATTGACAACTCTTTAGCCAAAGATTACTTAATCCTGTGACATCTTTAGAGCATATGATTGGCATATCTATTCCAATTTTAAAGAGCTCTTCTAACTGAAATTGAAATATTAATGGATAATAGAGTAAGATAGGGCCAGAAAACAAGAAAGCTGACTGTAGTTTTAGAGGAAAAATTGGGATGATTCAAGTCAAGGTGATGACACTAAGGATACATGGATGGATATTTATTATTACAAGTAGTGACTTTCACTGGATTTGCCGAAATTTTTCCATTTGCTGTATGATAGGAATAGAAGAATGACCTAAACTAATCCCTAGATCTCTGGCTTGGCAATCCAACATATGAATCAATTTGTAAAATAAGTACTTTATGAGGTGAATTCATTTTTGAAATATCCACATTTATTTTTCAACCATGCCATGATTATTTCATAATAATTTATTAAGTACTTATTGGAAGCTGGTTCAGTTCTCTAAATGAAGAAGGAAATAAAACACGTTTCCTTTTATGCATGATGCTACCTCTTTAATAACAGTGATAGAATGAATATCATAAAAGTATAAAATAGATAATGAATAATAATAAATGCTATTTTAAAACAGCAGAAAAATCTTATGAAAGTTCAGTGCAGAAAAGTGGCTCTTTAGGGTAAAATGTTATAAACTTATTTTGTTAACCTCCCTGGTAAAAGTGTGAGGCTAAATGGCAGAATCAAAAGCATTAGTGGGTACTTCTATGTCAACTGAAGGTAAAAATAATACAAATATTTTATTGCTGAAATCGAAAAGCATAATTGTGTAAGTCATCATGGACTGTGATAACTATCCCCACCTACTGGGTGGTTTAAATAATAGAATGTATTTTCCCACAATTCTGGAAGATGGAATTCTGAGAAGTAGGTACTGGAGGTTAGGTTTCTCCTGACACCTCTCCTTGGCTTATAGATGGTTGCTTTGTCACTGTGTCTTCAAATAATCTTCCCTCTGTCTGCAGACACACTTGGTGTCTCTTCTTCTTCTTATATGGTCACCCATCCTAGTGAATTAGAACCCCACCCTATGATCTGATTAAGATTACCTCCTTAAGGGCCTCATCTCCAAATACATTCACATTGGGATTTTAGGACTTCAATAAATAAATTTGCGGGGAATATAAGTCAGTGCATAACAACACTATCACCCCCAAGCAACAAGAATTGAATAAATATTTGCAATGCAGTTCTACTGGTAAGAATAGGAGTATTTTTGAGGGGATTACAGTTATGCTTAATTAGGATTCAAAGTTAGTTTTTCCTATATGAAGATCAATTGCAAAAGTTCATCTGTTCATATTCATCTGTAATGAGATTTTGTGTTTCATCTTTTAAAACATCTTTTCATAAAGAAATGTTGTGCACACTCAAAACACTAAATTATTACCATTCAGTGAGAATTGTAAGGCAGGAAGGCAGGCAGGCAGGCACAGGAAAAAAGTAGAGCATGGTGCTTCTCCCAAGCAATTTCCCTCCTGTCTCATTGCAAGCACCATTGAGTCTGCATGGTTAGAAGCATAAGCAGAATAATGAAAAGTGAATACATTATCAAATATAATTATATTCTTACAAGTTAAATTGATCAAATGTATCACAAGTACAAGTTAAAATAGGTAATATGCAATACAATTGATTAGAAGTAGAATGTGAATTAATATAAAATACATTTCTACTCAGATTCCAAATGTGTCTCTATACATTGTTTCTGCTCAGCTATCATCCCAATGAATACATATGGTTAAATGAATTTCTAAAAGACCCTCTCTTCTTTTCTTTTTATACTAGTCCTTTTCAATCTCATTCTTATAAAAAAAAACTAACTTGATTTTATTTCTATTCCATTTTTTTTAAAAAAATCAATATTAGATAAAAGTTTTTTGTCAGCAGTTATTTTTTTAAAACCTCCACAAACAGAAATTCAAAGATATGTAAACTGTTGTCATAAGTACATTTCAGATTGGGATGATGAGGAAATGCAAAAAAAAAAATGTAGCTATATAGTCCATGAAATATTCACTTAGCCTGGATTTATAGAAAGAAAATCCATGAAGAAAGAAAAGCACAGAAACTTTCTACTTTAAGAAGACTACCCAGTATATTTGATTTTTGCTTTTAATCAGACATAATTGCATTATACTCCATAAGTTTTGATAATGAATGGCCAAAACTTGTCAAAAGTAAAATAAAAATAAACCAAACTCAAAGGACTTAAAATCAGCATATTACAATTGATGCAGCCACATCAATATTTTTAGACACTCAATTCACAATAGCCAAGCTATAGAATAAACCTAGATATCTTTCAACAGATGAATGGATAAGGAAAATGGGGTATGTTTACACAATGGAATATTACTCAGCTACAAAGAATGAAATTATGGCATTTGTTAGTAAATGGATGAAGTGGAGAATATCATATTCAGTAAAATAAAACAGTTCCAAAAGTTGAATGTTTTCTCTGATAAGTAAATACTAACCCATAACAAGTGACAGTACAGGGAGGGGAAGTATAGAAGTTCATTGGATTGAAGAAAAGGGAATGAAGGGAAGGGAGGCAGGACTGGGATAGAAAAGACAGTAGAATGAATGGGATGTAACTTTTCTATGCTTATATATGAATACACGACCAGTGTCACGCCACATCATGTTCAACCACAAGATTGGGAACAAAATTGTAATGGGTTGCACCCTATGTATGTATAATGTGTCAAACTATACTGTCTAAAAAGAACAAATAAAAAAGGTCCAAGGCTTAATAAAGAGTATTTCTTTTACTAAATATTGAAATGCAAATTAAATACATATATGGCTTGGACTATCTTAGCTACAAGATATTTTCTTCAAGACATTTAAATGAACTTTTTGAGGATAAGATATACTAGGTGAATCACTAACTATAGAAGAGGGTTATAAGAAAATATGAAACTATGGAAGTAGGGTGTGGGGGTCTCAGGTGAGTGCAGTTATGTTATCACAACTGGAGAATTTTTCTCATTGTGAAGGTGGCTAGAGTTAATCTTAAAACACAAAAAGGAATTATTCAGTTGGAAAAAGAGAAGGTAACATGTTCTGCGGAAAGGGAGAGTGAACTAAGGTGGAAAATAGCACCTAATTATTGTTTTTCAGCCATTATTACACTTAGTAGCTTAAAAACCTTTGGGGAAATAGATGAGCTTTGAGAGTAAACTCTGAACACTTGAACAGAATAATATTGTGGCAAATGGGAAATAGATATTGGCTGGGAAATCACCTGGAAACATGCTGAGAGTAACGCTGACCCATATGGCAACATTTCTGAATTGTAATGCTATTACCTTGCAAAAATTTGGCAAAGAGTATAAACTGTGGCACTCAAAACTAATATATATGCCTTCTTTAAGCATTGGATGCACCCAAATGATTGGACTTTTTTTCACCTTCTCCCTGTTAGTTCAACTCCATTCATTTCTGTCTTATCCGGCTTCACCATACTAAGGTATTAAGGTAAAACTGATTTTCAGGTGTGTATGCTACATACTTAGTGGATGTCAAGTCTCAGCATCATCTGTGTGATATTTTGTGTCCTTCAGGAGATAAATGGCTCTGTGCTTCTCTCCCATATTTCAATGTTACATTTTAACATTCCCAATGGACCACTGTTAATAAGATTTTAGGAAGAAAATGGTTTATTATCTTTAAATATATTTTACAGGTAATGATTTGTGGGCAATGGAAATAAGAGTGACTTACAACAAAGATTGCTCTGATTTCTCACTTCTCTTGCATTTTGGGTCCATATATATTCTCATTATAAAGTCAACTATATTTCTCCACTCACACTGTAGAGAACCTGTGGGCCTGCAATTAATAAGAACAATAACAATAAAAGCTGCACAGATGTGAGTGGTATGTTTGTTCTGAACCTAGACCTCAAGAGAAATTGTCTGTTAACTTCTGCTCTGGAGATTAGTGTGTGAATAAACCCAAGCAACCTGCTGCCAGAGACTGAGCACCCTTCTTCAGAAAGTCTGATTCAATAGAAGTGAAGCCACAGATGGTACCCAGACCCCAGCCTTCCTGCCAGTTCACTTCAGAAACCTGACACAGCATGAACTTTGGAGACAATACGTATTGTTTTATGCTATTGAATTTTGTCATCATTTATTTCACCATGTTTCAGAGGCAATACTTGGCACATGACACATATTTGTAAGTGGAAGTGTCATGTGACTATGTGTTCATACCTCAGCCTTTGTCATCTTTGCTAAGGTATACTTGTCCAAAGTTCCAGGAGACTAAATGTTCATAATTGCAAAGTGGAAAATAGAGTTAATTGAACTTTAGAGTAAGTACAATGAAATATTTTCTGAAAAATAGAATAGCTCTAAGTTTGGTAACTGTTAGTGTTAGAAACACCTTTATTATTTTCTTGTTTCAGTTGAGATCTAATACTCTGTCACAATATCAGGAAAAAGTTCACAAAATCAGAAACATGTTCACCTGCAGAGGCAGGACGTGTCTCTGACTTTTTATCGGCATTAGATGGAACACACAAAGCCAGAGGGTATAAAGAGGTTTGTTACTCACATCATAAGGTTTTCTGGGAGGAGTACAACAGCTTAAGAACATGTGGAATGACAGAATAAGAAAGCAAGGAAGAGTTATTTTATTATTTATTTTTTGTCAGTTAGCCGAGCTGAGTCAGAGTGTCCATGTGTGATTTGCACTTCCCACTGGTGCCAAAGGAAGGATCACACAGGCTTTCTCTAATCAGCTGTGCAGATGTAGGGCAGAAGGGCAATAGGGAGGTGTGAGATGCAAAAGGTGTAAGCAAACAAAAATGATGTGAGTCTGTATTCCAATTTGCCACTGAAGTTTGTTCCTGAAGACTACAGCATGCCATACTTTATTTAATCGAACCTTTTTCATGTAAATTGTTAGGTGCTTGATACGGCCTTCAGATGAGGTCAAGGTAGGCAAGAGTTCCTGTGTGCCTTGCTAAGAGCCCAGTACTGTGTATTTTGAGAAACAAAATAACTGCCTAGTTTACTACCTATGGTATTTGGAACTCTGCACCCATGATTACAAGGCCTCTTTAGAACACTTCTGTCCTTTTCAACCTGATTTGGGTACACGTTTATTACCAAAAATGGATTTTTGAGGCAAGGGATTAATAGAGATTTTTTTTTTTGGTAACCCAAACAGGCCAACCTTGGTAGAAATAGATGTTTTTTGTAAATGGCTGACTGAATGGACAGAATAAAGGGAGACATAAAATTCTAAAACCGTCAGCAGTGAACATGATTCAATCACAGGCTACCAACTAGTCCACTATGTCCATGGAAGGCAAGCACTGAGCTGTAACCAGCTGAGCTCTTTCTGACCACACCTCACTGTGTCCTGTCTATAAATTCTCTCTGCCCACCCAGAGAATGAGGCTCTCTAAACGTCTACTGGTTCAGTGTGCGGCTTGATTCATGAATCATTCTTTGCTTGATTTAACTGTTTAGTTTGTCCAAAGTTTTCTTTTATAAGAGATCATCTACAGGAAAATAATATTTCTAGAAGAGGCACTATTTACAAAAAAAGCTTAATTTTTGAGGATATATATATATATATATATATATATATATATATATCCTCTGGGAAATCACCTAGAGATATATATATATATATATATATATATATATATTATTTTTTTTAGCTGAAATATATATATATATATATACATATATATATATATATTTTAGCCTGATTAAGTACTTTGGAAATATACTGAGGAATGGGATAACTCGGTCAAATGGAGATTCCATTTCTAGTTTTTTGAGAAATCTTGAAAATGCTCTACAGAGTGATTGCACCAATTTAGGTTAGTACAAGCAATGTATATATGTATCCTTTACCCAGTCCTCACCAACACCTATTATTACTTGTATTCTTGATGTTTTTGAGAAGGGTGATTCACTCTTCCATTAAACTGCCTATATTATTCTTTAGTCCACAACACTGGTTCATAATAAATAAGTGATAATATCATTTTCATTATTATAAACTAGTATTATTATACTGGATTATACTTATTATACTAGTCAGGATTATTATTAATTATTTACTTCTTTTGACTTTCCTATTAATTTGTCCTCTCACCTTTCCAATCTAGATTATACTGCTGAAAATTTTATTCTCAAAATAAAATACTGAATTTATAAAAATACATATAAAAATTTCTGATATAGTGTTGGTAAAACTACTTGAGAAATAATGTTTAAATTTATTTTGCTGCTTTATCCATTTAGGTGATAAATAAATTAGGTAAGAATACTTCTTAGATAGTAACTTAAGAAAGAAAATGGGAGAGGCAATGACTAAAAAACCCATGCTGCTTTCTTTGTCATATTTTTCTGGAGTTTCTGAAGATTTATAGAGATGCAGAATACAGACACCTCATCTCCAGAGATCAAGCCCCTGAAATGATTATTACTCTCTTTCTTCATGCAGGGTAGAGGAGAATGAAATCCCTTCTCCTCTCTCATATGTGTTATTCTTCACTATTCTGTAATAATCTTTTTCCTATAAATGCATTTTAATAATGTCATAATCTTTTCTTTATTAGCAAATTTATTCTAATATCCACTTTAAAAAACAAAAGCAACTCAAAAAAGGAAGACTAGTTAAAATAACTAAAGTATGATTTATTATACATTCACAATATTTTTTATTCCTATTTTCTTTGTCTTCTCATTTGAGATGACAGAAAAATGGAATGATTATACAAAATGCAGAGACCATAACACCAGAATTTGTTGCAAATTGACTTTCAACAATCATCTAAAGTTGAAGATACATTTGGGAATGTTTGGGTTTGAAATAGCTATATTCATATAAAATATTAAATACAAATTTTTAAAAAACTTTTAAATTTTTATCTAATTAGTTGTACATGACAGTAGAATGCATTTATACATTTTGATAAATCATACATAAATGGAGTGTGATTTTTTGTTTTTCTCATTGTACATATTTTTGGATCACATTGTTCATGCAGTCATAAATGTATGTGAGGTAATAATGTCTACTATCTTTCCTATCCTCATACCAATTCCCCTCCCTTGACTCCTATCTAACTAATATAAAGTAACTCTATTATTCCTTATATAAACCCTTATTGTAAATTAATATCTGCATATCAGAGAAAACATTCAACCTTTGGTTTTTTTAGGGATTGCTTTATTATGTTTGTCATGATATCCACTGACTCCATTCATTTAATAGCAAATGTCACAATTTCATTTTTCTTTGAAGCTGAGTAATATTACATCCTGTATATGTACATGTGTGTGAATATATATATATATATGCCTATATATGTCATATATATATATATGTCACATTTTCTCCTCCATTCATCAATGGAAGTTCACCTAATTTGGTTCCATAGTTTAGCTATTGTGAGATGAGCTGCTATAAAAATTGATGTGGCTTCATCTCTATAGTGTGTTGATTTTAAGTCCTTTGGATATAAAGTGAAGAATAGGATAACTGGGCAAATGGTGGATTCATCCCAAGTTTTCTGAGGAATCTCCATAATGCTTTCCATAATGTTGCACCATTTCACATTCCCACCAGCAATGTACGAGTTTTGGGAATCAATCTATCAAAAGATGTGAAATACCTGTGTAATGAAAACTAAGGAATATTAAACAAAGAAGTTGATGAAGACCCTAGAAGATGGAAAGACCTCCCATGCTCCTTGCAAGGCAGATTTAATATTGTCAAAATGTTCATACTACTAAAAGCATTATACAAATTTAATGCAATTTCTATTAAAATCCCAATGACATTCTTCATAGAACTAGAAAAAGCAATCATGAAATTCATCTGGAAAAGTAAGAGATCCATAATAGCCAAAGTAATCCTTAGCAAGAAAAGTGAAGCATCACAGTACGAGACCTCAAACTATACTACTGAGCTATAGAAATAAAAACATGGCATTAGCACCAAAATAGACATGGAGACCAATAGTACAGAATAGAAGACACAGAGACAAACCCGTAAACGTAAAGTTATCTCATACTAGACAAAGGACACAAAAACATTCACTGTAGAAAAGATAGCCTACTCCACAAATAGTTCTAGGAAAAATGAAAAGCCACATGTAACACAATGAAATTAAACCATTATCTCTCACCCTGTATGAAACTCAATTCAAAGTGGATCAATGACTTAGGTACTAGAACAGAGACCCTACAACAACTAGAAGAAAAAGTTAGGCCCAAATCATTACCATGTCAGCATAGATTCTGACTTCCCTAAAAAGATTCCAAAAGCACGAGAAATGAAATCAAGAATCAATAGATGGTATAGATTAAAAATCAACCACTGGGATAGATTCAAACTAAAAAGCTTTCTCTCAGCAAAGGAAACTATCAGCAATGCGAAGAAAGAGCCTACAGAGTGGGAGAATATCTTTGCCAATCATACTTCAGATAGAGCACTAATCTCCAGAATCTATAAAGAACTCAAAAAACTCTACTCCAAGAATTCAAACAGTCCAGTCAACAAATGGGCTAAGGAAATGAATAGACACTTCACAGAAGAAGATCTACAAGCAATCAACAAACATATGGAAAAATGTTCAACATCTCTAGTAATAAGAGAAATGCAAATCAAAACCACCCTAAGGTTCCATCTCACCCCAATTAGAATGGCGATTATCAAGAATACGAGCAACAACAGGTGTTGGTGAGGATGTGGGGAGAAAGGTACACTCATACACTGCTGGTGGGGCTGCAAATTAGTGCAGCCACTATGGAAAGCAGTGTGGAGATTCCTTAGAAAACTTGGAATGGAACCACCATTTGACCCAGCTATCCCACTCCTTGGCCTATACCCAAAGGACTTAAAATCTGCATACTACAGAAATACAGCCACATCAATGTTCATAGCTGCTCAATTCACAATAGCCAGACTGTGGAACCAACCTAGATGCCCTTCAATTGATGAGTGGATAAAGAAACTGTGGTATATATATACTATGGAATATTACTCAGCCATAAAGAATGATAAAATTATGACATTTGCAGGCAAATGGATGAAATTGGAGAATATCATGCTAAGTGAGATAAGCCAATCTCAAAAAGCCAAAGGACGAATGATATCGCTAATAAGTGGAGGTTGACACATAATGGGGGGGAGGGAAGGGTTAGAGTTAGGGTTAGGGAGGGGGGCAAGTATGGAGGAAGGAACTACTGTATAGAGGGTAAAGAGGGGTGGGAGGGGTGGGGGGAAGGGAAAAAAATAACAGAATGAATCAAACAACATGGCTCTATGTAAATTTATGATTACACAAATGGTATGCCTTTACACCATGTACAAACAGAGAAACAACATGTATCCCATTTGTTTACAATAAAAAAAAATAAAAATAAAAATAAAAAAATAAAAATAAAAAAGGGCAAAACGGCAAAAAAATAAATAAATAAATAAATACCAATCTATCTGAGAAAAAAATATTGATTTTATTTTGCCTCAAAAGATTAGTTTTGGATTATTAGCTAAAAACTTAAATAAGGTTTAGTGAGCATCATCTATGCATTTTGTGCCTATCCTAAATAGAGAGTAAGTTACAATTTCATTTACTGCTTTTCAGTACTATGCAACCTGCATGACCACAAAATTTATCATTCATAACTCATATTTTTTTAGAACAAATTAATGTCAACCAGAAAGAATATTCAAACAATATAATTAAAATTTCAATTCTTACTTAACATGGATGAAACTAGAGAACATCATGTTAATAAAGATAAGTCAGAATCAGAAGTCAAGGTCCTTTTTCCCCACATATGGGAAAGGTAGAGAGAACAAAACTATAAAAAGGAAGGATCTCACAAAAAAGTAAGGGACACCACTAGGGTAGAGGAAGGGGGGGAGTAAGGGAAGAAAACAGGGTAGGAAAAGGGGATGTATTAGAGAATGAAATTTCCTCAATTATATCACATGCATGAATGGATATGCAGTGATACAATCCACTTTTCTATATAATTATTATGCAGCAATGAATTTTTTAAAAGATCAATATGTGATACCTTTCTGTTAAAATTATCTCCCTTCCCTTGCTGTTTTGTTTCCAACTTCCTGTCTGCAGTATCTGTTCTTCAATTTCCTAAGCTAAAACATATAAAAAGAAAGCTGAAGCAAGAAAAAATGTTTTATAGGAAGAATATAACACAGAGAGAGGGACAGAGAGTGAAATTGAGAGGGAGGGTGAGGAGAGAAAGAGAGAGAGAGAGAGAGAGAGAGAGAGAGAGAGAGAGAGAGAGAGAGAGAGAGAGAGAGAGAGGGGAGAGGGAGAGAGAGAGAGAATGATTCTACTAGAGAGAAGAGTGGAGCTGACATCCCAGTGAATAGGGGTGTCCTGCACATTTACTAGATTTCAGGTTACCTTTCTACTACTGTACCCCTCCCATGCTAACTACTTGGCCACAAAGCAGGAAGGGAACCCTCTAGGTACCTCTTCCTACTTTTGATACCAGGCCAGATAGGCAGCAAGGGAGCCACCCAGGAATTACTTATTAACAACTCCTTCCTAAGAGGAACAATTCCCTGGATCCAGGAAATCATGGCAAAAGGTTGGAGGTGGGAAGTGCTCTGTAGCATTAGCACTTTATTTCCTTTTGAATCAGCCCCCATCTTCCTGATATAATCATTCATTATCTACACTGGCTGCCCATTTGTCCTGGTCTCATTGCGGCCAGGCCTGATCTACTTGTAATCAATTTAATTTCCTTGGCCAGGCATGGTGGCTCATGCCTGTAATCACAGCAGCTTGGGAGGCTGAGTCAAGAGGATTATGAGTTCAAAGCCAGTCTCAGCAACATAGTGAGAAACTGTCTCAAAATAAAGAGGGATGGGGATGTAGCTCAGTGCTCCTGGATTCAATCCCCAGACCAACAAAAAGGGGGCACTACCTTTGGACATTCGACATCTGTTCCCTTGCTTCATCTCAGCACAGACTTCTCAGTCAGTCGGTGATAGCAGTTCTAGAGCAAAATTTATGTCCCCTGGATCACAGGCCTCTGCAATCACTGTGAGAGAAGCCACAAGTATTTGGCCACTTGTAACTCCAACTGGGATGGGAAAATGGTTTCTGCACCTCACCAACACACATGGAGGGAAGAATCTGCCAAACAGCTGGTTTCAGGTGCTTAGTGGCCAATAATCAGTGTAATAGAAACCCAGTTAATTGCTCATAATATGAGGCTTGGGGGGAGGCAGTTGAGGGATAGGACAGGGACTCTACAATGTCTCAAGTTGTGTCTGGGTAGCACAACTTGTTGCTAAAGTGTTGCAGGTGGCACTCCAGCCAGCAGGTCTAGCTTTAAGACCAAACAGGGGGCACAGAGCTCTGCCAAGGCACAATTCTTTCCAAAAATCCTTCATATACATTTGTGCACCTCTCTTTAATAGGAATTGTGTCATAAAGTTGAAGCCAGAATTGAAGACTGGCAGTTAGGATAGATAGGTGATCAGGTTGGATTGAGAAAATGAGTCCCATTTGGTTCCAGGATGTTGAAGACCACCCCTGGGAGATTGGAATGTCAATGTTTCCAAGTGCTTCCATTACCAAGATCACCTGCCTATACTACCCCTCTCAAAAGGCTGTAGACAAGAAGTTGTTAATTAATGCCTCCTGGGCTGTTTCCTGCCTGGAACACTCCATCTGGCCCTTCCGCCTGTCCTTATGATTCTCACCTCTTGGCCATCCCACAGGCATCTCCTGGGCCTGGTCACATATGCAAGAAGGAGAGTGACAAGCGGGAGAAGAGCAAGAGAACAAAGAAGGTAAAAGTCTATAAAAGGGGCAGGGCGCTCTCCCATCTTGGGATACCAGAATACCGGCCATGGCTCCCTTCTCTCTCCTGGGATAAGTCAGTCTTCCTACTTAAAAAAAAAAAAAAAAAAAGAAAAAAAAAAAAAAAAAACCTGCTTTAAAAGATTGTCCTTGGGATTCTTCTATGATGATCACATTTCAACATTAGAGGAAGCAGAACTCATCACCATTAACCGGTGATACTGAGCCCATTCTGCAAATGCAGGATGAGGGAAACTGGGAAGTTATTTAATTTTCATTCCCAAACCTGGAGCTCTGTCACAAGAAAAAAGGAGAAGTGCATATAGCCTAAGCAATGAGTACTGTCTGCACCATGTACATTGGGCCTAAGAGAGTGATAAGAGTCACCAACGTCTCCCAATGCCAACTCCCCAGAGACTGTTGTCTTAGCTGCTTTCTCTTATTTGGTTCTCACAAAAGAACCAAGAATTTTTTTTTTTTTAAAGACATGATGTTTTACTAGTTCAGAGTTCATGATATGGCAGCCCCTGCAACTGACATTTGATAAGGGTCATCACAACACTGGGACTGGCATCATGGTAGGAGAACATGCAAGGGGTAGAGATAGCCTGACAAGAAACCTAGGGAGGAGCCAGTCTTCCTCTATTTAGAACAACCCACTCTCACAGGAACTTCTTGGGGCCCATGAGAAGTACTTTACTCCCTTCCCAGGGTCCCAGGGCATCATCCCCAGGGACCCTATTACCTCACGCTAGGCCCCACTTCTTACAGGTTTTACCACCTCAACACTGCCACACTGAGGTTCACGCTTCCAGCCTAAGACCCTTTGGAGGACAAACCACATCCAGATCATCACACACTCCAACAGAGCCAACATGGACAGAGCAGGATGTCCAGTGTGCAACAGGTGTGTATGTGGGGGTGGGGGAAGGGTGCTCTCAGAAGGCACTGGAAGCAGCCAGAGCACCCATGCCACCACCTCTGTGATGTCACACTTGATACTTCTTTCCTTACCTTCTGTTGTCATGACACTCTGGGTGGGAACCTAACACACATAACACTTGGCTCTCATTTCCCAAGAGAATCGGCATACCCATGCCACACTCTCAGGAAATGATGCCTGGTGGTCAACCTCGAGTTGATTGTTCTTGGTTTCGACCAAGTCTATTTGCCTCATGTGTCATCATGATGCTGGTGATTACGAGCAGCGCTTTCTTCGCCTACCCGTGAGTCTCCCAGGGAAGCTCTGAGGTTTACGCAATGATGGGGAAGAGGCAGGGGAGGGGGACAGAGGGACAGGAGGGAAAGAAGAATATATAGTTAGCAGCTCAGAGGTCTAGAGTGCCTGAGGCATCTAGGGAACTGTGGGTGGCTTGGAATGCTGGTGACATTAGCTGGAGTCTCCATGGTCTGGCTCTAGCCTGGATACTTACACTTGTCCTTAAGGTCTGTGAGTCCAACCTCATGTGAGCCAGGCCTCGTGGGGAGCTCTGGGTTGGCCCAGACTAGAAGTGAGTCTGATTCTGGTTTCAGATGCCGATGGCTGGTGGGCAGTGGGGAGTGGGCCTTTGCCCTGGTCACCGGCCCTCTTTTCTTTCTGAGCCTCTGGAGCCTGGTTCAATTAAACACCTCGGACCCGGGCATCATACATCGAGGTAAGTCCTCAGAAACCTGGGAGAAGTAGTGGTACCCCAGGGCTGATGCACGCAGGGGCAATTTCTAAAGTGTGAAGCCCACCTATGGGCTCAGGATCCCTGCCTCCAAGTCATCATGACTTAGGCCCTGGCACTTCATTTCCCACGCCACTGAGGTGGGAAGAAACAGAATCCTGGAGGTTTCCTAGTTACTTTAAAGAAGGGAGGACTGGGCAGGCTGGCAAGAGAGGCCAGCAGGCTCTTCCAAAGCACAGTTCAGTCTTGTTCCTTCCCATTTCACACACGACATCCAGCACTGATCTCTCTTCCCAAGGGTGGAGCTCTGTAGAGAGCTCTTCTGGCTGGAAAGCCCTTCTCTTTGACTACCAGCCCATCTGAGTGGTCAGATTGCTCAACATGGACCGGGATTGCCCTGGACACCTCCTCCCTACCCTTCTTGCCCAGTGATACTATGGGGCTGCTCCAAGCAGCAGTGAGAGAAGGGCCTCCTGACACTAGCCCAACCTCTTTCCATGCCAGGCTCTTTGGAGCAGGACCCGGAAGCAGGACACACTGCCTGGATGCACAGCCACGCATTCCAGATGCCCTGGTGTCACCAGTGCAAGTTCCATCGCCCACCTCGCACCCTCCACTGTGCGACCTGTAACATCTGCGTGGAGGTGAGTACTCCTCGTCCCTGTCCACTCACCAACCCAGCCAGGGGCCCCTGGCCAGGACCGGGAACCTCACTGCTTAAGTGGGCCAGGGGTGGGTATGAGACTTGTCTTCTCAGACTGCTAAGGATGGATCTTTGCCATGCTTGGTCATTCATATCCGTTATCACCTCTGTGTCTGCACCTGTCCTGAGAGGCAGTCCTTCTTTGCACAGGTGGTGACATGTGAAGGGATTCACACTTGTGCTGAGCCTGGTGGAGTCAGGGGAGGAAAATATGTCCCGATCCCATCCCCTGCCTTCTGACACTAGATACCCAGACTTGAGGCCAGGTGTTTCCCTGTTCCAGGGATTTTTGCCTGTCTTCCTCTGGTTGTCTGAGTTGGAGGGTTCCTGGCTGGTAGTCAGAAATTGAGGGGATCTGAGCATTTGGGGGCGATGCAAACCAGGCCAGATAGACCCTGGACACCTGCCTCTTCTCTCCTAGGAGTTTGACCATCACTCGAGGTGGGTCAACAACTGCATTGGGCATCGGAACTTCCGGCTGTTCCTGCTCCTCCTGGTGTCCCTGTGCCTATACCTGGTTGCCCTGGTGGTGACCTGCGTCATCTTCGTGGTGCGCACCACTGACATGGCCCTGTCCTTGGACAAAATCATAGCGTATCCACAGAGTCCCAAGGGCCCACACTGGGAACTCCACATGCTGTGGAGAGGGAGGGGCGGACAGCCAAGAGGCGGGTCGCGGACAGCAGGGCTGATGTAGGTGGGGCTAGAGGGAAAAGCCCCTTGGGAGGACCTGTCAAGGCCATGTTGAAGGTGAGTAGGGTCAGGGAGAAAGGCGGTTGGGATGGACGGTGGAGTTAAGACTCTGGCAGGACCTGAGGAGTAATGCAGGTAGAAACGGGATAGGCAAGAGGACGGGCCGGTGGAGTGAGGTTCTGGCTGGGTGTATTGGACGAACTGTCCAGTCCAGGAAGGAAGATTCGGTGGGCGGGGCTCCATGAGGGCGGGGCCACTGGGCAGAGTCAGGCCAAGGGGCGGGGCCAGTGAGGTTTTGTCCCAGGGCTTGGCTTCTTAACCTGTGCACAGCATCATCGTGGCTGTATTGGCCACTGGCGCCCTGCTGCCTGTCATCTTCGAGCTCCTGGTCCAGGCTGTAGCCGTGAGCACCGCCAGGCGCCTGTACGAGGTCCAGGTAAGCAGGCCTGAGTGCTGTGCCGGATACCCCACTGGGCTGAGAGGCACATGACTGGAAAATGGCAAGGAACCTGAAGGTGTTCTGTTGAGGGAATGATGAGGATAAGGCTCTCATTCAAGCCCCAGGTGGCACCGGCAATGAAGTTGACCCTGTGAGGGTCTAGTTAAAAAGGCCCAGAAACTTCAAGTGTGGCATTATTTTGGATGAAGTAGGGTTTTTGTAAAAAGTCTTTTATTGAGGAATAATGTACACATAGTAAAATTCACCATTTTTGTTATGGTCAGGGATTTGACAAATAGATACCATCCTGCACTGTCCACCATGATTAAGTTTAGACCAGTTTCACTACCCAGAATCTCTTCTCATCATCTTTGGTTGCCAAATTCTCTCCCAAGTCCTCCTGGTTTTCCTTTTCCAGAATCACCATATAAATGGAGTCTTTTCCTTCTCAGTCTGGATATTGTATGGGTGGCCTACAGATAATGTACACATTACCAATGGAAGGATTCTAACATTGCAAATATTTTTTTCATACTTTCTTTGTTTTATTTTGTTTGGTTTTGTCTGTATTGAAGCCAGGGGTGCTTAACCAATGAGCTACATCCCCAGCCCCGTGGTTCTCTTTTGGTAATTTTTTTTTCTTTTGATGTCAGGGTCTCACTAAGGTGCTTAGGGCCTGGCTAAGTTGCTGAAGCTGACTTTGAAGTTGCAATCCTCCAGCCTCAGCCTCCCAAGCTTCTCGGATTCCAGTGTGGGCCATTGTGCCCAGCTAGTTTCTCACACTTACAAAGAAGCTGCTAAAACCATTGGTGTACATGCTTCTTAGTGTAAATTTACATTTCTCTTGGGAAAATCTTAGGAGTGCCATCGCTGAGGCATAAGGTAACTGTGTGTGGAACTTTATAGGAAATTGCTAAATCTTTTTTTACGTCCACAATCCTTGTTACATTGTGTTTTGTGGGAAGGACTTACTAAGTTCCTGAGGGCCTTTCTAAGTTTGTGAGGCTGGCCTTGAGTTTGTGATGCTCCTGCATCAGCCTCCCCAGTCACTGGTCTTACAGGTGTGATCCACTGCAGTATAATAGTTTCTTAAGTGCTGTGAATCCCATAAAGCAGTCAGAACCTCATATAGAACAAAGATTCATGTTTCTTTTGGACCTGGTGTGATATTCCAGAGCTGATATGTGGAATCCTTGTTCCTTCTAGTGACGAATAGGGTTGAAAATGAACATCTTCATGTGTGAGCCATGGGAGAGTTGGGGGGGAGAGTGGTGCTGTTGGATTCCTTCCCATTGTGACTGAACACTTTTAATTTAAATCCTTGAAGTTGGGGGGAGACTCATACCACTGTGGGAGGAGGACAGAGCCAGGCTGACAGATGGAGTAGGGGAAAGAGGAAGAAGGGAGAGGAGAATCCAGTCAATGAGGACCTGACCTTTGAGCTTGACCTTTACTCCTTTGTGTACTGAAGGACTTCAGCCCAGACTCTCCTGGGCCATGTGGTTTCTTACTAGAAAAATACACCTGGGCATCCCTGCTGCCACTGCCCTCCCAGATTGTGAAATTCACTGAAGGCACATGTTTAGGAACAGTGAGGGGTGGGAGAGGAAGTGGGAGCAGGGGTGACACTGACTGTGGAGCAGTTGAGCAGCAGAGGGAAGATCTTGTAAGGGATCTGGAAAGACGTGGGGGGAGGACGAGTGGGCCCCATGGAGACAGAGCAAGGAAGCTGCCAGGGGAGGAGCAGGTGAGGAGGGAGCCCTGAGAAGGCAGGAGAGGTGATGCAGGGTCAGCACTGTCAGGGAGAGCTGCTCACAAGTGGGTGGAGGGAGGGCTCTTCCCAGGGCCCTGGGAGGCAAGATCCCTGGGTCACTCTGGGCTTCTCTGACCTTGGATTCTCGCTCCAGGCCTGAGTTGAGCCCTGGCTCAGCTGACCACCTTAGGGAGGGTCACTGGGAGATGGCTGTGCCCAGTCATGCCATTTCTGAGCTCCTCTTCCCATCCCCGTCTCCCTTCAGGACAACAACCCATTCGACCAGGGTTGTATCAGAAACTGGCATGTCACCCTCTGCGCACCACTGGGGCCCAAGTGAGTTGGCAAACCAGAGGCTCAAGTGGTTGGATCCTGGGGCTGGTGGGGTGGGTGAGGCTGGGTCTTCTTCCCTGGTCCCTTACCCCAGTTCCCTGGCCCTGACCCTCACTGTTCCTTTTTTTTGGTGTTTTCTCCAGGGCACAATGGGAGTCTCTGGGAATTTCCCTCTTCCTTGCCTTTGTAGGTTCTAGCCCCAAGAAATGGGATTGAATGGAATCCCAGCCTGGATGGGAGCCCTGAATGACAGCCCTGGACTCTGTGCTGTCCAAGCTGAGGGGTGAGGGTGGTCAGGGAGAGTAGGACACGTGGGTGGTGACCCCTTGCTTTGGGCCTGTCATTGCTCAGGTACATGTCAGAAGTTGTGTTGCTCCAGCAAGACTCGGGATCCAAGTGGGAGCCGATGGCGGCCCTGCAGTCACCAACATTCTCCCCAGAACACCATCGCCCAGACCTCCCTGGGCCCAACTCTCAACCTGTGTCTTTTGACACATCTTATGAAGGAGCACCAGGGAGTGCAGTCATCTAGGTGAGGAGTAGTGGGTGTGCAGTGGACAGGGGTGTCTGTGGACTGCACGTGTGTTGTTGGAGCCCCTGAGGTGGGGCTGGCCCTGCAGCTGAAGCACCTGGAGCTGAGGAGTGGGATTATGGATGTGAGGGTGCAGGTCCAGTCACAGGGCTTCAGAGCACACCCAGGTGTCCCTGAATAGACAGAGAGAAAAGACTGCTTGGCTAACTAACTGGGTGACCCTGGACCAGGTCCTCACCTTTCTGGCCTCAGTTTCCTCAGCTAGTTTTGGGAATTGAGACTAGTCCAGGAGTTTATAATGTTTTAAAGGAGATTCTTTGTTATTGGAAATTTTTACTTGGAGTCCCATGTGAAACACACGCAGTGGGATATTAGTAGAAAAGTGGGATGGTACCCCATGGTGCCCCCCAAGGGCTAATTTATTCACTTGTGGTGCCAGCCCTCTTTCTGTCCTGCCTCAGGGGCTGAGGGACTTGACTGTGAGCTGTGGTGGAGTTTAGGGAGAGCCCAGGTACTGACTCTTGTTTCTCTTCCCACTAGTCCAGTGCTGCATTGGAAAGCCCACAGGGAGACTTGGTCTCCAATTCACCCCCTCCTGTGATGCCTGGATATGGACATGCTGCCAGGATGTGGGCCCCACATGAGGCCTCTGGGGCCTGAGCCCCAACTCCCCTGTTGGGAGCACCCTGACCCCATGACTCTCCAACCCCCATAAATTTGTATTTGCTGATTCTATGGCTGCTCTGCCTGTATGTTCTAGATTCAGAGAAATGTGTTTCCTGGGGGAGGCTTTGAGGGGCTGGGACAAGTACCTCCTGGAAGGGAAGAGAGATGCTCTCGGGACACCCAAGCTCATGAATCCACACTCTCTGGCTTTTTGCCCTTCGGCAAGACACTTAGCATTTCTCTCATCCTTAAAATGGCGTCAGTAATAATCACAGCAACTGACCTTGTGGCCTTCCTGGCAAGGGCTGGAGATGAGAGGAGAGAAAACCCACCAACCAGGATAGTGCCTAGTGTACTTCATACTATTCCACAAAATAGAAAGGGAACTTATATAGTGCTAATTCTATCTGTGTGTTGACATATGTATCTTGTGTTTGTGTGTGTGTGTATGTGTGTGTGTGAGAGAGAGAGAGAGAGAGAGAGAGAGAGAGAGAGAGAGAGAGAGAGAGAGAGAAACAGGGTGCAAGAGAGCAAGAGGAGAGAGGAGGAGAATTTTTGCGTGGTACTGGGGATCAAAATCAAAACCAGGGCTGTATGCTTGGTAGGCAAGCACTCTACCACTGAACTACATCCCCATCTCTATTTATTTTGAGGCATAGAATCACTAAATTGACCAGGCTGGCCTCTAACTTCTGATCCCCTTCTGTCTCAAACTCCCATGTAGCTTCCCAAGGTGTTATAGGGGGAGTTCAATTTTTTACTGGCTTAGGGAGTTCTATATGGAAGATCTCAGCATCTACAAACAGTTTTTCCTGTTTTTTTTTTTTTCTCCAGTGGATATTTAAACGATTTTTTCTTGTCTGATATTGGTGCCTTTAACTTTTAATAAACTTGTTAAGTATTTCCTAAATGCCATACATCAGGTTGTGGAAGTTTCCTTGTGTCTTTTTGTGTGTGTGTATGTGTTCCCTTTTCAGTCATGGAAATGATTAGATTTTGTCAAAAACTTTTTCTGAGTTAAATGATTGTGTTGATTTTTTTCCCTTCACTATGAATGTGGTTTACAACATAATTATCATTATTCCAAATTTTAGTTTTTAATAACTGACTGGGTCCAAGACAAGAAGACACTATGTTCAAGAAACTGTGGGGAAAATCACTTTATAAACTAACTACATATTGTGTGATAAGAATGTGTATTATAATATAAAACCTTTCTACACATAGTAGGTAGTTGCAAGAAACCATTCTCGTCTTAGGAAAATGGCGTTTCAGGTTTCAGTATAAAGTACTAGCAAACTCCAACTCTTTTGTGTGGCAATATCTTATGTCTCTTTTCACTCTCTTCCAGCCCAGTGTCAGTTATGAGTTCCGGAGTGCCTTTCTCTAATCACAGATGTGATTACCAATTTTGTCAATTCTTGGAATCATCTGATAAGATGTGGTCTGAAATGTATCTTGCATTCACTGCAGGACCGTGTGCCCAGCGAGGTGAGATCCTGCCTGATATTGGAATCAGTGTTGGCCATCTCTCCAGTTCCCAGTGTGTGATAATGTCTCAGACTATCACCTGTACAACGTTTTTTCATGGTGTGCACAGGGGATTTAACCCAGAGATGCTTTACCACTGAGTTTCATCCCCAGTCCTTTCTATTTTGTATTGAGTCAAATTCTGTTTAGGTTGCTGAGGACCTGATTGTGTTGCTGAGGGTTGCCTGGAACTTTGGTCCTCCTGTCTCAGCCTCAAGAGTTGCTGGAATCACAGGAGTGCACCACCATGCCCATCTACACTCCATTTTTATATGTTGAATCATTCTTGCATTCCTGGGATAAATCCCAGTTGCAATGGGTTTCCGCTCATTTTTTCTTTTGTTGTGTTTTTTTTTTTTTTTTGGAGGGAAGGCAGGGTTTTACCAATTTTCTGCCTCTGGCTTTGAACTTGTGATTCCCCTGCCTCAACCTCCCAAACAGCTGGGATTACTGGTGTACACCACTGACCCCATCACAAACAGCAGTCTCTGAGAGACAGGAAACATGTGTCCTTTTGGATAAATGCTCAACTGACTGCCATCCTTTCTAGGCTGTGGTACAGGTTAGGGACAGAGCCAAACAGAGCCTAGCAACTTACTTGAGTTAAGGAGGAAGAGATGAGAGTCAGGCAAGACCAGGTTTGTTAGTGATTGCAGGATAGTGAGAGAAGACACTCGCTCAGGAATAGAACTCCAGTGGTCTTCAGGGTCCTCTACTGGTCTGCAGGGCACTTTGAGTCCTCACTAGAATACTGATTGAAGCTTATGGTGAAGAAACTTCCCAGGACTGGAAGAAACACAAAATATTCCAAAGAAACATTGCTCAATGCTCACACAGATTAGGAGCAGTGTGTACTTCTTAGCCAAATTGGAAAACTGGGTAATTCTCCACATTGGCCTGAATATGGAGAGGAAGGATTGCTTCAGTAATGGCAATTAATAAGCATTAGAATAAAGATTTCTCTCATCCATTCCAACAAACCATGAAGTTGAGGAGCATATTTCTGAAATAGAGAAGTCATCTTAATGCAAAGTGTGTAATAGAAAAAAAATGTTCATATTGATTGTAAATTAGTAAATTCATGCTAAGGTGAACACCTTTATTTGATTATAGAAGGATTTGATTTTTATAATCTAGCGGTTTAAGTATTAGATCACATCAGTATCAAAAATTCAGTGGAATATGGAAGTCCTCAGCTTTGCTCTGGTTCTACTTTAGTTCTTTGTTAATGACCTTCTCTAGGGTAGTAGTGGATGTACAAATGTTGGACCTGTTTTACTCGGTCATTGCTGCCCATCATCTATCAACCAAACCTTAAAAATATTTTAGTAGGCCATCAAACTTTACACAACACACCATAATGACTATAACATCAACTCTCTTCCTTTGTTCCTGGGGACTGAGCCTGAGTAGGCTCCTGTGATGAAGCCTGCTAGGAGTTGGACTGTAGATTGCTACCCCACTAGATTTACCAGGTATCTTTGGTAGAATCAGCCAATATATTAGTGAGGTTCTTTGAGAATATGTCACTGGTAATTGGTCAGCCTTTTCCTCATTATCGCATCATTTAGAATTCTCTCATCATGTTTTGTTCTTGTCACAGAGTAGGTTGTGTATTGTGAGAGGAAACTAGAGATTCTATGAATCTAGATAACCAGGCTTCCAATCAATCATACCCTAATTTTTAACAGCTTCTCTTATAAACCTTTTTCTTAATTGAACTTCCTGGGAAATGGAGAAAAACAACTTTATGCTTTCTCATCTGGAATACAGGTGTAAATTCTCCAAGGTGAACATAAAATTCTTCAAAAAACTCGGGGTTACCTTCTTTCTCTTTCCATTTTCTGGATTTGTTGTAGCAATGGTTTCGTACTATCTGGAACATTCTTTTTTTTGCATATCATGATCAATTCTGACTTTTATAGTTTGGAGTCCCCACATCTGGAACCAGTTGTTTTATCTCTTTGAATCATGGTGTTTGCCTGCATTTTAGCATTCAGCTTCACTGGTTGACACTTCTAGGGTACTAAGAAAAGTTTTATTTCTTATTATTCAGTATAAAAACCTTAAAATTGATATATAGTCAAGGAATATATTGGAGGGTTCTATAATTGCAAGTCAATGAATTAGTACTCAATGATTTTTTTTTATTTTGTAGAGTGCTATTAAGAGTATGTATCTGAAACCTTTTTAATGTATAGAGTATAGAATATATAGAACCATTGTTCATAAAATTGTAGCATGCTTGAGACAAGTGCAGAAATTAGAACATGTTTATCTAGTGGTAACAAAAAAATACTATGCATTTCTCTCTTACTGATTCAGTGGAATTTCTTGTTCACTCTTCTCCTATTTGTTTACAATCACATATATCATTAGTTTCCTGATTTGTAACTAAGAAAATTCAATTTTTCATTCCTCTCTACACCACACTCATTTTGCAGAACCCACAGCTGACAAGAAAATCAATACAACTCCCCACATACAGATAGCAGCAAATTAAACAGTTGGGCCCACCCTGGAGTGGCTTCTCTTCAGAATCTATCTAGGAAAACCTTGTAGCAGAATTGCTACACGTGAAAAGTTGCTGAAACCCCTTCCCCTTACCACAAGCCAGGGGACCAGGGAGGATCAACCTTTCCAGAATGTACTTACCCACCTCCGCGTTCCACATAGACCCTGTCGTAGCTGAGGTAGAGAAGGAGTGGACACCTGTAATTCCCAGCAGAAGAATCTGTGAGAGCTCAAATCTAAGCAGCAAAGAAATTTTGACCAAGAGCAAAGGAAAGGGGAAGGGGAGGCTTGAGATCTTCTGTGGCCCTGCTAATGCTGGAGGGAGGCACAGCTGGAAATTGAGTCCTAAGAAGCCCAGAGGGACTTTCCCTCTGATTGCTTTCACAGTATACATAGGTCCATTCCAGCTGCATAGAGGGATGGTTCTCCAGATCATGGCAGCACCTGGTGCATTCCACAAGTAGAAGTTGACTGAATCCTTGGAAACCTTAAAGGAAGTTTCCAGGTCTTTACCATAGCCAGGAAGATGTCAGTCAAGGCAGAAAGTTGCCTAGGTTCAAGGAAGAAGACAAGGGTTCCCAGCCTAACCCAATTTTCAGCCTGACTTGAGGCCACAACTGCCTAGTGATAGCCACTGGTTGGATACTGCCTCAGCCCTGATTCAGCCACAGTTAGCAGAGGGAATCAGTACTGGCCATTCCAAACAGGGGCAGTAGAAATTAGAACACAGGAGAACCAGCTGAGTTATTACTCAGCAGTGAGAACAGTAACTCAATGAGCTGTACGGGCCAGGGGAAATGTTTCTGCCTCACGTATCACTCATGGAGAATCCACAAGCACAGGACCTGTGCTTGTAGACAGCCAACAGGCTGTAGACCACCATTAAAAGCATCCTGTAGAGGGAAGTGAGTACATAGTGTGAAACCAGCAATCACACTTATAGTTTTAATCTGGCATCTTTAACTCCTTCACGTAACAGGAACAACCAACAGACACAACACCATATCCCCCAAGCTGTGAACCACAGGCCCCTGAGCTGACAAACCAGAACCAGCCAGTGGGAGGTTCAGAGCAACTAGGAGAGTGATCATGTGCCCCACGACCTCTGGAGGAATCCAAAACCAAGAATGACATCTTCTACATGTTCCAAATCCTAATGAAATCCAAACTAAGATGGAACAATTTTTTTTTCACCTTGGCATGGTTTAAGATGAATTCTCTTCGTATCAATTTTGATTATCTATATTACTCCTACTTTTTTTTTTAGTTGTACATGGACAAGTACCTTTTTTGTGTGTAGGTGGTGCTGAGGATCAAGCCCAGTGCTTCACACACACTAGGAGAGCACTCTACCACAGAGTCACAACCCAGCCACACGTTTTATCTTGATTGTTAGTTGTTACCTTAATAGCCAACACTGTACCTTCAACTCATTTGAAATGTATTTTTTCTAATGGCTTCAAGCATTAATTAGAATTACTTTCTGTATCTTTGTTTTTTGAGCTTTAGTTTATACTTTATCCACTAATCCACTCCTTTCCCTCTTACATTATCTGCTAGTTCCTCAAATACACCTTTTCATTTTTTCTTCTTTTTGTCTCAGTGTGTACTATTTTATGCTGTCCTTTTTTTCTATTTTGTTTTTCTTTCTCATTGCCCAGTCTTTATTTTTTCCCATTTCAGCCCTCATATAAAATTATACCTTTACTATATTTAGTAATTGATTTTTCATCCTGTTCCAGAATGTTACTACATGTTTATAACTGGATTAGAAGAAAAGTAGAGAAAAATATTAACAAGTTTTTCATTGTTATAAATTTGAATAGTAGGTGACTTGGCTCTGAAGTGATTGTAGTAGTGGTCAGTTGTTTCTTTCAAAGTGGTGTTGATACCAGAATCAGCAGATTCTATATGCTGAGTTAAAGTATAAATATATGGATATTTTTACAACCCAGAGCTCTTAAGAGTAAGATGCTTATGAAGTAGCCCTTCCTTAAAGAAGTAGCTATAACTATCCCAATAGATGGGTAGACATGAACTCAATACGAAAACCATCGAACAAACCAACCCAAACAACCAATAACACTTAATATGTGGACTCCATGAATCCACATATTAAGTGGATTCTCACTTTGTCTGGGTCTTAAGCCCCCTTGCTCTTCTCCACCAGTGACAAGGGAAGGGGACACTCCCCAACAAGGCCAGAACAGGTAAGGTAGGGCCAACTGACCGCCTGCACCCAGCCCTCCAGGCGGAGGACAAGCAGACACGTCAGGGAGACCAGTCACAGCAGGAACTCATTTATTGAGGAAGTCACACAGCTTTTATGTAGGGTGGAGGCTAGGCGGGAACCAATCAGCTTAAAGGTCAGCAAGGCACGGGGTTCATGCAGGTGAGAGTCCCATAGGACTATATGGCAAGCACGAGCTGATCACGTTCACAGAACTGTTGTTAATCAATCCCTGATGGTGGTCCGATTTATCGTCATTAACCTTTGAAACTGCCTTTGCAGCCTTGATCTTGCTCACCCGCCAGGGAGGAAGGAGTCAGCCTGATTTAGTTAATGTGTCATTAGACCCAACATCACTTTGCACCTAAAGTTTCTAGGAAAAGAAGACTAAACCCAAACTGAAATCTGTACATAGGAAATAATTAAAATGAGAGCTGAAATCAATTTTATTGAGATTAAAATATATACACAGGGTCAATGAAACGAAGAGTTGACATTTGAAAGTCTAAACAACATTAATAAACTATCGGCAAAACTCACCAAAATAAAGTGAGATAAGATTCAAAACAACAAAAATGGGGTAAGGAAAAAGAAACATCACTATATTGAAATTCAGAGAATCATCAGAAACTATTTTGAAAATTTGTACTCCAATTTAAAAAAAAAGTCTGAAATATATTGAAGAATTCCTAGTGTTTTAGTCAGCTCTTTTGCTGCTGTCACTAAAGGACCTGATTATAAAATTTCACGGGAGGAAAAATTTGAGTTCTCAGGGTTTCAGTGGTCTTGGTCCATACACACCTCCCTCCATTTCTCCAGACTTGAGGAGAATATGAACATCATGGCAAAATAATGAGACAGAAGGAAGCAGCTCATGAATATCAGAAAGGAGAGAGAGATTCCTCTAACCAGATTTAAATATATACCCCAATGCCATGCCCCCAATGCCTACCTCCTGCAGACACACCCTACCTACCTTCAGTTGCCACTCAGTTAATTCCATCAGGGAATTGGTTCACTGATTGCATTAAAGTTAACATTACCCAGTCATTTCTCCTCTGAACCTTCTTGCATTGTCTCTCACACACGATCTTTTGGGGACACTTCAGATTCAAACCATAACACCTAGAGATATATGTCCCACCCAAATTGAACCATGAGGATATGAAAAGTTAAAGAGATCAATTTCAAGTAATGATTTGAAACGGATTTTTTATAAAACTTTCAACAAAGAAAGTCCCAGAACTGGATGGATTCTCAATCAAATTATAACAGATCTTAAAAAAAAAAACACTAACGTAAATCCTTCTCAGTTAATTTCATGAAGTAGGGAACCCTGGCAATTTAATCTATGAACCAGTATCATCCTGTTACCAAAACAAGACAAAACACATCAAGGAAAGAAAACTTAAGGCCAAAATCCCTGGTGAACATAGATACAAATATTTTTGATAAAATAGTGTCAAAACGCATAAAAGAGCAACACATTAAACACTGTGCATCAAGATCATGTATATTTCATTCACAGATGCAAATTTGGTACAGCATATGCAAATCAACATATGTAATTCACCACATAAATAGACTTAAGGCTAAGAATCACATGATTATCTCAAAAAGCAGAAATATCATTTGACAAAGTACAATAAACTTTCTGTTTAAAACATTTAAAAAATTAGGAATAGAAGGAACTTAGCATTGTATAAGCTATATGACAAACTGAAGAACAACATCATGCTGAAAAAAGAAAATCCCAAAACATTTCCACTTAAACAGGAACAAGATAAGAATGCCCTTTCTCATCGATCTTATTTAACATAGTCCTTGAAACTCTAGCTAGAGTAATCAGGCAAGAGAAGGAAATTAAAGCGATATGGTAGAAAAAGGAGCTCAAATTATGTTTACTAATATGATCTTATGTTTAGAAAAAACAAAAATTCTACCAGAAGACTTCTACAGATGAAAACAAATTTAATAAACTAGCAGGATACAAGATCAATACACATAAATTATTACTTTTCTATATTCCATAATGAATCTGCAGAAGAAGAATTAGAAAAACTATCCCATTTACAATAACCTCAAAAAAAAAAATACTTGGTAATTAATGTAATGAAGAATGTGAAGAACCTGTACAATAAGAACTGTAGAACTCTGCAGAAATACATTGAAAAATACCTTAGAAGATGGAAAGACCTTTCATGCTCTTGGATAGGCAAAAGTAATATTATCAAAATGGCTATAGTACCAAAAGCAATATACACAGTCAGTATAATTCCCATCAAAATACCAATGACATTTTTCACCATACTACTAGAAAAGCAGTTCTAAAATTCCCATTTGGAAAAATAAGAGACCCAGAAGAGCCGAAGCAATGCTGAGGAAAAAGATTGATATTATAAGAATCACAATTCCAGACCTCAAATTATGTTACAAAGGTATAGTTAAAAAAAAATATAGTATGATACTAGCACAAAAATTCAAAAGATGACCAATGGAAGAAAAGACACTGAGACAATCTCCCATAAGGACACTTATCTAACACTAGACAAAGGTGCCAAAGACATAGGGTAGAAAAACAGACAGCCTTTTAATTAAACCATGCTGGGCAAACTGGAAATCCATATGTAGAAGAATGAAACTTGAACACTCTCTCTCACCATATACAAAAATTAACTCAAAGTGGCTTGACAATACATTAATTAGACCAGAAATTCTGAAACTGCTGGAAAAAAATATAGCCACAAGACTCCAGCAGGTTAACACAGGAACTGACTTTCTTAACAAAATTTCTAAAGTACATAAGATAAAACCAAAACTCAATAAGTGGAATGGCATCAAATTAAGAAGCTCTGCACAAAAAAGAAAACAAGAGTGTGAAGAGAGAGATTAGAGAATGGGAAAAGATCTTTACCACCAATCCTCAAATAGGGCATTAATATCCATAATATGAAGACCTCAAATACTTAACACCAAAAAAAAAAAAAATCCACACAAATAACCCAATTTATAAATGAGCATTTTATAAACTAAAATTTATAAACTAAAAAGTTAATAAACAGACACTTCTCAAAAGAAGAAAGATGAATGACCAAGAAATATATGAAAAAGTGTTCAACATATCTAGCAATTAGGGAAATGCAAATCAAAAGTACATTGAAATTTTTTTCTCACTCTAGTGAGAATGGATATTAGAAATATAAATAAAAATATTTAGGTGCGGATATAAGGTAAAAGTTACACTCAATCATGCATTGCTGGTGGGACTGCAAATTAGTGCAACTACTCCAGAAAGCTGTACAGAGTATTCCTGGACAATAGTTGCATAGAGATTCCTGAACAATTCCTAGTTATGTATCCTAAAGATCTAAAATCAGCAATAGTATTGAGGTACACCCACATCCATATTTTTAGCAACACAATTCACAATAGCCAAGCTATGAACGCAACCTAGGTGCCCATATATACACAATGAAGTTATTACTTAATCAGAAAGTGTGTTATATAGTTAAACAGTAAACTAGGAGAGTAAAGTGGGTTGTGTTGGAGTAAGGGAGTCAAATGTTCAAATGAAATATCAAAAAATATCTGTATGAAAATTTTATCTAGAACTATAAAAATAAACTGCAGAGTAAATAGATATTAGACCTTGTCACAGGAGTACTGAGAATGCAAGAGAAGAACACCTTATTTTCCTAGTTTTGAAGTACAATTTTTGTTTACATGTATGTAACAACATGGGTGAACCTGAAGGAAATTATGAGCAGAAATAAGTCAATCTCAAGGACAAATACTGCAGAAATCCACTTATATGTAGTATCTAAAATACTGAGGCTCACAGAAAAAGAGAAGAATGGTGGTTGCTAGGAATTTTTTCCATCCAAGGGACATAAAATTGCAGTTGTGTGAAGTGATGCCCTACTATACAGCACCATGTTTGTAGCTAGCCACACTGCAGTACACACTAAAAGAGTTGGTTAGAAGGGGAGTTCTCTATCAAGTGCTTACTGCAATTTTTAAAAGAGATAATATGTCTGAATAGAGAAAGAAGTACATATCATAAAGTTTACCTAGCTATTTCTCCAGCATAGTTGCTGCAATAAAAAAGAAATTCGATTTGATATTGGCAGCCATTTTTGGACCCAGTGACTTTGGTTAGTGACTTCTACATCCAACTGTGACTGACTTTCATAGCACCACTTGTCAATTGCAATATGATCACTTTGGCAAGTTTTTTCCATTCCATTTCATTTCTGTCATGGTCTATAGGGAATCACAAACAAAGCTTAAATAGATGAATTCAAAGCATTCCTAAAGTATAGAGGCTGAATAATTTTAAAAAGCAGTTCTTTAGTAAAATACTATTAATATGAAAATAGCCTTGAAAAACTTGGATTGTTTCCTAAATGATAATTCATGCTTTTCAAATTTCTCAGGGAAAAAAATTGTGAAAATGGTTATCACTAAAAATGTTGCATGACCAAAATCTTTTGAGTAGAATCTATTCTGTTAAAATACTGTGAATTAGATTGTATCTCCCAATTAGTGATACAATTAGGAAAATATCAGTTAGGAAAATATCAACTATAAATACAGCATCATGGCAGGAATATCCCTTCCATACTGAATGACACACATATAAATCAGCCTATCTTCATGAAACATAGATAAAAATCAGTCAACATTGTTTAAGTTGTGATTTCAAAATATTTCTTCACATCTAAATTCATTTTAGCAGATAATATAACCCAAATTGATAATGTGCAATATAATGTAAGCATGACTTGATAATTACTGTAAATAAATGAAAACCAATGATTTTACTGGAGATCAAGATCAAAATCTTACTAAAGCAAAGGAAAAGTCCTCATTTGTATTTTCTGAATACAGAGGATAGATCTTATATTTTAAAGAAATCAATGAAGAAAATTTCAGAAGAAATAAAGAAAGACTGCATTTGAATTTTGTTTGTGCCCAGAAATTTAGGAAATTGAATATTTATTCCATACATGTGAAAACACATGCAATTTTAATTCATTTTAATAATGCATTTAGATATCTCAGTAATAACTTCCTGAGATTTCTATATAAATGACACTTTGAAAGAATTAGCTACTATGATCTCTACACAACAAAGTGTTATTAGATATTAAAAAGAAAAAATAACCAAATTTTGTCAAAAGATAAACCTATACACAAGATTCTTTGGCTTTGTCTAGGAGGTGAACATTTTATAAATTTTAATATTCTTAATGTTTGACAAGTCTTTCTTAGAATGTGTCCTCAAATATTGAATCCATCATTACATAAATATTTTCATTAAAAATATTTGGTACTTACATATTTATAGTATTAAGGCATCAAGAAGGATTTTGTCATCATACATATGGATGTACATATAATCACTTCATATAATTATTTCCAAAATAAAATCATGGTATTTAAGGTCAACCAAATATTTCTCAAAATTTTAAAAGAATATGAAGAAGATAAAGGCAATTTTGGTGATGGGTAGGATAGTCAAAACTTTGTTATTAAAATTGAAGCTTAATCTACATTAATATCCAAAACAAGGCATTTTTCCATCAGCTTGAATAAATGAACATTCTAGTAATATTTTACAATTGTAAATATTTATCGAGAGAGATATTGATTGACTGGACGACTTCTTTATGTTAGCCACCAGGGGGATAGGGACAAAGGTAGAACAATCTGGTATAGGAAAAAAAAACACTTGTCAGTCATGTCTTGATTAGCTGCATATGCTAAGAAATCTTGTGTCCTTGATAGAAAAAAATGACTAAGAAATATAAAGGATAGAGCATATGATATTATAAAACTGTGAGTTTTTTTTCTGTGGTCTATGTCACTCAGCGAACATTGAAACCACCCATTGTGCCAAGTGTGCTCTATAATGTTAGTACCCTAACTTTAAACGTTTCTACAATGTAACACGGATTCTCCTGAGTTTTCCACAGATTCAAAATTTTGCAAGAATTTCTAAGAATAGGAGTCTACATCTGCAAAGGAACAGGAACATTTGGGCCTAACTAGGGAGAAAAACCCAGCTATGTGCAAACTTAAAGAAATAAGATTATGATCAAGAATATTTCAACATTCACACATGACAATATGTATAAATAGATCAGAGAGTTATAAAAAGTAAAAAGCCTGGTATTGTTTAAGCAGATGATTATAAATGGGAATCTAAGGTACAGCAGAAAATTTTGAAAATCTTTTTTAGTTTTAGATTTTATGTAGGTATAAATGTTAATTTCTTTGTGTATCTATAAAAAAGCCAATTTTTCTTATCATTGTTTATTTTCTTCTATATTTTATCATTGTGAAATAAACATCATTTTCCTATGGACACCTCTGGTAAACTGCCCTAATAATTTCTCATTTTCCTAAAAAATATTATTTGTATTTAATTTTAATATATGCTTCAGTACTTAAAACCATTCTCTCCTATGCTAACATATGTGAGAGTAGAAGAGGCAGATATCAGAAAAAATGGATCTCAATACTGTCCTGGGAATTTAAAGAGATTTAGTAAACTAAGGTTTCTTTCTTTTGTCTTCACATTGAATATGTATTTACTTATTCATAACTTAGTTATTTATTATTATATATTATTTGTGGTCTTGAAATTAGATGTATTTCCCTTTTGTTCTTCTCTCTACCCCTCCCCTTCCCTTCCTGCTTCCCCTTGTTTTTATTTTCTTAACTGTTTTATTCAAGGAACATATGTATTTTTTTCCTTACCTACACCTCTCTTCCTTAATCTCCTCATTTTCTCTCTGACTTATTTTTCGTTATGTTTTTCAAAGTGATTACTCTCTTAGGAAGATACAAAAGCTCATAATTTAGACAAAATTTTTCAGTGTCTTTGCTGAAGTGACTGAAAAGCACAAGCAACTCAGGTCCACAGCAGGGGCCTGTAGAACACTAGTCAGGGGCACTTCCTCACCAAGGGGGGAGAATGAATGCCACTTATTTGAAAGACCTTTTCAGTTTGTCACCTTCTGTTACTTAAGTCAATGTTCATTTCACAATAAATCAATAGTAGTTTAATTAGAATGCTAATTAGACTATCCATAGGAAAGTATGAATTAAAAAGAAGTTGCACATAGTATACAGTATAGCATTTCCCAAGAGATTTAAAGAAGACTTTGCAAGCATCCACTTGATGCACAGGTCGAATATTTTTCCACTTAAAAAAAAAAAAAGTATAGAAACCCACCAAACCCCTAATGCAATGTAATGTAATTTATTATATTCCTAGGTAAGGAAATTATTAGTTAGGACTTTATAACAATAATCAAGTTACTCTTTTCAGTCAGGTAAACTTTTAAAAATCATGAAAGAAAGAATAATTATAATTTGAATGTTTTTATAAGAGTTAAAGATGAAGTATCCTAAAACTTTTATTTTTATAAAGTTATTATGACTCAGGGAAATCACTTTTACCACAGAAGGAAAAAGCCTTAGATACATACACAGAAAACTATAGAAATTTCTGATGAGAAATAAGGTCTTTCCATTTTAGGACTTCATTCATTCACATGATCCTAAGTGTATTATTTTATAAAGGAATAAAGTATACTAACTGCATGTTAGTTTACAGAAAACAGGAAAAATTATTCGAATCAATTTATTTACAGACATTTTATTTTCTTTGCACAAAATATTTTATTGAGGGTTCATTTTATACTTATTTTGATTGAATAAAAGAACACCAGAGAAAAGTTTCCATGTGATGCATCTTTTCATGAATTACTAGAATATAAAAACTAATTAGCGATGACACAATTCTGATCAATGGTGAGACAGAGAGGGAGGGAATTACAAGAAACTGTAAGGAATGATAGAAATGTTTGTTACCTCAAATATGAGAAATATGGCAAAAATTGAAAAATATACCAGTCAAATACATGCAATTTATTATAAATAAGTTAAACTCATAAAGTTTAAAGGGATAAAAGAGCTTCAATTTACATAAATATGATATCTTGGTCTACATCAAGAGCTTGAAATTTTGATTTTATTGAAACTTAGGTGGATGGAAATAAAAGGTGTGAAGACAGATCACATATCATATGATTATGGGGATAAAATAATGAGGCCTCTGGACCATTAAGTTTCAATTAAGTTTGGAACTTCGAGTGCTATGATTCCTCAGCAGAGGAATTGCACAGGTCCACTGGTAAGTGATCCTCTGCAGCAATAAGCATGGCATGACAGCATGGCTCACAGTCAGCTCCTGTGATGCCTCTCTGCAGTGTGGCTCAGGGCACAGGCCAGTGGTGCAGGGTATCACCTAAACTGATAATAAATGAACAGACAGTAAATATGCACCAGCTCATTCAAAGGAAAGTAGAAAGAATGCAATTGCTGTATTTATATCCAAGAGGAATGCCTTTGATGAGAAATGAAATTAAGTCTAACTGTTAAGAACCAAGGTGATGTCTCACTGCAGTCACTAGTGAAGAAACATGGCAAGATAAGCAAGAGCATCTAAAACTAGGCTAAGAGTGGACCTGGTGAAATAATAATCATAATTTAATTGACAAAGTAAAAGACTCATGCACAAGATAAAACTGAGCTGGTGTGGCCTAAGAAGTGAGTCATGCAGTGGACATCTCACTCTAGAACGGATAATTCAACAGAATCTTTATTGGCATAGGGCTTCAAGGGAGGGGCACTTTACATCAACTGAAGGGCATGAGTGTGGGCCAGAGGGGAAAATGCATTACAGTATGTTCAGTTGAATATTGTTATAATTTATGATGCAAGAGAAAACAATGCTGTGAAGATGGCAAATGTAAGAAGAGTAAATCACAAAAATCTTTATTCTATTTCTTGATGCTTAAGAATGATTTTTGTAGTTAATACAGGCCACTGAATGATTTTAAGTAGACAAATAAGAAAACTCAATTTGCATTTTAGTAAGAACACCTTGTGAGGAAGAACACTTGGTGGGGCACTCCTGGCCTTGTGACCTTACATAATAATACAAAATATCATCCTATTAAAAGCTAATGTCCAAGATACCAAGAGATCAGAAACTATGAAGTGCATGCAGTCATTATGTTAAGTTGAATATAAAAAATATAACGATTAGTAGATCTGAAAGGCAGCTTAAAACCTGGTAGTCTAAATTGTTTCCCACATTTCTGACTTGAGCAACTTGATAGTTTACAGTTTTATAAATTAGTTGAGGAAATAATGAATAGTAGCGTATTTCACATTTGACTGGTTTAGTTTCACATGTCTATGGGAAAACCAGGAAGGGATGTATGGTACTCACTGATTTATTTGTTCAATTTCAGGAAAGTCACCTAGATTGGAGATTCAGGAGTTTCAGTAAACCAGCAAATGGATGCCAACATAGTCAGGCAAATATTTTAGGTTAAATATTTAACCTAAATATTAAATAAATATTTTAGGTGACGAGAGAAAGAAGTAGGAGGAGGAGGAGGAAGAAAAGGAAGAGAAGGAGGGGGAGGAGAAAGAAAAAAGGAGAAACTAGAAGAAAATGAAGAAAATGACTTTACATAGAGACTACAAAAAAACGAGGATAAACAAAAACTATTACACAGCAATGATTTTTCATAAGTCAGATTGGAGACAGTTTCAAGGAAAGACAATAATAGTTGGTTTCAAATGTGCAGAGAACAAGGAAAACAAAGATCTGCTGAGGAAGCAGCTCAGTGGCAGATTGCTTGCTTGGCATGTGTGAAGCCTGGGTTTGATTCCCCTGTACCCAAGGGAAAAAACAATAACAAGAAAACCCCAAAAAACAAAATAAAAATAATTCCTTGTGCTAAGAGAGATTGTAGTGGTCAAAGATGTTAGACTAAAATAGCCTAGCTACTTAATAGAGTTTGAGGCCTAAGTTTAAGTAAAGACCAGTTCTGCCAAACATCAACATATGGAAAAGAAAAGAGGAGTAGAGGATAAAATATAGTTAGGACATGGTGTAGAGTAGGGACAAGACACTTTACTTATCTAACAAATTAATTGTTTATAGGTATCAACTCTTTATTTGGTACCAGGTGCTGTCCTTGACTGAGGACACAAATCCTCCTAATAGCTCTTTACAGTCTATTTAATTGCAGTTGCTTAACAAAATCAGCATTAGTTTTTCTAGAATCAGGATCAGGAATTTGATCAGCTTCAGTATCAGGACTTCTCTGCTCTAGGAAGTGCAGATGAAGAAATAAAACAACAAAAAGAACAACAGAATTTGGAATGAAGAGAAAGGTTTAATTAGACCCAGAAAATAGATTTTATATTATTACTCATGTGGGAAAGAGAAACAAACTTCTCCCCACTATAACATGATAGCCTTGTTTATGTACCTTGTAATACAATTGTAGGCAAACGAAAATGTAAAAAGTGGAGAAGAGAATCAAATACTTTCCACAATTTATTGTTTGACATGTTAATATTTGTTATACCTCATGGAGTTTATTTCTTACCCATGATCCTATTTGATTCTAAAGTCAATTAAGTGATTAGAAAAAAAACTATTTTGTGTTTTAAGTGAAGAAATTGAGATTCCAGGGCCCCAAGAAATTGATCAGGTCATCATTCTGGAGTTAACGCCTCAAGAGTACATTAAAAAAAAAAAAATAAGGCCATAAAAACATTAGTAATACAACCTCTTATTTATGAAAATTTAAGTGGTAAAAAGTAAACAAAAACTCTATTAGCATATAGCCTATCATGACTGTTTGCAGTACACATTCCTATTAGTTTAATGTCTTTTAACATGGGCATTTAAAAGAGGACATAAAAGTATATGTACTAAAGTAGACTCTGGAGGAGTGGTATGTGGGGTGGGCATGGATGACGAGTCATGGTCATATCTCAAATTCCTGTTGGATCTTTGAGATACACAGTGCTATTAGTTTACTAGAATATTTGCAAAATCACTCTTTGCCTTGCTCTTCTAAGTGCATTTCTGTTCATACTGTCAAAGTTTTGATTTAATACTAATAAGTATAATCAGACATCCGTTTTAATCATGGAAACAATGGTTTTAAGAGCTAGAACAAGTCTTTAGTATGGATTATACTTCTTCCAATATATTTTATTCTGTTATTTGAGAATGAAATTGTTAAAGGAAGACTAGAATTATTCTTGGATTTTTTTCTGGTACAATTTACCTTTTCCTTATGGTATAACATTTGGTGAGTCACCTTCATATCTCTGAGCGTGATTATTTTTATTTTAGTTTTGAGAATGCAATTGTTTTCCTGACTATTTCATTGGGCTATAGTGAAAATCAAGCAAGATAACAGTCTATTCATTGGAGGGACACATATTTCATATTTAACTGAAATTAGTGCAGGCTGAAAGAACTAAACTCTGGTTTTAAGTAGCAATTTTGCCATATTACAGCTCTGCACGTGGGAAGATATATTAGACTTTCTATGCCTCGGTTTGTTTATTTGTGAAATTCATATCATAATAATTCTGACCTTATATCACTATGGGAATTAAAGGGAATAAAATATCCAGTGCTCTTAGAATAGTGTCTAGTATACAGTAAATATTACTCAAGTTTTCATATTGGGGGAGAGTAGGAAGAGGATTCAAAAATAGATATAATAGTGAACACTTCACAATTTTTTTTCAGTAGATTTTCAACTTTTACGTACATAGAAGCTCAAAATCATAATGCTGAAACTTTATTAACAAAGCTTACATTTGTGATTTAAATCCTACAACATGCAAATAAATTTAAGCTTTATCAAATTACTTGAATGCACAATTATAATGTAAGCATGTGGAATCCCCTTTGGCTGCTTTTCTTGAACAGTAGGCTCCACTTCTCTAACACTTTAACTCCCTTAAGAGAAAGCGGGAATGTCTGGGATTTGCCTCAAAGCAACTTTGTGTTGAAATTTAATCTGTGAAACAAACTCAGTAAGCAAAATTCACTATAAATCAACTCACATGTTTTCCTATTGCATGATGCAAGTTGAATGCTCTTGTAATAATTTTACTTATAATTCTGTGATTAAGGACAGTTGTTTTATGTTTTAACATACTTATGAATTTTTATGATGTATCACATGTTGTTCTGATACATCTATACAAATTATATATTCCGTGTCATGGTAAAAATAAGCTTTAAAATAATCTGGTTAGTGAAGAGCTAAGGTTGATCCCATGAATTTCCACTTCTGAAAACTTACTCTTCCAAATTACCATATAGATGATTGATTATTCCTAGAAACTCTATGATAGTTATGCTGGTGATTTTTATATTATTGCCTGACTATATAATTAAATTAAGTTCTTATTCAAAATAAATAAATATGTTAAATAAATGTAAATAAATATTTTAATTAATGTACACCTGAGCTCAATTTTTGTTTACTTTCCTTTCTCACTGTAAAAAAAATATTAGGATCTTATATCTTGAAGGATAAAATATTAAAATTGAATGTTTGAAATGGGTAATAGTGTGTCTTTCCCATTGTTAAGATGCTGGAGGTAAAAGAGGTGGTTTTCCAAGTTGCTCCATGGCATGAGACTGGGAAAGGGGATAAGTAGCTCCTCAGTAAGGTTGGTAAAAATATTTAATATTGGACTCTCAAAACAGCTTGGGGACTCAGAATATTGGATATAGAAAAATAAAAGAAAAAACCCACCACAGGTTCCCATTGGATCTGATAAAATGTGGGCTAGGTGGGGAGTGGGAAAAAAAACATGCATTCAGGTAGCACACTGGTATGTCTTCAGTTGAAAAATCAGAAATTGAGGAAGCTATTGGACTGATCCAGAGGGTCAGCTACACTATATCCTCTTGGGGAAAAGATGCTGTGTGTCCCCTGTTATCCATGGAAAGAAAAGCAGATGGCATATTCACATCATGCTACAGTGGCCACTGGCTATGGGAACAAGCTCAGGGACACAGACTTATTAATCTGAGCTGGATCCAAAAACTCGAGGAGGCAAGGGCCTGTCACAAGACAACAAATGTGGCTAGAAAACCCAGAGAAATTCAAGCACAGAGAATGTTTTACCCAGGGGAATAAGGGTCACTGAGATCTGAGAGATTTCCAAGTCCCTCTCACACTTTTAAGTGGGGCAGCTTGCAGGACCAGCTGGGGTGGGCCAAGAATTCCATTGGATGGGTGGGAGTGACTGTGGGCTCCGAGATTGATTCCAGGAGGCCAGGAAGGACATGATCTGTGGGTGGCAGTGGGGGAGAAGAATTGGATCCTTTTTGCCTAACAGGAACCCAGGGAAGATTCTGTGGTCCAGACTCCCAATGTTGATTGTCAGCTGCTGGACTCTAGAGACACACGAACTAAAAATCATTGGAACAATCTCCCTTCAACAAAAGACCAGGGCCTAACGAGGCCTGAACCCTGCCTTTGGGAGCTCCACCTATGGGAACTCATCTCACAGAACTCTACAGCAAACTGACCCTGAGAGTGGAGGAGAAAACTCTCCAAGCATCCCCACCTCATAGCACAGGAAGGGAAGTGGAGAATTTTTGAACTCCAACCAGCAACTTGAGGAGTGACACAAAAAGAGGAAGGTCTTGGCAGCATATACTAATACTCTAGTGCATAATACAGACCTAAAGAGAAAAAGGAAAGAATGAAATTTGGCAACACATAACAAACATATATCTCATTCACAATTTTGACAACTGCGATGGAAACAATTTGATTTTTCATCAAGAAACATTCTTCTAAAATTTAAATCAGTTATTTTTTTCTTTTGTTCTGTATTCCTCTTTTTTTCTTTTTTTTAAAATTGTGCTTAATGGTACATGGGCATGACTTCATATACATATTTCACAACTTTTTCATTTCTAGCAATTTTTTAAAGTAGTTATTTTTCATGACTGTGTCTTTTGAGGCCTAGTGTTTTAGATTAGTATATTGTGAATTGTCTATTTTTCTTTATTGCATTTTTCTCTTCTTCTAACATACAAATTACATTTTTCTATTTTTCACTCTTCCCTTAAATTTTGCTTTTAATTTCTCTCCTCTTCCCTTATAATCATCATTTTCTACATCTCTTCTGATTCCTCCTACACACCTTTTGAAATAGCAAAACCTTTTACAAACTTATTACTTAACAATACTCAATTCTTATCATATAACTTCTCTTTATTGTGTGAATTAACATTGTAGATGTCATAACAGAAACTCAGAATTTAGGTGAATGGTATAAATTGTTTGCATTGGATGTTGTGATTATGTGTCTCCCACTAAACTGTGAGGGACTAGAAACCTTCAGGGATGCTATCAATTCATAGGGGAAAGGTTCTGTCATCTAAGCTCCAATATGGAATATATAGACACACAGAACACTATGACAAAATAAGGGTACAGACTATTCCAAACAAATCAAAATACCTCAATAACAAAATCCATGAACACCATAGTGGAGGAAATGTCAAACAAAAATTTTGGAAAATTCATACTTAAAATGATCTACAAGGTAAAAGATGATGTAAAGAGCTACATCAGAGAGAAAATAAAGAAGTGAAAGATCACTTCCAAAGGAGATAGAGATTCTGAAAAAAGAGCCAAATGGAAATCCTCAAAATGAAGGAATCAATAAACCAAATTAAAACTTGATGAAAAGGATCATCAACAGACTAGACCACCTGGATGGTAGCACTTCTGGCAATGAAAACAAATTATATAATCCTGAAAAAAGGTGACTATGGAGAAAAGTTGTTAAGAGAATCAAGAAATATAAATAACATAAAAAGTCAAATTTAAGATTCATTGTGATAGATGAAGGTTCTGAAACACAGAGTAAAGAAATACACAATATTGTAACAAAATAAAATCAGAAACTTTTCCAAACATCAAGAATAAAATAGAAAATCATGCACAGGAGGCATATAGGACCCCAAATATACAAATTTACAGACTCATACCAAGGCACATTATTATGAACATGCCCACCATGCAGAACAAAAGATATGCTTCTAAAGGCGGATGGAGTAAATGGACAAGTCACATATAAAAATGAACCAATTGAATTTCAGTTGCTTTCTTACACAAGACCCTGAAAGCTAGGAGGTGTTTGAATAATATTTCACTATACAAAATTAATGTCTAGCAAGAATACTATCCTCAGAAAAATTTAAAACTCAGAATGGATGATGACGCAAAAACCTTCCACAAAAACCAAAAGTTAAAAGAATTCACAGTCTTTCTAGACTGCTGTACAAAACATACTCCATAAAATAATTCATGAAGAAGAAATGAGAAATAAAATTGAAAATCAGCAGAGGGAGGAAATACACTGCAGAATAGTCAAAGGATATACTAATACCAATTAAAAATTAGAAATAAATCAAAATGATATTCAATAAAACTAATCACTCAATAAAACTTTTAATGTAAATGGCCTCAATTCATCAATCAAAAGACACAGACTGGCAGATTGGATTAAAAAACAAACCCCAACAATATGCTGTGTCTAAGAGATTCACCTACTAGGCAAAGACTTACATAGACTGACTCTCATAAACAACAAGATGAGGTGGAATTCAAGGAACAGTTAATGAGAAGAAACAAAGAAGGTAATTTCATACTGCAAAAGGTAATCATACAACAACAAAAAATAACAATGGTAAATATTTATGAACCAAAAAATGGAGCATCTACATACATCAAACAAACCTCTATTTTAAGAATCAGATGGTTCACCACACAATAATAGTGATGGATATTAACATGTCCCTCTCATCACTGGATGGATTTTGAAAAAAAAATTAAAAAAAGAAGCTGTAGAACTTAAAAATATAGTTCACAAAACAACTCTGAACAAATACAAAAAAAATTCAGATAACACCTTGCATTCTTTCAGATTCTAATGGAATGCAATTAGAAATCAATGAAAGGACAAAGCAAAGAAACTACTCTAACATGTGAAGATTAAAAAATTCACTATTCAATAATGGATGGAAGCAGAGGGAATCAGGGTGAAATTAAAAACTACTTTCAAGTAAATTAGAATAGTGAAATAATACGTGAAAATCTCTAGGACACTATGAAGGCAGTACTAACATCAAAGTTCATAGCATAGAGTTCTTTCATTAAAGGAATAGAATGGCACTAAGGAAATAATCTGAAAAATGTACATATGTCCTAGAAAATGAGGAAGAAATTAACACCAAATCAGTGAAAGGCAGGAAATAAACAAAATCAGAGCCACTATCAATGAAATTATACTAAAATATTTTTAAAAATCATTTAAGAAAAAATACCTTGTTTGAGAAAGTGAAAAAGATGATAAACACTTAGCCAGACTAATCAAAAGAAGGAGGGAAAAAACTCAAATTATGAAGACTCATGATGAAAAAGGAAATATTAGCACAGACACTACTGAAATATAGAGGATAATCAGAAACTGTTTTGTAAGTTCATTCTGAAAAAAAAAAAATGGAAAATCTTGAACACACCAACAAATTTCTAGAGTCATTTGAGCTACCCAAACTAAATTAGGAGGACCTAGATGATTAAACAGATCAATTACTAGCAATGAACTTGAAGATGCCATCAAAAACCTAACAACAAAGAAAATCCAAGCAATCTATAGATTCTCAGCTGAGTTCTACCAGATCTTTAATGAGAAACTTACACAAATCCTCCTTAAATTATTCTATGAAATAGAAAAGGAGGGAACCGTTCCAAACTCATTCTATGAAGGTAGTATCACAATGATATTAAAACCAGACAAAGACACATCTAGAAAGAAAATTTCAGCCAATATCCTTGATGAATTTAGATACAAAAATTCTTAGTAAAGTACTTTCAACTTTCATACAAAAACACATTAAAAAGGTAGTGCACCATGATAAAGTGGGGTTCATACCAGGGATGCATGTTGAGTTCAACACATAGAAATTAATAAACATAAACCATAACATCAATAGATTTAAAGACAAGAGTCACATGATTATTTCAATAGATGCAGAAAAGGCATTTGACAAAATTCAGCATCCATTTTATTCTCAAAACAGTGGAAAAAACTAGGGATAGCAGGACTATAACTCATTATTGTAAATGTTCTATACACAAACCCAAGGTCAAGATCATTCTAAATGGAGAAAACCTAACAAAATTCTCTCTAAAATCTAGAACAAGACAGAGATGCCCTCTGTCACCACTGCAATTCAACATAGATTTTGAAACTTGAGCAATCAAGCAAAGAAGGAGGAGGAAGAGGAGGAGAAGGAGGAGGAGGAGGAGGAGAAATAATAAAAGGAATATGAATAGAAAAAAAAAAACCAACAACAGGGTTCAAATTATCACTATTTGCCAATGACAAGATCCTATATACCTAACCCAAAAAATCCAGAGGAAAATTTTCAGAACTCAAATTAATTCACCAAGGTAGGAGGAAATGAAATTATCACCCATAAATCAATTGCATTCATATACACCAATGATAAATCAGCTGTCGAGAAAAGAGCAAAAAGATTCCATTCTCAATAGAATCAAAATTAACAACCAAAACCCTGGGAATCAATCTAAAAGAAGAGGTTAAAGACTGCTACAATAAAAACTACAGAACACTACAGAGAGAAACCAAAGATGACCTAAGAAGATGGAAAGATCTCCTATGTTCTTGGATAGTCACAATTAATATTGTCAAAATGTCCATTCTACCAAAAGTGCTAAACACATTGAATGCAATTCCTATTAAAATTTCAAAAGTGTTTTCCATAAAATAGAAAAAGCAGTCATGATATTCATTTGGAAAACAAGACACCTAGAATAGCCAAGAAAATTCTCATTGAGAAAAGTGATAAAGCAGACAACACAATACCAGACCTTAAATTATACTATAGAGCTATAGAAAAAAATGAAGCATAGTGTTGGCACCAAATCAGGCATAAAGAACAATGGAACTGCATAGAAACAGTGGCAAATCCACATGTAAACAATTACCATGTTCCAGACCAAGGTGCTAAAACATACATTGGAGAAAAGATAGCGTCTTCAACAAATGGTGCTGGGAAAACCGGAAGTCCATATGTAGCAGAATGAAATTTAACCCCTATCTCTAACCCAGCACAAAATTCAACTCAAAGTAGATTAAAGACATAGGCAGGGTTACACCAGAAGCCCTGCACCTACTAGAAGAAAAAGTAGGTCCACTACGCCAGCATGTTGGCTTGGGAACCAACTCTTCAACAAACCTCTTAGAGTGCAAGAAGTAAAATCAAGAATCAATAAATGAGGGCTGGGGATATAGCTCAGTTGGTAGAGTGTTTGCCTTGCAAGCACAAGGCCTCGGGTTCAAATCCCCAGCACTGCAAAAAAACAAAACAACAACAACAATAAAAGAGATGTGATCAAACTAAAAAGCTTCTTCACAGCAAAGGAAACAATCAAGAACATAAATAGGGCCTAGCAAATGGGAGAAAACCTTCCACAGCAGATAAAGCTTTAATTTCCAGAATATACAAAGAACAGAAAAAGCTTAACACCAAGGATAATAATAACATTAATAATAATAATAATAGTGATGATGATGTTCCAATCAATAAATTGGCAAAGGAACTGAACTAACATTCTCAATAGAAGAAACATGAACAGTCAACCTATTTAAAAAAGTATAAACATCTCTTGCAATTAGGGAAATGCAAATTAAAATGGCAGGGCATTTGAACTCATTCCAACCAGAATGGCAATTATCTAAATATAAGTAACAGTAGATGTTGGTGAGGATGTGGGGGAAAGGTATGTTGATAAATTGTTGTGGGAGTGAAAATTAAAGCAACCACTCTGAAAATCAGTATAAAGATTCCTCAAAAGAACTAGGAATGGAACCTCCATTCGACCCAGTTATCCCAGACCTCAGTATATATCAAAAGGATTTAAAATCAACATACTAGAGAGATGCAGTAACCTCACTGTTTATAGCAGCACAATTCACAATAATTAAGCTATGAAGTCAATCTACTGCCCTTTGGCAGAGGAATGGATATAGAAAATGTGATATATGTGCATAATGGAATATTATTCAGCCATAAATAAGAAGAATCTTGTGACATTCACTAGTGAATAGATAAATCTGAAGACTAGCATGCTAAGTGAAATGTGCCAATCCCAAAACCCAACGTTTAAACACTCTCTGATATATGAATGTTAACCCATAACAAGGAGGGTGGAGGGGAAGAATTGAAGTAGTGGAATAGACAAAGGGGGAAAACAGGAAGGGAGGGAGAAGTAAGAATAGGAAAGATAGTGGAATGAATCTGCCATAAATTTCCTATGTATGTATATAAACACACCACAGTGACTCCCACCATCATATACATCCACAAGACTGGGATATTAGTAAGAATATGATACATTTCATGTATGTATAAAAATGACAAAACAGACTCTACTGTGATGTATATATAAAAAGAACAAATTAAAATAAAGATAATATGAATAAAATAAATTCTTCATTTGCTATAACACATATGTTACATCTTTGATTGCACAGAGAGTCAAATTTGCTTGAAAACATTAAAGGATGATATCACTGTAAGCAAAAGTTCAATGGAGTTTAAAGTTTCTCCCTAGCCATTCTTGTAATTGTGGTTAGAGGTGACAGAGAAGGTAATAGTATGGTTGGTGTCAGGTGCAATGGTATGGCACATGGTTGTAATTCCAGTGATTCAAGGAGTCAAAGGCAGGAGATGGAAGTTTACAGTTCAAGGTCAGTCTCAATAAATTAGTGAGTCCCTAAGCAAATTATCAAGACCCTGTTGCAAAAAAATAAATAAATAAGTAAAAAGGACTGAGGATGTAGCTGAATTGTAAAGTGTACCTGTGTTCAATGCCCAGAATCACAAGCACATACATACACATAATCACACACAACTGTATATTTATATTACTAAAACAAATTGACTCTTAACATTAATAGAAAATTCAAAAGTCTTACTGTAAGAATAATTGTGTGGAAATTAAGATATAATCTTGGTTTGCACTACACTGTCAAATTAAAAACTATGGCATTAATATGACTAATTAAAGCATTATTGATATTTAGCTTCTTTTATTTCTTTGCATTTTTAGCAACACTGGACATTCTTACTATATAAAATACATCCTTTTTGAAACAAACAACTTGATCAAAATGTAGTATGCTGTTGAATATTTTATTAAGGATATATGCATATTTATAAAATATGTTGCTAATATTTTATTAAGGATATATGCATTTGAATTCATCAAGTGTATTTTATAGTTTTCTTTCCTCATTGTTCCCTTGTCAGGTTTTGGTATGAGTGTGATAGTGGCTTTATAGAATGAATTTGGAAGCGTTCCTTCTTTTCTATGTCATGAAATAATTTGAGGAGCTTTGGCATTAATTCTTCTTTAATTGCCTGGTAAACTTTTAGCTAAGAATTCACCTGTTCTTGGGTTTTTCTTTGTTGGAAGGCTTTTTATCACTGCTTCTATCTCATGGCTAGTTATTGGTCATGTTAGGTCTTCTGTGTCTTCTTAATTTAATTTTTGCCAGTTTTATGTGTCTAGAAACACATACATTTATTTCAGGTTTTCAAATTTATTGCAGCATAATTTTTAAAATATAAACTAATGATCATTTAGATTTCTGTGATGTCTTTGATGATTAATTCTTTTACATCTCCAATTCTATTAATTTGAGTCTTCTCTTTTTCTCTTGTTTAGTGTGCCGAAAGTGTAATCATTTTTATTTTTTCAGAGAACCCATGTTTTGTGTCATTCTTTGTATTTTTTTAAATTGTCTATTTTGTTGACTTTGGCTGTGATCTTAATTATTTCCTTCTTTCTACTGGTTCTGGAATTGGTTGTTCTTGCTCTTGACGTTCCTGAGGTGCATCATTAGATTGTTTATTTGGAACTTTTACGATATTCTTATGTAGTCATGTATATCTATAAACTTTTCTCTTAGATTTGTCTTCATAATGTCCCAGCAGTTCTGTTGTTTGGTATCATTTTCTCATTTAATTCTAATATATTTTTATTTCTCTCCTGATTTTTTCTATCATTCATTCATCATTCAAAAGTACATTGTTCATGGTCATGTTTTTATGTAGTTTCTGGGGGGATCTGGTGTTGTTTTCTAATTTTATTTTTTTATGATTGTTTACATTGTGAAGAAATATATATATATATATATATATATATATATATATATATATATGTATTTGTATTTGCCAGGAACTGCTTGGTGGCCAAAAACATGGTCTATATCAGAAAAGACTCCTAACCAGCTGAAAAAAAAGTGTATTCAGTCGTTGCTTGATAAAATATTCTGCAGATGTCAGTTAAGTTTATTTGATTTTTAATATTTTTTAGACAAAAAGACACTATATTGCATTTGTGACTATATGACCTATATATTGGTGTTGAGAGATACTGAAATTACTCAGTAGGATTATATTGGGTCTCCCTGAGTCTTCTATTTAAATATGTCTGTTCTATGTCATGAGGTGCATCAATGGTTGGGGCATAAATATTTATTATCATTTTATCTTTTTGTTGAATTGTTTCTTTGCCAGTATGAAGTGACCTTTTTGTTTCTTCTAATTAATTTTGGCTTAAAATCTTCTTTGTCCTCTATTCAGGAGCAATTATTCCTGCTTTTGGGGATTCCATTTGAATGACATACCAATATACATCATTTCACTTTTAAACTGTCCTCTCCTATAAGGGTAGTCTCTTCACACAACATATAGTTGGATTTATTTCTTAACCCATTCTACCTGTCTCTTTTATCTGGTGAATTGAGATCATTTATACTAAATGTCTTTTTTTTTTTTTTGTCTTTATAGAGAGATATTTATTAATTTCTGCAATTTTCATTTAATTCTGATGTTAAATTTGCTCCTATATCTCATTTCTTTAGCTACTCTTCAATTGAGATTTGTCCATTTTTTAACTCGACTTTTTATAAATATTTCTTCTACATTAAGTATGTCCTTAAGTATTTTCTGTCATGCCAGATTAGTACTCATGAATTTTTTTGTTCATGTTTATCTTGGAAATTTGAAATTTCTTCCTCAATTGTGCAGGTAGCTTTGCTAGGTATATCAATCTTAGTTGACAGTTATATGTATTCAGGATTAGGAACACATCCTTCCATGCCCTCCTGGATTTTAGAGTTTTTAACTGAGAAATTAGAAGTAATTCTGATAGGCCTGCCTCTAAATGTGACCTGGTTTTTTCCCTTGAGGATTTTAAAATTTTATCCTTGTTCTGTATTTTAGGCATTTTAATTATAATGAGTCATGGAAAGGTTATTTTTCTTGTCTTTTGTTTAAATTCTGAATCTCTCCTGGATGTCTACCTCATTCTCAAAGTTTGGAAAATTCTGTTATTATTCCTCTGAAGAGGTTAACTATGCCATTAATCTTTATGGATCTCTTCAATTCAAATAAATATCAAATTTGGTCTTAATATTGGCCCAAAGTTCTTGTATATTCTGATCATGGTTACTTTCTCTAATCCTGTCTAAGTGTTCATGGCTGAATACTTTGTCTTCTAACTCTGCAATTCTGCCTTCAGAATGGTATAATCTATTTAAAGATTTTTGAGTGAACATTTTGACTTATTGTGTTTTATTTGCAAGAATTACCTGGTTCTTTTACAAAATTGCTACATTTAAATTGAGTTTCTCATTCATATCCTGTATTGTCTTTCTTAGTTTATTCAGTTTTTAAGTAGTATTTAATTGCTTCCAACAGTTAGTTGTGGTTTAGCTCTTGATGGAGCCTGGAAGTTAATTTTGAGGCTGTCAAATTTTCTTGGTGTTAGCTGATGTAGGGATAAACTGCCTGTGGTATAAAATTTGAACACAGGAATTGAGACTCAAGGGAACCAAAGGCTGAACCAAGAAACTTTAGGTCACTTGAGGGTTTGACTTGCAGACTCTAGACAACTATCCCTGCACCTCTGAGTTCTGTTTAAATTTCATGATATAGGAAGGAATAGCATAGGTATGGTATTGCAATCCAAACTTTATAAGGAACAAATATGATCTATTTTGCATGTGTGTATTTAATGACATTGAAACATGATCATATTGAAACAAAATTCATGATTATTATTTAGTAACTTCCATCATCTACACAGCTTTCAATTATCTGATAGTTTTAAAAATCATAATCCAAATAAAATCCTTTCATTAGTTTGTTTTTTTAAAGTATGTTTTGTCTATAAATAGTCCTTACCCTGTCATCTCCATCTCCTTTTTTCTTTTCTTTTTTAAAATATTTACATGACAGTAGATTTCATTTTGAAATATTTACACAAACATCTTATTATAACAATAATTGCAGTCTTGTGAATGTATACAATGGTGAGATTCCCTGTGGTATATTCATATATTACATAGGAAATTTATGTCAGATTAATTCCATTGTATTTCCTATTCCTATCACCCCTCACTTCTCTTTGTTCACGTTTATATAATACACTGAACTTATATCCTTCTCCTCCATCCCCCTTTGCCTTATATTAGTATTTACTTATCAGAGCACTATTGGATCTTTGTTTGGGGGGGGTTCCTTATTTCTCTCAGCATGATTGTCTCAAATATTTCTACTTGCTGGACAATGTCAAAAAGCCATTCCATTGTGTACATATATACATATATATACATATACAGTATATCACATTTTCTTTTTCCATTCATCTGGTGAGAGACATCTAGTTTGGTTCCATAGCTTAACTATTGTGAATTGAGTTGCTGTAAACAGTGATGTGGCTGCATCACTATAGTATGCTGATTTTAAATCCATTCGACATATACTGAGGAGTGGGATAACTGGGTCAAATGCATTTATTTCTAGTTTTGTGAGGAACCTTCAAATGCTTTCCAGAGTGGTTGCACCAATTTATGTTACTGCAAGTGATGTATGTGTGTACCCTTTCCCCCAATCCTCACCAACATCTATTGGTACTTGTATGGTTGATAATTACCCTTCTGGTTGAAGTGAGGTGAAATCTCAGTGTATTTTTAATTCGAATTACTCTAATTGCTAGAGATGTTGAATATTTTTTTCATGTATTTGTTGATCACTCATATTTCTTCTTTTGAGAAGTGTCTTTTTAGTTCTTTTGTCCATGTATTGTTCGACTTATTTGTTGTTTCTTTTTTTTATTATTTTGTTTTGTTTTGGCAGTTGAGCTTTTTCAGTCTTTGTATATTCTGGAAATTAAATCCTTATCTGAAGTGTGGGTGGCAAAAAAATTTCTCCCATTTTGTAAGTTCTCCCTTTAAACTATTGTTTCCTGTACTGTGAAGAAGCTTTTTAGTCTGATGCTAACCCATGAATTGATTCTTAATTTTACTTCTTGCACTTTAGAGTGTTGCATACTGGAGTATTGGACTTCATTTTCCTTTAGTAAATGCAGGATTTCTGGTGTAGTACCTAGGTCTTTAATTCATTTTGAGTTTTGTGAAAGGTGAGAGAGGGTTTAAATTTCATTCTGCTACTTGTGGATTTCCAGTTTTCCCAGCACCGTTTGTTGAAGAGATTATCTTTTCTCCAATGTATGTTCATGGAGCCTTGGTCTAGCATGAGATAACTGTGCTCATGTGGGTTTGTCACTGTGTCTCATATTCCATTCCACTGGTCTTTATGCCTGTTTTGGTGCCAATACCATGTGCCATTTGTTACCATAGCTCTGTAGTATAATTGAAGATCTGGTATTGTCATGTGTCTTGCTTCACTTTTCTCACTAAGGATTGCTTTGGCCATCCTGGGCCTCTTATTTCTCCATCTCTTTCTCTTTACACACCTTAAAATGCATTCGTTAAAGACACCCATTTACCCATTTAAAGAGTTTTCCCATTGTCTAGGTGTTGCTGATTGCATCTCCATGTTATAATTTAACATGTCCTCCAAAATGTGGGTGAGTCTCATATCAGTAGAAAGCCTATTCTGAGTGGAGAAGATAAATGAGATTTTTTGTGACTCACTGGCTTTATGCTGAACACACATCAGCTTCTTCTGGGTCTTGGCCTGTCATTTTGGGACTGAATATACACTATTAACTCTCCTGGTTCCAACTTGCCAACTGTAAATCCTGGCACTTATCGGCCCTCATGATGACACGTGAAAATTCTATACAAATGCACACACAACCACACATGTGGACATAATGTATTGATTCTGTTTTCAGAAAATCCGGGATTAATGTAAGTTATTAGGTAAACTATTCTCTGATTTGGGGGCTTAGGAGATGGTCATATTTGGAAGGTCATTTTTGACCTCTGAAAGGAAGAATAATATTTTTCTTTTGTGAATAAAACAATTTCTTGGCATATTTTCAAATTTCACACTAATTCAGCCAACATAATTGAAAACATTCAGAAAGACACAAATTTTTGATATTTGAGTTATAAAAATGATAAATTTTAAAAAGCATTTTAAATTTGAAGGATGAAAAAACCAATGATAGTTAATCATAAAAATATACTAAATATGCTTCCCTCTTTATTCTGGCTAATTAAGAGAAAGAAGAGAAAACCCTTTCTGCTCAGCTTCTAGGTGAAAACACCATGAAATATTTAGCAGTTTCTTCACATACAAGGTATGGATGGTCAGACAAAAAACTCTAACATCCCACTGACTCAAAATAACAAAATGTCTGCTTTTTTGTTCATATTTCTGAATAAATGGATTTGATTTATCTTCATCTTTTGTTTCTTTTATCTCAATTAATAAAACTCTTCTTTAAAGCATCCCTGCGAATGGCATCCACACTCCACAGGCACATCCTCTCCCTGTGTACTAAAGCCTCTTCTCTGTCTCTGTTCATTTTCTCCTTGCCTCAATGCTGACAGTACATTTTGTTCTTTGGCATGTTCCTGATCTAAGGACTCATAGTTAGGCAGGGCTAAGCTATGGAGTTTGTGTTCAGCTTCTTCAGGATTTCATCTGTATGCCACATAGCTCATTACTGTCTTGGTGCTTTTGGCAAGCCAACTCCATCCCATGGCTGCGCAGCTGGGCACCACCGCCAGACAGCAGCCAGCGGTAGACAGTGGGGAGAAGCAGGGAACATGTCCAAGTCACTCTCCTCCTCAGCCTAACCCTCTGCCAGAGAGAGGCTACAGGATCTCGAGGACTGCTACGGTTTATTCTACGTGCAACTGGCCCCCGCCCTACAACCGCCACTGCCAATGGACTTGGCCTAATGGAACCTGCACCCCGAGCCAGCCACGCAGCCTGCCTGGTCGTTGCCCAGCCGGCCGGGCCGTTACCCAGCGTCCCGCTCTGTTTGGGTCAACTTTGGTAAGTGCAGTTGAATCTCACTGTAGTTCTTAAAAATCAGCTTTTGTTTTCATGATTTTTTCTGTTTCTTTCTGTTTTGCTGCTCTTATCTCTTTTATTGCATCTTTTAAATCAGACGTAGTTTTCAATTTGTATTCCATAATCACTTATCTCCTGAATATACAGGTTATTGAAAATACTTAAAATTATATTAATTTTGGAATAATGTGTTCACACTGCTTATGTCCACATATGTACACTTCTCTATCTCATTCTCTCACTGTCTCTGTTTTTTCTCACACACAAACCTCCTTAAATAAGGTTTGATTTTTTTTTTCTTATTCAGTGTTAAATTTCCACAGATAATATAGACTTTTCCTCTATTTCTACTTGATTTTTTCAATTAAATCTCTTTTTCAAATGTAAACTTTTAGACTGAATGTGAAAAAAATTAGACAAGATAATGGTGTTTGACTAATATTTATTTAATATGAATACTTGTATTTACCTATGAGAAGGGTGATTCACACTTTCATTCCACTAAACTACTATATTATTCTTTAGTCAATAACACTGATTCATAATAAATAGGTGATAATATTATATTTATTATTATAAACTGATATTATAATGTACTAGTCAGGATTTTTATTAATTTATTTGCTTCTTGCGACTTTCCTATGAATTTCATTTTCATCTTCTCACCTTTCCCATCTCAGGATATACTACTGGGATTGGATTCTCAAAATTAAGTACTGAATTTATAAAAATACATATACATTTTTTTTGAAATAGTATTAATAAGACTACCCATGAAGCAATTTCTAAGTTTATTTTGGTGCTTTATGCATTTATGTGATAAATTAGAAAAGAATATTTCATAGCTAATAAGAACAAGAAAATGGGAGAAGCAGTGACTAAAAAAAAAAAAAAAAACATGCTGCTTTATGTGTCATGTTTTTCTGGAGTTTCTGAAGATTTGTAGAGACACAGAGTACAGATATCTCAGCTCCAGAGAATCAAGCCCACAAAATGATTATTACTCTTTTTCTTCATCCAGGATGGAGGCGAATGAAATCCCTTCTCCTCTGTCATATCTGTTATTGTTTGCCATTGTATAATATTGTTTTTCCCATAAATGCATTTCAATAATGTCATAATATTCTTTTCTTTATTAGCAAATCTGTTTTATTATTCATTTTAAAAAAACTATAACCCAAATTAGGAAGACTTGTTGAAATAGCTAAGGTATGATTTATTATACATTCACATTATTTTTTAAACCCATTTTGCTTATCCTCTCATTGAGATGACAGAAAAGTGGAATGATTATATAAAATGCAGGAACTCTATCCCTGAAAGTCTTTCAAACTAACGTTCAATCATCATTTAAATTTGAAGATACATTTGGAATGTTTAGGTTTCAATTAGATATATTCATACAAAATATTAAATACCAATTTTTAAAAATTTATTTATTTTGTTTCATTGTAAACAAATGGGGTACAATTTGTTTCTCTGGTTGCACATGAAGTAGAGTCATACCATTGGCATAATAATACATGTACATAGGGTAATGATGTTTGTCTCATTCTGTTATTTTTCCTTCCCCCCAACCCTCCTACCCCTCTTTTTCCTCTATACAATCCATCCTTCCTCCATTCTTGCCTCCCTCCCAGCCCCATTATGTATCATCATCCACTTATCAGAGAGATCATTTGTCCTTTGGGTTTTTTGAGATTGGCTTATCTGACAGCATGATATTCTCCAGCTTCATCCATTTGCCTGCAAATGCCATAATTTTATTCTTCTTTATGGCTGAGTAATGTTCCATTGTGTATATATACCACGGTTTCTTATCCATTCATCTATTGAAGGGCATCTAGGTGGTTCCACAATCTAGCTGTTGTGAATTGAGCAGCTATGAACATTGCAATAGAATGCATTTATATATTTTGATAAATCATATATAAATGGAGTGTGATTTCTCATTTTCTGATTGTACATATTATAGAATCACATTGGTCATGCAGTCATATATATATACATGAGGTAATAATGTCTACTATCTTTCCTAACCCCATACCACTTCTGTCCCTTCATTCCCCTCTACATAATATAAAGTAACTGTTTTTCCATATCATACTCCCTTATTATGAATTATCATCCGCTTATTGGAGAAAACATTCTGCCTTTGGTTTTTAATAGGTTTGGCTTATTTGGCTTCACATGATATTCTCCAATTCCATCTATTTATCAGCCTTGCCACAATTTCATTCTTCTCTAAAGCTGAGTAATATCCTATCATTCATATATATATATATATATATATATATATATATATATATATATATATATCACATTTTCTCAATCCATTCATCTGTCGAAGGGAACCTAGGTTGGTTCCATATTTTTGCTTTGGCTAGTTGAGGTACTATAAACATTGATGTGAAATTCATATGGAAAAATAAGAGACCCAGAATAGACAAAGCAATCCTTAGCAAGAAGAGTGAAGCAGGAGGTATGAAAATAACAGATTTTATAGTACAGAACTAAAGTAACAAAAATGGCATGGTATTGGCACCAAAATAGACATGTACACAATAGAAGACACAGAGAAAAACCCACATAAATACAGCTATCTAATACTAGACAAAGGTGCCAAAAACATTAACTGGGGAAAAGATAGCCTATTCAACAAATGGTGCTGGGAAAAATGGAAAGCCACATGTAACACAATGAAATTAAACCTATATCCAACTCAAAGTAGATCAAAGACTTAGGCACTAAAACAGAGACCCTGTGACTAGTAGAAGCAAAGAAGGCCTAAATCTTCACCATGTCAGCCTGGGACCTGACTTCCTTAACAATACCCCTAAAATGCAAGATTTTAAATCAAGAATCATTAGATAGGATGGAGTTCAAATAAATACTAGTTTACCTGAGAAAAAAATATTGCTTTTATTTGCCTCAAAATTATAGTTTTGAATTCTTTGCTAAAACTTTGCATAAGGTATAGTGAGCATCAGCTATGCATTTTGAGACTGTCCTAAATAGAGTCAGTTACAATTTCATTTACTGCCTTTTAATTACTATGTAACCTATACAATCACAAAATTTATCTTTTAAGATTGAGGAAAAAATTACTGTTAACCAGAAAGCATGTACAGGCAATAAAATTTCAGTTCTTCCAGAAAAACTAATATTTTTGAGTTTGTCATTGTTGTGCATTGAATGTTATACACATCCCAAATCCATGTATTTAAATCCTAACTTCCAAAGTTGGTGGTATTATGCAAAAGGTCTTTAGGAAGTGTTAGGTTATGAGAGTGGAGCCCACATGAACAGGATTATTGTACTTATAAGAGTAGGGAGAGCTTTCTTCCTCTCTGTTTGTTTGCAGCCATGAGAGGAAATAAACAAAATGGCAAACATCTGCACATCCACAAGGAGTCTATCATCAGACATAGCTCTGCTGGAGCCTGGGGCTTGGACTTTCAAGCTTCAGAATTGTGAGAAATACATTTGTATCTAGTCTACACTGTTCTGTTATAAGCTGTCAAAACTGACAAAAATGGTTTTTACCAACTAATGGCAAATTAATGATCCCTAATCTATTTTTATTCTTATATTTATTAATTAAAGATCAATATGTATCACATGCCCATGTTTATAGCAGCCCAATTCACAAGAGTCAGGTTATGGAAACAGTGAGGGTGTCTCTCAACAGGTGAACATGATAAAGAAAATTTGGTGTATATACACGATGAAATTTACTCAGTCACAAAGGAGAAAAAATGATTCACTTGTAGGTAAATGAATGGAACTACACCATGGTAAGCAAGATAATCTAAAATCAGAAAGCCAAGGTTCTTTTTCTCCCTCATACGGGGAAACTAGAGAGAAAAATTAAGAACAGAGGATCTCATGAAAATAGAAGGGAGACCACAAGGGTAGGAGAAAAGGGGCGTAAGGGAAAGAAACAGGGTAGGGAAAGGAGATGTGTTAGAGAATGAGATTGCTTAAATTATATTAAATGCATGTATGAGTATGCCACTATATAATGCACTATTCTATGTAATTATTATGTGGCAATAGTTTTTTTTTTAAAGATCAATATATGTTAACTTTCTGTTAAAATTCTCCCCCTTCCCTCCCTCTTTTTTGTCCAACTTCCTGTCTGCTGTGTCTCTTCTTTTATTTCCTAAGGTAAAATATATTCATGAAATACAAATAGTGTTCTTCCTGATATTTTATTTTATAATTAATGTTGTTATTGGACTTTTCCATTCAACCTCCCTCAACATTTAGGAATAATTTATAAATGATTAATATATATATTGAATAATTATTTAAATTATTTAGGCATAAAATCAATGCCTTAAAATGCAATTGACTTTATTACCTTTATCTATTTTCTATTAACATACATTATCTGCATGTCAAACGTGAAGCATAGTTTGGTAAATTATATCAACAATCTTGAAAGATACATCCAGGAAAATATGAAAGAGTAGGAATGTTGGGATCCATTTAGTGTATAGTAGTATAAGAATTACTAGTAAAATGTTTTGCCTTTTATACTCATTTGCATTAATAATTTTCATTTGTTTCTTCTGTATCTGCTTAATTTACTCTTGTAAGTTTAAGGTACTAAATAACATCATCCACAAAGATCTAAAGTCAATTTGATAGAAATATAAATTTCAATAGTAAGAATATCTTACTTCTTAATCACACTTCATTCTCGATACTCCATTCTAGCACACGTTTTTATGAGATTAATGGTTTATTTCCCAAGTTGAGAAACTATATGCTGTATAATAGGATACCTACCAAAGGAAGAATTGACAACTCTTTAGCCAAAGATTACTCAATCCTGTGACATCTTTGGAGCAAATGAGTGGCATGTCCATTCCAATTTTAAAAAGTCCTTCCAACTGAAATTGAAATATTGATTGAAATGGAGTCAGACAGGACCAGAAAACAGTTTTCTAACAAAAATTGGGATGGTCCAAGTCAGGGTGATGACACTAAGGATATGAGGATGGAGATTTAATATTACAAGTGGTACCTTTGACTGGATTTGCTGAAAGTTTTCCATTTGCTGTATGATAGGAATACAGGAATGACCTAAACTAGTCCCTAGATCTCTGGCTTGGCAATCCAACATGTGAATCAATTTGTAAAATAAGTACTTTATGAGGTGAATACATTTTTGGAATATCCACATTTATTTTTCAACCTTGCCATGATTAACTCATAATAATTTATTAAGTACTTGCTGGAAGCTCGTTCAGTTTTCTAAATGGAGAAGAAAATAAAATATGTTGCCCTTCTATGCATGATGCTCTCTTTTTAATAACAGTAATAGAATGAATGTCACAAAAGCATAGAATAGATAATGAATTATAGTAAATGCTAATTTAAAACAGCAGATCAATCTTATTAAAGTTCAGTGCAAAAAAGTGGCCCTTCAGGGTGGGTAAAATGTTATAAACTTATTATGTTAATGGCCAGATGGTAAAAGTTTGAGGTTAAATGGCAGAATCTTTATTGTTAGGTGGGTACTTCTAAGTCTGTTGAATGTAAAAATATTACAAATTTTTATTGTTGAAATTGAAAAGCATGATTGTGTAAGTCATCATGGACTGTGATAACTATCCCCACCTACTGGATGGTTTAAATAGTAGAAATATATTTTTCCACAATTCTGGGAGATTGAATTCTGAGAAGTAGGTACTGGAGGTTAGGTTTCTCCTGACGCCTCTCCTTGGCTTACAGATGGCTGCTTTGTCACAGTGTCTTCACATAACCTTTCCTCTGTCTGCAGACACATTTGTTGTCTCTTCCTGTTCTTTTAAGGTCACCCAACCTAGGGAATTGGAGCCCCACACTTTGACCTCATTAAGATTACCTCCTTAAGGGCCTCATCTCCAAATACATTCACATTGGGGTTTTAGGCTTCAATAAATAAATTTGGGAGGAATTCAAGTCAGCACATGACAACACTATCACCCTCAAGCAACAGGAATTGAATAAATATTTGCAATGCAGTTCTACTGATAAGAACAGAAGTACTTTTGAGAGGATTACAGTTATGCTTAGTTAGGATTCAAAGTTAGTTTTTCCTATATGAAGATCAATTGCAGAAGTTCATCTGTTAATAGTCATCTGTAACGAGATTTTGTGTTTCATCTTTAAAAATATCTTTTCAAACAGAAATGTTGTGCATGTACCACTCAAAACACTAAATTATTACCATTCCGTGAGAATTGTAAGGCAGGCAGGCAGTCAGACAGGCACAGGAAAAGAGTAGAGCATGGTGCTTCTCTCAAGCAATTTCCCTCCTGTCTCATTGCAAGCACCATTGAGTCTGCATGGTTAGAAGCATAAGCAGAATAATGAAAAGTGAATATATTATCAAATACAATTACATTCTTACGAGTTAAATTGATGCTCTGACTTCAAATATATCACAAGTATAAGTTAATGTAGGTAATATGCAATAAATTTGATTAGAGTTAGAATGTAAATTAATATAAAATACATTTTCTATTTAGATTCCAAATGTGCCTCTATACATTGTTTCTGCTAAGCTATCATCCTAATGAATACACATGGTTTAATGAATTTCTCAGAGACCCTCTCTTCTTTTCTTTTTATACTATTCCCTTTCAATTTCATTCTTACAAAAAAAACTAACTTGATTTTATTCCTATTCCATTTTTTTTAAAAATCCATATGAGATAAATCTTTTGTCAGCAGTTATTTTTTTAAAACCTCCACAAACAGAAATTCAAAGATATGTAAACCATTGTCATAAGTACCTTTCAGATTGGGATGATGAGGAAATGCAAAAAAAATAATGCAGCTATATAGTCCACGAACTAATCATTTAGCCTGGAGATTTATAGAAAGAAAATCCATGAAGAAAGAAAAGCACAGGAAACTTTCTACTTTAGGAAGAATACCCAATATAATTAATTTTTTCTTTTAATAAAACATAATTGCATTATACTACAAAAGTTTTGATGATTAATGACCAAAACATGTCAAATTAAAATAAAATAAACCAAACTCAAAGGACTTAAAATCAGCATATTACAGTTGATGCAGCCACATCAATATTTATAAAAACTCAATTCACAATAGCCAACCTATAGAATCAACCTAGCTATCTTTCAATAGATGAATGGAAGAAAATGGGGTATGTTTATACAATGGAATATTACTCAGCTACAAAGAATGAAATTATGGTATTTGTTAGTAATTGGATGAAGTGGAGAATATCTATATTAAATAAATTATGACATGCTTTAGTCTTCAGGTAAAAACTTCAGTGGCAAATTGGAAGACAGACTCACATCATTTTATGTTTGCTTACACCTTTTGCATCTCACACCTCCCTATTGCCCTTCTGCCCTACATCTGCACAGCTGATTAGAGAAAGCCTGTGTGATCCTTCCTTTAGCACTAGTGGGAAGTGCAAATCACACATGAAAACTCTGACCCAGCTCTGCTGACTTACAAAGAATAAATAAAAAAAAATAACTTTTCCTTGCTTTCTCATTCTATCATTTGATATGTTTTTTAGCTGATGTGCTCTTCCCAGAAAGCCTTATGATGTGAGTAACAAACCTTTTTATATCCTCTTGCTATGTGTGTTCCATCCAATGCAGATAAAAAGTCAGAGACACATCCTGCCTCTGCAGGTAAACATGTTTCTGAACTTTTTTCTGACATTGAAAAAGAGTATTACATCTCAACTGAAACAAGAAAATAATAAAGGTATTTCCAACACTAAGAGATGGAACATAAAAATGATGTGAGTCTGTCTTCCAATTTGCCACTGAAGTTTTTGCCTGAAGACTAAAGCATGTCATAATTTATTTAATTGAATTTATAGTTTTTCAAGTAAATTGCTAAGTGGTTGATGAGGCCTACAGATGAGATCAAGGTAGGCACGAGTTCCCTGTGTGCCTTGCTAAGAGCCCAGTACTGTGTATTCTGACAAATGACTGCCTAGTTCACTACCTATGATATTTGGAACTCTGCATGCATGATTACAAAACCTCTTTAGGACTCTTCTGTCCTTTTCATTCTTCCAAATACTATCGATACTGAATTGGGTACACAATTTTTAACAAAAATGGATTTTTTGAGGCAAGAGATTCCTAGAAATGTTTTAGGGCAAACAGGGCAACCTTGGTAGAAGTAGATGCTTTTTGCAAATGACTGACTAAATGGACAGAATAAAGAGAGAGGTAAAATTCTAAAACTGTCAGCAGTGAACATTAGTCAATCACAGGCTGCCAACTAGTCCACAATGTCCATGGAAGGCAAGCACTGATCTGTAACCAGCTGAAACCTTTCTGACCACACCTCACTTATTTCCTGTCTATAAATTCTCTCTGCCCACCCAGAAAATGAGGGTTTCTAAACCTCTACTGGTTCAGTGTGCAGCTTGATTGATGAATCATTCTTTGCTTGATTTAACTATTTAATTTGTCCAAAGTTTTCTTTTAGAAGAGATCATCTGCAGGAAAAAAAATATTTCTAGAAGAGGCACTATTTACAAAAAAAAAATAAACAAAAAAAAACTTGATTTTTGAGGATATACACATGGTTAACCTGATTTAAACATTACACAGTATACACATGTACTGATACCTCTCATTATCCTATTAATATATATAATTACTATGATTTTGGTCATTTGGATATATACTAACAAGTGGGATAACTGGGTCAAATGGAGATTCCATTTCTAGTTTTTTTGAGAAATCTCAAAAATACGTTACAGAGTGATTGCTCCAATTTACATTCCTACCAGGATTGTATGTGTGTACACTTTTCCCCAATCCTCACCAACATCTATTATTAGTTATATTCTGATAATTGCCATTGTGGTTGAAGTGAGGTGAAATATCAGTGTAGTTTTAATTTGCATTATTCTAATTGCTAGAGATGTTGAACATTTTCCATATATTTGTTGTCCATATTTCTTCTATTGAGAAGTGACTGTTTAGTTTTTTTGACCATTTGTTGATTGATTTATTTGATTTTTTACAGTAAGCTTTTCAGTTCTTTGTATATTCTGGAAATTAAAGCCTTAACTGAGCTGTGGGTGGCAAAGATTTTCTCACATTATATAATTTCTCTCTTCACTCTTGTTTCCTTTGCTGTGGAGAGGTTTTTTAGTTTGAAATCATCCCACTAATTACTTCTTGATTATATCTTGCATTTTAGGAGTCTTGATGAGGAAGTTGGGTCCTAAGCAGGCATGTCGGCATTTTCTTTTAGTAGATGCTGGGTTTCTGGTCTAATAACTAGGTCTTTCATCCACTTTGAGTTTGTGCAGTGTGAGAGAAAGGGTTTAAATTTCATTGTGCTACATATAGGTTTCCAGTTTTTCCTGCACCATTTGTTGAAGAGGTTATCTTTTCTCCAAAGTATGTTCATGGAGCCTTGGTCTAGCATGAGATAACTATTCATGTGAGTTTGTCACTGTGTCTCATATTCCATTCCACTGGTCTTCATGCCTATTTTGGTGCCAATACCATGTGCCATTTGTTACCATAGCTCTGTATAATTGAAGTGTAATTGAAGATCTGGTATTGTCATGTGTCTTGCTTCACTTTTCTCACTAAGGATTGCTTTGTCTATCCTGGGCCTCTTATTTCTCCATCTCTTTCTCTTTACACACCTTAAAATGCACTTGTTAAAGGCACCCATTTACCCATTTAAAGAGTTTTCTATTGTCTAGGTGTTGCTGATTGCATCTCCATGTTATAATTTAACATGTGCTCCATAATGTGGGTGAGTCTTCATTCTTCTTGCCTCAGTGCTGACACTGCCTTTTGTGCTTTGGCATGTTTCTGATCTAAGGACTGGGAGTCAGGCAGTGCTAGGCTGCCCAGTTTATGTGAGCTTCCACAAGATTCCATTTGCATATCACAGAGCTCCTCACTGTCTTTGTGCTTTTGGTAAGCCAACTCCATCCCATGGCTATGCAACTGGGCATCACTGCCAGACAGCGGCAGGCAGTGGGCAGTGGGTAGAACCAGGGGACATGTCCAAATCACTTTCCTCTTCAGCCTCACCCTCTGCCCTAGGGAGGCTACAGGGTTTGATAGCACTCACAGTTTTTCCACGTGCAACTGGCCCCAGCCCTACAACCGCCACTACCAATGGACTTGGCGTAATGGAACCTGCACTCCAAACCAGTCATACAGCCTGCAGGGGACTTACCCAGTGTCCGGCTCTGTTTGGTCACCTTCAGTAAGTGGAGTTGAATCTCACTGTAGTTGTTAAAAATCAGCTTTTGTTTTCATGGTTTTCTCTCTCTCTTTTTTTCCCGTTTTCCTGCTCTTATCTCTTTTATTGCATTGTTTAAATCAGACTTGGTTTTCAATTTATATTTCATATTCATTTACTTCCTGAATATAGAGAAAATGAAAAATGTCTGAAATTATATTAATCATGAAATAATGTGTTCACATTGCTTATGTCCACAAATGTACACTTCTCTCTCTCATTCTCTCACTGTCTCTGTTTTTCTCTCACACACAAACCTCCTTAAATAAGGGTTAATGTTTTCTTATTCAGTATTTTACTTCCCACAGATAATATAAATTTTTATCTTCCTCTATTTCTACTTGACTTTTAAAATTGAAGCTTTTTCAAATGTAAGCTTTTAGACTGAGAAAAACTTTATACAAAATAATGGCATTCGACTAATATTATGAATATTTGTATTTACCTATGAGAAGTGTGATTCACTCTGTCATCCCATTAAAATGCCTTTTATTCTTTAGTCCCCAAGACTGGTTCATGATAAATAGGTGATAATGTCATTTTCATTATTATAAAACTGATATTATTATAATGCACTAGTCAGGATTTTTATTAATTTACTTCTTATGACTTTCCTATGAATTTAATTTTCATCTTCTCACCTTTCCAATCTCAGGGTATACTCCTGAGAATTTTATTCTCAATTAGATACTGAATTTTTAAAAATACATAAAAAATATTTTTGAAATCAATTGGTAAGACTACTTGTGAAATAATTTATAAGTGTATTTTGGTGCTTTATGCATTTATGTGATAAATAATTTAGAAAATAATACTTCATAGATAATATCAAGAAAGAAAGTGGGAGAAGCAATGACTAAAAACATCCATGCTGCTTTCTGTGTCATGTTTTTCTGGAGTGTCTGAAGATTTATAGAAACACTATACAGACATCTCAGCTCCAGAGAATCAAGCCCACAAAATAATTATTACTCTTTTTCTTCATCCAGGATGGAGAATGAAAACTCTTCTCTCTCATATGTGTTATTGTTCACCATTCTATAATATTGTTTTCTCCATAAATGCATTTCAATAATGTCATAAAATTGTTTATTGGCAAATCTATTCTACTATCCATTAAAAAAATACAAATCTATAACCCAAGTTAGGAAGACTAGTTGAAATAACTAAGGTGTGATTTAATATATATTCACATTATTTTTTAAACTCACTTTGCTTATCTTCTCATTTGAGATGACAGAAAAGTGGAATGATTATATAAAGTGCAGGGACCATACCTCTGAAAGTGTTTGAAACTGACTTTCAACCATCATTTAAATTTGAAGGTACATTTGGAATGTTAAGGTTTGAATTAGATATATTCATGTAAAATATTAAATACCTACTTTTAAAAATTTTAAATATTTTCTAATTAGTTGTACATGACAGTAGAAAACATTTATACATAATGATAAATCATACATAAATGTAGTGTGATTTCTCATTTTTCTGATTGTATATATTATAGAATTACATTGGTCATAGTCATATTTTTACATGAGGTAATAATGTCTACTCTCTTTCCTATCCCATACCACTTCCCCTCCCTTCACTCCCCTCTACCAAATATAAAGTTAACTCTATTTTTTCCTGTACACCCCCTTATTGTGAATTAGTACCTGCATATCAGGTAAAACATTCGACCTTTGGTTTTTTGGGTTTGGTTTATTTTGCTCAACATGACATCATCCAACTTCATCCATTTACCAGCAATTGCCACAATTTCATTCTTCTTTAAAGCTGAGTAATAATCCATGGTGTATATGTATATTTGTGTGTGTGAGGGGGGAGGTGGGTGGGTGTATGTATGCATATAGATATGTACACATATATACAACATTTTCTCTATCAGTTTATCTGTAGAAGATCACCTAGTTTGGTTCTATAGTTTAGCTATTGTGAGATGAGCTACTATAAACATTGATGTGAAGTCATGAATATAGTATGCTGATTTTAAGTCCTTTGCATATAAACTGAGCAATGGGACAATAGGGTCAAATGGTGGATCCATTCCAAATTTTCTGAGAAATCTCCATAATGCTTTCCACAATGGTTGCACCATTTTGCATTCCCACCAGCAATGTATGAGTGTTGGGAATCAAACTATCAAAAGAGGTGAAAGATCTCTAAAATGAAAACTACAGAATACTAAACAAATAAAGAAAGAAATCTTAAAAATGATGATCCTGGATAGGCAGAACTAATATTGTCAAAATGACCACACTACCGAAAGCATTACACAAATTTAATGCAATTCCTATTAAAATCCCAATGACATTCTTCATAGAACTAGGAAAGGCAATCATGAAATTCATCTGAAAATAAAATAAGAGACACTGAATAGTCAAAGTAATCCTTAGAAAGAAAAGTGAAGCAGAAAGCATCACAATACCAGACCTCAAACTATACTCAACTATAACAATAAAAGCAGCATGGTATTGGCACTAAAATAGACATATAGACCAATTGGTAAGACTACCTGTAAGACACAGAGACAAACCCACATAAATACAGTTATCTTATACTATACAAAGATGCCAAAATCATTCACTGGAGAAAAGAGAGCCTATTCAACAAATAGTGCTAGGAAAAATGAAAAGTCACATGTAACACAATGAAATTAAACCTTTGTCTCTCACCCTGCATGAAACTCAACTCAAAGTGGATCAAAGACCTTGCCACAACTAGAAGAAAAAGTAGGCCCAATCCTTCACCTTCACTTGTCAGCATAGAATCTGACTTCCTTAACAAGATGCTAAAGTGCATGAAATTGATCAAGAATCAATAGACAGTATGGATTCTAAATAAATGCCAATTTATCTCATAAAAATATCGCATTTTTAATCAAGAGTATAGTTTTGGGTTATTAGCTAAAAACTTGAATAAGCTTTAGTGAGTATCAGCTATGCATTTTGTGCCTGTCCTAAATAGAGAGTAAGTTACAATTTCATTTACTGCTTTTCAGTACTATGCAACCTGCATGACCACAAAATTTATCATTCGTACCTCATATTTTTTTAGAACAAATTAATGTTAACCAGAAAGCATGTTCAGGTAATAAAATTAAAATTTCAATTCCTGCTTAACATGGATGAAACTAGAGAACATCCTGTTAAGCAAGATAAGCTAGAATCAGAAAGTCAAGGTCCTTTTTTCCATCCTATGGGGAAGGTAGAACAAAATTATAAAATTATAAAAATGGAGGATCTCATGAAAAGAGAAGGGAGACCACTAGGGTAGAGGAAGGTGGGGAGTAAGGAGAGGAAACAGGGTAGGAAAAGGAGATGTATTAGAGAATGAAATTTCATCAATTGTATCACATGCATGTATGGATATGCCACTATATAATCCACTAATCTATATAATCATGCAACAATAATTTTTTAAAAGATCAATATGTGTTATCTTTCTGTTAAAATTCTCTCCCTTCTCCCCCTCTTCTTTTTTCAACTTCCTGTCTGCTTTATCTGTTCTTCAATCATAAGGTAAAATATATAATGAGAAATACTGAAGCAAGAGCAAAATGTTGAGCCCATTCTGGAAACGAGGGAAACAGGGAAGTTGTTTAGTCTTCTACCTCCTTCCCAAACCTGGATCGATCTCACAAGAAAAAGGGAGAAGTGCATACAGCCTAAGCAATGAGCACTGTCTGCTTCATTTAGAACTGGGCCTGAAAGAGTGATAAGAATCACCAAACTTCTCCCCATGCCAACTCCCCAGAGACTGTTGTCTTAGCTGCTTTATCTTATGTGGTTCTCACAAAATAGCCAAGAATGGTTGCTTTGTAAAGAGATGATGTTTCACTAGTTCAGAGTTCATGATATGGTAGCCCTTGCAACTGACATTTGATAAGGGTCATCACAACATGGTGAGTGGCATCATAGTGGGAGGACACACATGGGTTAGAAATGAAATGAACAGAAACATGGGGAGGGACAGGTCTTGCTCTATTTTATAACAACCCACATTCACAGGAACAAATGGGGACCCATGAGTACATTTTTCCCTTCCGAAGTCATTGTCCCCAGTGACCCTATTACCTCACCCTGGCCCCACTTCTTATGGTTTCTATCACCTGAGAACTGCCACACTGAGGACCGAGCCTCCAGGCTATGAACCTATGGAGGATAAACCACATCCACATCACCACATGCTCCAGCAATGTTACATTGAAAGAACAGGATGTCCCAGTGTGCAACAAGAGTGCATGTGGGGGTGGAGGAGGGTACTCTCAGAAGTCACTGGAAGCAGCCAGAGTTCCCATGCCAGACCTCTGTGATGTTACAGTTCATACTTCTTTCCTTCCTTATCATTGTCATTGTACTCTGGGTGGCAACCTAACACAACTAACAGTAGGTTCTCATTTCCATGAGAAACAGGCAGAGCCATGCCACTCTCTCGGGATGCATGCCACCTGCCCAACCTCAAGTTGAAAATGCTTGGATTAGACCAAGTCTTTTTGGGCCTCCATCACTGTGCTGCTCATGAATATCAGCGGAGCTTTCTTCCCTTACCCAAGATTCTCCCATGGAAGCTGTCAGGCTTCTTACAAAGAAATAGAAGAGAATATAGACAATGATAGTGAAGAGACAGGGAAGTGGGGACAGAGGGTCAGGAAGGAAAGAAGGGAGCCTGGTATCCCTGAACATCTCAGAGCCTGGCATCATATATCGAGGTAAGTCCTCAGAAACGTGGGAGAAGGAGTGGTATCCCAAGGGCTGATGCCTACAGGGGTGATTTCTAAAGTGCGAAGCCCACCTATGGGCTCAGGATCCCTGCCTCCATGTCATCATGACTTAGGCCCTGTCACTTCATTTCCCAAGCCACTGAGGTGTGGAAAAATTAAAAAACATCCTGGAGGACTTTGGTGGTTTTAGAAGGAAGGACTTGGCATGCTGGCAAACCACACAGTTCATTCTGCCTTCTTTACATTTCACACATGACATCAAGCAGTGATCATTATTCCAAAGGGTCGAGCTCTGTAGAGGGCTCTTCTGGCAGGGACCCTTCTTCTCTTTGACTGCCAGTCCATCTAAGTTGGGAACTCTTCTGGAGGGAAACCCTCCTCTCTGAGACTGCCAGTCCATCTGAATGGTGAACTTGCTTTACAGGGACTGGGATTTCCCACCTCTTCCCCAGGCTTCTAGTTACTCATTGATGCTATGGGGCTGCCCTGAGCAGCCCCATGATGGACAGGCCTCCTGCCACTGCCCCAAATTCTTCTCATTCCAGGCTCCATTGAGCAGAATCCCAGGACAGCATACACAGCACGGATGTATGGGAGGCCATTTCCCATGCCCTGGTGCCCCACGTACAGTTTTCACCACCTACCCCGGACCTTCCACTGTCCCTCTTGTAGTATCTGTGGGAGGTGAGTACTCCTCCTCCCTGGTCACTCACAGTCCTATTAAGGGGCACCTGGCCAGGACTGGGAACTTCACAGCATAAGTGGGCCAGGGGTGGGTATGAGACTATCTTCCCAGACTGCTCAAAGTGGTTCTTAGCCACTCTTGGTCACGTATGTCAGTTATTGCCTCTATGTCTTCACCTGTCCTGAGAAGCTGGCTTTGTTTGCACAGGTGCTGCCATGCAAAGGGCATCACATCTGTGTGAGTCTAGTAGAGTCAGCGGGAGGAAAGGCAGCCCCTGTCCCATCCTGTGGATCACTGTTACTAGATACCCAGACCCTAGGCCAGCTTCTGCCCTGTTCCAGAAATCTTTACCTATCTTCCTCTGGGTGTCCAAGTTGAAGGATTTCCTAGGATATGAGTGCATGTGTTTCTAAGTGCAGAAGGCTGGCTGCGCGAGGGAGTTCGTCACATCCTTAGTAGTATCTGAGAATATAAAGGCTCAGAGTTATTCTATATCCTGTTCAAAGCGACATCAGGCTGGTCTTTTCTCTAAGGAGAAGTGACATATTGAGCCATGGAGTCCTAACTATGCTCTAACCATGGAATTGCCAGGTAGGACCAAGAGCAGGTCACATAGGGGGCCAGGTTGTGAGAGGTCTGAGCCTTTGCAGGTGATGGAGGCCAGGCCAGATAAACCCTCTGCTTCCCTAGGACTTTGACCACCACTGCATGTGGGTCAACAACTGTGTGGGTCCCTGTAACACTAGAATCTTCATGCTGCTGCTGGCATCCTTTTGTTTATATCTTACTGCCCTGCTGGTGACCTGTGTGGCCGTCCTTGTATGTATCAGAGACCTGCCATTCTCCTGGGACTAAGTCATGGCGTATCCACACAGTGCCAAGGACCCACATTGGAAGAGCATGGTGGTGGGGAGGCAAGGGTGGACAGTCCAGGGGCAGGGTCAATGAGGGCTGAGCTGATGTGGGTGGTGTCAGAGGGAAAAGCCCCACTGGGAGGACATGTCAAGGACATGATGACGGGTTGTGGGGTCAGGGAGATAGGTGGGTAGAGTGGATTGTGGGTCTAAGAATCTAGCAGAGCCAGACAAAGGGTAATGGAAATAAAAAAGGGCCTGGCAGGAGGAAAGCATGGCTGAGTGAGTTTTCCCTTGGGTGTACTGGACTAAGAGTCCAGTCCACGAAGGAAGTGTAGGTGGGTGGGGGTCTATGAGTGTGGGGCCAGGGAGGTCAAAGTGGGCTAGAGGGGTGGGGCCATGGAGGAACTGTGGGTCTGCTTGGCTTCTTAACCCTTGCACAGCTTCCTAGTGGCTCTACCCACCATCTGCGCCCTTTTTCCACTCATCTTGGGGCTGCTGTTGCAGGCCATGATGGTGAGCACTGCCAGGGGTCCCTGTGGGTTGCAGGTAAGTGGTGCCCAGTATTTGTGCCACACAACCTGGCTGTATGGAGGCATCTTGCATGTCCCAGATTTGGCACTTCTTTGAGTTCTGCATAGCCCTTGGCCCTCATTAGTCCATCCAGACCCACCTCTTTAAATGCAGCTCAAATCTGTCCTCCCCCTAAAGCTCCATGGTCTTTCTCCCTCCTGGGTGCATTATTTGGAGAACCTACCTTGTGCTAGGGAGTGTGCTATTTGACAGATGGTTTTAGAGGTAAGTGCATCCCACATTGTGTGGATAAGCAACCTGCAATCAGAATAACATAGGGAGACACCCAGTACACTCCTAGAAGGGCTCAGTCTGAGTGGTGCAGCAGACTGGAAGAAATAGTTTGGTAAGGTCTTCACTGTAGAGTAGGACAGGGCCCTCCACATGTCCTATGTGTGATTTGGAGAGGCAGAGGACAGGAGGGCATTGGCTATGAGAGGAACCCCCGTGCAAAAGGGTAAGAAAGTAGGATGTGAATGGATGGATGAAGATAAGGATCTAATTCAAGCACAAAGTGGCAAGGGCTATGAAATTGATACCAAGTGTGGGGAGTCAATATTTAAAAGGCTCAGGATTTCAAACATGGAATTTAGTTTGGATGAAGTTAAACCTGGGAGCCATGGTAGGATTTTTTTTTTTTTTTCAAAGTCTTTTGCTGAAAATTTACACACAGTAAAATTCACCCTTTGTTGTCTACAGTCAGGGATTTTGACAAATGGATAAATCCTGCACTTGCCACCATGATTCGAGTTGGACCAATTGCATTGCCCCAGGAAATTATTTCTTTATCTTTTGTTGTCAATTTCTTTTCCTGCATCCATCTAATTTTTCTTTGTCCAGAAGAGTTATAAATGGAGTCTTTGCCTTTTCAGTCTGACTTCATCCATTTAGCACAATGCATTTGAGATTTATCCATATTTTGCTCAGATTTGTAGCTTCTTTCTTTTTTTCTTTTTTTTTTTTTTTTTTTGTTTCTCAGTAGTACTATATGGATAACCTACAGATTATTTTTATATTCTCCAATTAAAGGATTTCTACACTGTATCTATTTTTCTGCTATTATTTCTTTTACTTTGTTTTGCATTGTTGGTACCAGGGATTGATCCCAGGATCCTTAAACACCTAGTTACATGCCAGACCTTTCTATTTTTTAAATTTTGAAACAAGGTGGAGCTAAGTTGCTAAGGTTTGCCTGGAACTTGCCATCCTTCTGCCACAGTCCTCCTAGTCTCTGGGATTTCAGGCAGGCACCACCATGCCCAGCTTGACTGAAGTATGTTTGATGCCCTGAAATATTTCTGGCTGGGGGTGTAGTTGAGTGGCAGAGCATGTGATTATCATGTGCAAGGCCCTGGGTTGTTTAACCCCTTGCACACAAAGAAAAGCAATCGGAATAAATGAGTGAACCATCAAACAAAAGAATCAACATTTGATGGGATAGAAGAAAAGAGAGAAAGGAAGACAGGCAAGCCTGATGCCCTGATCCTCACTGAAAGAAGGAGAAAGAGAAACAGCAGGATGTTGAGCAGAAGACGGAGCAAGAAGAAGATGCTACTTGATTTTGGTACTGTGGAGTGTGTGCGTGTTTGAGACAGAGATTTGGAGCAGGAGCCCCAGGAGTGGAGGCAGTGAGAAAAACTGGTCTTTGTGCTTCAGAGCTGTTGGATTCAGAGCTGTGTTTGATAGAGATCCATGTAGGGAGAGCAAGGTATTCATGTTTAGTTGAGTTTTAAAAATTTATTATCATTCCTTTAAGGACATTTCTATACCTTTTATACACTCAACATTTACTTTATAAACTAATGAAAATTTCTCTAAATTTAAAAATTTTGTAAATCTTTTATAATTATCTGTCACTAATTAATTAATTTGTTCTGGTACTAGGGATCAACCCAGGGGTGCTTTAGCAATAAATCTATATCTTCAATCCTTTTTATATTTTATTTTGAGATAGCATCTCACTAAGTTGCTGTGGGCCTTGGTAAGGTGCTGAGGCTGAGGCCGACTTTGAACTTGGAATCCTCCTGCCTCAGGCTCCCAATCCACCAAGATTACAGACCTTGGCCAATGCACGTGGCAGGATACTGGTTCTTCAAGGGTTTGAGCACCTTTAAGGAGGCAGAACCTCATAAAGTACTATGGTTTGTGTTGTTTTTTGGACATGGTGGGATATTCCAGAGCTCTCTTGATGTGGAATCCAAGTTCCTTCTAGTGAAGAATAGTTTTAAAGAGCAGAGTCTTCATGCCTGGATCATGGGAGAGTTCAGTGTTGATGGAGGTGCTGCTGGGCCATGTCTCATTGTGACAGAATATTTGCGAGCCAAAGTTCTTGAAACTGGAGTGATGGTCATCCTGGTCTAATGGAGAGAGGGGGAGAGCCTGATAGATGGAGTGGGTTGGGAAGAGATAGTAGACTAATGGAGGGGAGAAGGAAGTCAGTGTCCAGGGAAGGACTTGACCTTTGAGCTTGACCTTTTCTACTTTGCCTACTGAAGGCCTTCAGCCATGTTCTGGGCCATGTGATTTTTGACTGATTGCCCATCCCCACTGCCACCGTTTTCCCAGATAGCTAAATTCAGTGAAGTCACATTTTTTAGGAAAGCATGAGGAGTGGGAAAGTGAAGTGGGAGTGGGTGGTGACACTGTCTCCGGAGCAGTTGAGCAGCACAAGGAAGATCTTATAAGGTATCTGAAAGGACGCTGTAGAAGGACATGGGTGGCCAATGGAGACAGAGCAAGGATGCTGCGAAGGAAGGTCAAGGTGCTGAGGGAGTCCTGAGGAGGCAGGAGAGGGGGCTGCAGTGTCAGGACTCCTCTGGGGAGAGCTGCTCACAACTGGGTTGAGGGAGGTCCCTCTTCCACAAAGCCAGGGAAAGCAGGAGGCCCTGGTCACTCTTGGGCTTCTCTTCCTATGAGTCTTATTACAGGCCTGGTTTGAGCTCTGGCTTTGGCGACCAACTTAAGGAGGGTCATTGGAGGATGGCCTTGCCCAGTGCAGCTGGATCTGACCTCCTCCTCCCATCCCCAACTCTCCAGGGCCAATTCCTTCAGGGGACAACACCCTCTGCACACCACTGGGACCCAAGTGAGTTGGTAAATCAGAGGCTCAAGTGGTGGACCCTGGGGCTGGTGGGGTGGGTGAGGCTGGATATTCTTTCCCAGTCCCTTACCCTAGCTCCCAGGTCGTGACCCTCAATGTTCCTTTCCTTTGGGGTTTTTTCCAGGGCACTCTGGGAACTTCTGGGAAATTCCTTCTTTTGCCTTTCTAGATTCTTGACCCAAGACATGGGGTAGAGGGGAACTGTAGCCTGGAAGTGGCTCTTGGATGAACGCCCTGGGCTCTGTGCTTTCTACGTTGAGGGTTGAAGGTGGTCAGGGAGACCAGGAAAGCTGGGTAGGGACCCATTGCATTTGGTCTGTCACTACCCAGGTACATGTTGGATGTTGTGTGGCTCCAGAGGGAGGAGGGAACAGAGTGGGAGCCAATGGAGGCCTGAGTTCTCCAAGGTACAACCCAGCACACCATCGCACAGACCTCCCTGCATCCAACTCTCAAACTATAGTTTTCAATACAGGTGGACAAGGTACCCCAGGGAGTGGTGAGGCTGTAGCCATCTAGCAGGTGAGCAGTAGTGGGTGTGCACTGAGAGAGGGGTGTCATTCGTTGGGTAAGCCCGTGATGCGAGGCTGGCCCTGAAGCTGATGCACTTGGAGCTTAAGGAGTGGGATTATGGACCTGAAGTCTGCAGGGTCCAGGTCACAGGGCTTCAGAGCAAAACCAGGTATTGCTGGAGAGACAAAGAGAAAAGACTGCATGGCTAACTAGCTGATTGGGCTTGGGCTAGTCCCTTGCTTTTCTGGGCCTCAGTTTCCTCAGCTATTAATGAGGACTGAGACTAGTCCACTAATTTAAAATGTTTTACAGGCGATTCTTTTTTAATGGAAAATTTTATTTTAAATCCTACGTGAAAGTATGGAATAGAGCATGAGCCGTGCAGTGGGTCATGTAACCCATGGTGCACCCCAAGAATCCTTTTAGTGACTTGTGATTCCACTCCTCTTTTATGTCTTGCCTCCAGGGACCCAGGGATTTGACTGTTTGCTTTGGGGTGGAATTAACAAAGAGTCCCCATGTACTGACTCTGTGTTTATCTTCCCATTAGCCCAGTGCTGCAGTGGAAGGCCCCCAGCAGAGGCTTGGCCTCCTATCCACCCCTCCCAGTAATGTGTGAACTTACATGCGATGCCAGGATGTGAGTCCCACTTGGAGCCCTCTCGGGCCCGAGCATCCCCACTCACCTTTTCAGAGTCCATGACCCCCATGACTCTCCTGTCCACATAAATGTGCTTTTTCTTGCTGCTTCCTGACTTCAGCCTGTCTTTTCTATGTTCAAAGAAGTGTGTTTCTTAGGGGTGTGTGGTAGGCTCTGAGGGGCTGGATAGATGCCACCTGTATGGGAAGAGCATTGCTCTCTGGACACCCAAGCTCAGGAACTGACACTCTCTGCCTCTTTGATCTTGGGCAAGACACTTAGCATTTCTCTCTTCTTCAAAATGTGGCAACTGTAAAAATTACAGCAACTGACCTGGCTGGCTCCCCAGCAAAGGCTGGAGATAAGAGGTGAGGAAACCCACCATCCAAAATAATACCAAGTGCACGTCAAACTATTGTACAAAATAGAAAGGGAATTTACTTATTATTAGTTCTAGTTGTGTGTGCATGTGTCTATTCATTAGGATCGTATATGTGAAAGAGAGAGAGAGAGAGAGAGATTATTTGTAGTACTGGGGATGGAATAAAATCCAGGGCCTTATGCATGGTAGGAAAGCACTCTACCACTAAGCTTTATCCCCAGTCCTTTTTATTTTGAGGCATGTCTCACTCAATTGACCAGGCTGGCTCCAACTTGTGATCCTCCTGTCTCAGCCTCCCATGTAGCCTCCCAAGATATTACAGTTCACTGCCATACCGGCTTAGAGATTTCTATATACAAGAGCTTACAAACTGCAAATAAATAGTGCTTCCTCTTTCTCAAGTGGACATTTAATGTTTTTTCTTTCCTAACCTTGGTGTCTGTAACTCTTAATAAATATATTAGATTGTTTATAAATGCCCTTCATGAGGTGTTGAGCAAGTTTCATTTTATCTTTGTTTTCTTTGAGTGTGTATTTCTTTTTGGTGATAGAAAGATCTTAGATTTGTCAAATGGCTTTTCCACATCAATGATTGTGTTTTTAATTTCATATTAATGTGGTTTACAACATAATTGCCATTATTCCAAATTTTAATGTTTAAAAATTATCACATGACTGACTAGTTCCAAGACACGAAGATACTGTGTTCAAGAAACCGTGGGGAAAATCACTTTATAAACTAACTACATCGTATGTGATAAGATGGGGCATTATAATATACAACCTTTCTACACATAGTAGTTAGCTGCAAGAAACCATTCTCAGCTTAGAAAAATGATATTATAGATTTCAATGTAAACTACTAGTAAACATCCAACTCTTTTGTGTGGCAATATCTTAGGTCTGTTTTCACACTCTTGCACCCGAGCTTGAGTTATGAAGTCTGGAGTGCCTTTCTGTAATCACAGGTGTGATTACCAATTTTGTCAATTCTTGCAATCATCTGATGAGATTGTCTGAAATATATCTTGCATTCACTGCAGGACCATGTGCCGAGCAAGGTGAGGTCCTGCCTGATATTGGAATCAGTGTTAGCCTTCTCTCCAGTTCCCAGTTTGTGATAATGTGGTTTTCTACCTCTTTCACAAACCTGGAGCTCTGTCACAAGAGGAAGGGAGAAGTGCATATAGCCTAAGCAATGAGCTATCTGCATCATGTAGAATGGGGCCTAAAAGAGTGATAAGAATCACCATCTTCTCCCAAAGCCAACTCCCCAGAGACTGTTGTCTTAGCTGCTTTCTCTTATTTGTTCTCACAAAAGAGCCAAGAGTGGTTGCTTTGTAAAGACATGATGTTTTACTAGTTCAGAGTTCATGATATGCAGCCCCTGGAACTGACATTTGATAAGGGTCATCACAACACTGGGACTGGCATCATGGTGGGAGAACATGCAAGGGGTAGAGATAGCCTGATAAGAATCCTAGGGAGGAGCCAATCTTCCTCTATTTAGAACAACCCACTCTCACAGGAACTTCTTGGGGCCCATGAAAAGTACTTCACTCCCTTCCCAGGGCATCATCCCCAGGGACCCTATTACCTCACGCTAGGGCCCACATCTTACAGGTTCTACCACCTCAACACTGCCACACTGAGGTTCACGCGTCCAGCGTAAGACCCTTTGGAGGACAAACCACATCCACATTATCACCCACTCCAACAGAGCCAACATGGACAGATCAGGATATCCAGTGTGCAACAGGTGTGTTTGTGGGGCGGGGGGAAGGTGCTCGCAGAAGGCACTGGAAGCAGCCAGAGCACCCATGCCACCACCTCTGTGATGTCACACTTGATACTTCTTTCCTTCCCTACCGTTGTCATGACACTCTGGATGGGAACCTAACACAGATTACACTTGGCTCTCATTTTCCAAGAGAATCGGCATACCCATGCCACACTCTCAGGAAATGGTGCCTGGTGGTCAACCTCGAGTTGACTGTTCTTGGTTTCGACCAAGTCTATTTGCCTCATGTGTCATCATGATGCTCGTGATCATGAGCAGCGCTTTCTTCGCCTACCCGTGAGTCTCCCATGGAAGCTCTCAGGTTTAGACAATGATAGTGAAGAGGCAGGGAAGTGGGGACAGAGGGTCAGGAGGGAAAGAAGAATATACAGTTAGCAGCTCAGAGGTCTAGAGTGCCTGAGGCATCTAGGGAACTGTGGGTGGCTGGGAATGCTGGTGACGTTAGCTGGAGTCTCCATGCTGTGTCTCTAGCCTGGATATTTACCCCTGCCCTTAAGTTCTGTGAGTCCGACCTCATGTGAGCCAGGCCTCGTGGAGAGCTCTGGGTTGGCCCAGACTAGAAGTGAGTCTGATTCTGGTTTCAGATGCCGATGGCTGGTGGGCAATGGGGAGTGGGCCTTTGCCCTGGTCACCGGCCCGCTCTTCCTTATGAGCCTCTGGAGCCTGTTTCGATTGAACATCTCGGACCCGGGCATCATACATCGAGGTAAGTCCTCAGAAACCTGGGAGAGGGAGTAGTACCCCAAGGGCTGATGCACGCAGGAGCGATTTCTAAAGTGTGAAGCCCACCTATGGGCTCAGGATCCCTGCCTCCATGTCATCATGACTTAGGCCCTGGCACTTCATTTCCCAAACAACTGAGGTATGAGAAAAGAGAATCCTGGAGGTTTCCCAGTTACTTTAGAAGGGAGGACTGGGTAGGCTGGCAAGAGAGGCCAGCGGGCTCTTCCAAAGCACAGTTCACTCTTGCTCCTTCCCATTTCACACACGACATCCAGCACTGATCACTCTTCCCAAGGGTGGAGCTCTACAGAGAGCTCTTCTGGCTGGAAAGCCCTTCTCTTTGACTGCCAGCCCATCTGAGTGGTCAGCTTGCTCATCATGGACCGGGATTCCCCAGGACACCTCCTCCCTACCCTTCTTGCCCAGTGATGCTATGGGGCTGCTCCAAGCAGCAGTGAGAGAAGGGCCTCCTGACACTAGCCCAACCTCTTCCCATTGCAGGCTCCTTAGAGCAGGACTCGGAAGCAGGACACACTGCCTGGATGCACAGCCACGCATACCAGATGCCCTGGTGTCACCAGTGCAATTTCCACCGCCCACCTCCCACCCTCCACTGTGCGACCTGTAATATCTGCGTGGAGGTGAGTTCTCCTCATCCCTGTCCACTCACCAACCCAGCCTTGGGCACCTGGCAAGGACTGGGAACCTCACAGCATAAGTGGGTGGGTATGAGACTGTCTTCTCAGACTGCTCAGGATGGATCTTTGCCATGCTTGGTCACTCATATGTGTTATCACCTTTGTGTCTGCACCTGTCCTGAGAGGCAGTCCTTCTTTGCACAGGTGGTGACATGTGAAGGGCATCACAACTGTGCTGAGCCTGGTGGAGTCAGGGGAGGAATATATGTCCCTGTCCCATCCCCTGCCTTCTGACACTAGATACACAGACCGTAGGCCAGGTGTTTCCCTGCTCTGGGGATCTTTGCTTGTATTCCTCTGGGTGTCCAAGTTGGAGGGATTCCTGGGTGCTGAGTGCTATTCTCTCATGTGCACCCTGCAAGGCCTTCCAAGTGCAGAGGGCTGGCTGGGTAAGGGAGTTCTTTATATCCTTATCCAGAATGGGAGAAAAGAGGTACAGAGTTATCAATGGAAATGCCAGGTTCTGCCTGGAGTTGGGAGCCCGTGTGTAGGGCCAAGAGCATGTGGCCCAGAATTTGGGGGGACCTGAGCATTTGGGGGCGATGGAGGCCAGGCCAGGTAGACCCTGGACACCTGCCTCCTCTCCCCTAGGAGTTTGACCATCACTCGAGGTGGGTAAACAACTGCATTGGGCATCGGAACTTCCGGCCGTTCCTGCTCCTCCTGGTGTCCCTGTGTCTCTACCTGGTTGCTCTGATAGTGACCTGCATCATCTTCGTGGTGCAAACCACTGACATGGCACTGTCCTTGGACAAAATCGTGGCGTATCCACACAGTCCCAAGGGCCCACAAAGGGAACTCCTCATGCTGTGGAGAGGGAGGGCCAGACAGCCAAGAGGCGGGTGGCGGAGAGCAGGCTGATGTGGGCGAGGCTAGAGGGAAAAGCCCCTTGGGAGGACCTTTCAAGGCCATGTTGAAGGTGGGTGTGGTCAGGGAGACAGGCGGGGTGGGATGGACGATGGAGTTAAGACTCTGGCAGGACCTGAGGGGTAATGCAGGTAGAAACGGGATAGGCAAGAGGACGGGCCGGTGGAGTGAGGTTCTGTCTGGGTGTACTGGACGAACTGTCCAGTCCAGGAAGGACGATTCGGTGGGCGGGGCTCCATGAGGGCGGAGCCACTGGGCAGAGTCAGGCCAAGGGGCGGGGCCAGTGAGGTTTTGTCCCAGGGCTTGGCTTCTTAACCCGTGCACAGCATCATCGTGGCTGTATTGGCCACTGGCGCCCTGCTGCCTGTCATCTTCGAGCTCCTGGTCCAGGCTGTAGCCGTGAGCACCGCCAGGCGCCTCTATGAGGTCCAGGTAAGCAGGCCTGAGTGCTGTGCCGGATACCCCACTGGGCTGAGAGGCACATAACTGGAAAATGGCAAGGAACCTGAAGGTGTTCTGTTGAGGGAATGATGAGGATAAGGCTCTCATTCAAGCTCCAGGTTGCACCGGCAATGAAGTTGATTCTGTGGGTCAAGAGTAAAAATGGCCCAGAAAGTTCAAGTGTGTGATTATTTTGGTTGAAGTTAAAAATCTGGGACCAGTGTAGGGTTTTGGTAAAAAGTCTTCTATTGAGGAGTAATATACACACAGTAAAATTCACCCTATTTGTTCTATGGTCAGGGATTTCGACAAATAGATACCATCCTGCACTGTCCACCGTGATTAAGGTTAGACCCGTTTCATTGCCCAGAATGTCCTCTCATCATCTTCGGTTGCCAGATTCTCTCTCAAGTCCTTCTGATTTTCCTTTTTCCAGAATCACCATATAAAGAGTCTTTTCCTTCTCAGTCTGGATATTGTACGGGTGGCCTACAGATTATGGACACATTTCCAGTGGATGGATTCTAATTTTGCAACTAGTTTTTCCATACTTTCTTTGTTTTATTTTGTTTGGTTTGGTCTGTATTGAATCCAGCAGTGCTTAACCAATGAGCTACATCCCCAGACCCATGGCCCTGTTTGTTTGTTTTTTAATTTTATTTTTTTTATTTTTATTTTTTTTGTTTTCCTTTTGGAGTCAGGGTTTCACTAAGGTCTTTAGGTCTGGCTAAGTTGCTAAAGCTGGCTTTGAACTTGCATTACTCCTCCTCAGCCTCACAAACTTCTCGGATTCACCATGTGGGCCATTGTGCCCAGCAAGTTTCTCACACTTACAAAGAAGCTGCTAAAACCATTCCTGTACAGTCATCTTAGTGTAAGTTTCCATTTATCTTGGGATAATTCATAGGAGTGCCATTGCTGAGTCATAAGGTAACTAACTATGTGTGGAACTTTATACGAAATTCCCAAATCTTTTTTCCAAAAACACTGCACAATTCCTAATTTCTACCAGCAATGTTTGAGAATTTGCTCCATAGCCTCACGAGCACTTGATGCTGTCATTTGTTGTCATTTTGCTTTGCACTTCATTGTGGCCTAATAAATGAGCAGTGGTATGTCATTGGTGCCCCAGTGCGTACTGTCCTAATGAGTGATGATGCTGAGCATATTTTCAAGTCATATTGGCCCTCGGTATATCTTGATAAAGTGTTTGCGCCAATCTTTGGCCAATCAAAACAAAGAAACAAAACCATGGTTTCCTTATCGAGATTCAAGAGTTCTCTATGCTGGAATCATATCTATATTTTGCAGATCTTTTCTTGCAGTCTGTGCCTCATTTCATTTTCTTCATAGCATCTTCCAAAGATCAGGGGTTCTTAGTGGTGGAGTTTTTCCAGGACCAGGATGGAATCAGGGTGCTCTACAGCTAAGATTCTCCTCTGGCATTTTTTGTTGTTGTCCATTCCACGTGGAAAATTATATCACTGTGAAGCATAGTTTCATTACTTTTGTTCCCATTTGTGTGTCTTCATTTCTTTTTGTTTTCAGCATGGACTAGGAATGATAGGAGTGGGCATCTTTGCCATTGGATTCCTCTAGTATGATAATTACTTGAGTAAAGGTTCCTACAGGAAGGCTGGTGGGCAGCATCAATGGGGGAGGTGGGAGCTGCAGATCCAAAGACAGCTGAAAATGCAGAGGAGACTCTTGGCTCATCACCTCCCAGCCTTTTTGTCACCACCCCACCACAGCCATAATTGGCTCCCCTCCCATCTGTGGCTCCTCTGATGAGCCCTTACTCAGGCAGCCTGTGGTCTGCCTGTCGTCTTCTCTCTCCAGCTTCAGGCCATCATTTAGTTTTCCTGGCAGCCTTTTCCCTTCCTCCATCCTGTGGTTCTTCCAGACCCAGGTCAGGTCATAGGCCTCCTCTGCTCAGATAAGGTCCTCCAAGTGCAGGATCCCAGTCTCTAGGGAAATGTGGTCTGCACTCTGGATTCACCAGACAGGGCTCTCCCCCATTGCTGGCAGCACCTGTGCAGGCATCATTACATGCAGCCACTTCCATGCAGCTCCTCCTGGAGCCAATTGCTTGGTGATTGGTAGCAAGGACTCTGGAGCCAGATCGCAGAATTCCATGTCTCACCTCTACAACATACCATCAGGGAGATTATGAACATGTTAACTAGCCATTTGTTCACTCAGTTTTGTTTTCTATTACCAGGGAAGCGTGGTTTAATATTCCAAAGAAACAGAACAGTGGCTGGTACCAGAAAGTGCCCTATGAGTTGTTGTTACAATGACTACCATTTCTTCCCGTGATCATTTACACATGTTTGTGCCTCATCTTAAAAGCCAAGCAAGCTCCACCGTTAATATCCCACCCCTGGAATCCACCTGGTGTATCCTCCGTGCCTTATTCCCTGAAAGACTTGACCTCTCTCACTAACTTCACCCTTCACTTCCTTGTCCATGTCAGCTCAGCCCCTGCCCTTGCAGTGAGGCTGATTCTACCATCAATGGCCAAAGCAGCAGAAATTCTTCATGCTGGTCTTTGTGGGTTAGAAAAAGCCTCTGAAATGAGAAGTAGCCAAGCGAGAACCCTATTATGTGTCTAATTGCTTACACTCTGGGCTTCTCCTCTGCATGTAGCTGGGTGCTGTGGGCTGTGGTTGCCTATGCTTTGCCCATGATACCCTCTCTGAGCTACCCTGGCCACTCCTCATAGTGCTCAAGGCCTCATGTTCCTGCTGGACTCTCCAACCTGAAGTAGGCTGGCCATGCTCATTGCAGTAGTTATCAACCCCCAGTGCAGTGACTGGACTTCATTTGTTGGCTAATGTGTATTAGACCTGGGACACTGTAGCACTGATATTCATCCCCAGTTCCTTCTGTTTCCACTATGAAACAGAGCATCACTCAGTTGCTAAGGTTGGTCCCAAACTTGTAATTCACCTACCTCATTAGCCACAGTGCTAGAATTACAGGTCTATGCCACCGTGCCTGGCTTTGCTGAGGCATCTTTGATGCCCTGAGATGAATCTGGCTGGGTGTGTATCTGAGAGGCAGAGCATGTGCTTAGCATGTGCAAGGCCCTGGTTCTTCAATCCCCAGCACACAAAGAATAGGAATCTGAAAACTGTGTGAACTAACAAACAAAAGAATCAACCTTTGGGGAGAGAAGAAAAGAAAGAAAGGAGCAGAGATAGTCCTGATTCCCTGATTTCCCCAGGATAAGTAGAAGAAGGAGAGGCAGCAGGAAGTTGGGAAGAAGATGGGGCAAGAAGAAGATGCGCCTTGATTTTGGTCCTGTGGAGTGGGGGGAAGTTTGAGACACAGGATTGGAACAAGAGCCCCAGGAGGTGAGCCAGTGATTATAACTGGTCTGGGTGCTTCAGAGCTGTTGGATTCTATTCCTGTCTGATAGGATTCCATGTGGGGAGAGGAAGGGATTCAGGTTTACTGCACTTTTCACAAAATGTAGTAATTATCATTCCTTTAAGGATTTTTCTGTACCACATATACAACTAACATTTTCTCTACTTTATACATTCCTAATCAAATATTATTACTCTAAATTTAAAATTTTTGTAAATGTTTTTAGACTCTGTAATTAAATATTCTCTTTCTTTTTCTAGTCTTAGTGTTTCAACCTAGGACTCCTTTATTATGGAAGCTACATCCCCAATGCTTGTTAAATTTTGTTTTGAAGGAGGGTCTCACTAAGTTTCTGAGGGCCTTTCTAAGTTTGTGAGGCTGGCCTTGAGTTTGTGATGCTTCTACCTCAGCTTCCCCAGTCACTGGGCTTACAGGTGTGATCCACTGCAGCATACTAGTTTCTTATGTGCTGTGAATCCTGTAAATCAGTCGGAACCTCATAGAGAACAATGATTCATGTTTCTTTCGGACCTGGTGGGATATTCTGGAGCTATCCTGATGTGTGGAATCCTTGTTCCTTCTAGTGCAGAATAGGGTTGAAAATGAGCATCTTCATGTGTGAGCCATGGGAGAGTTGGGGGTGGGGAGTGGTGCTGTTGGATTCCTTCGCATTGTGACTGAACACCTATAATTTAAATCCTTGAAGTTGGGGGGAGATTCATCGCAGTATGGGAGGAGGACAGGGCCAGGCTGATGGATGGAGTCGGGGGGAGAGGAAGAAGGAAGAGGGGAAGCCAGTCAGTGAGGAGCTGACCTTTGAGCTTCACCTTTACTCCTTTGTGTACTGAAGGCCTTCAGCCCAGACTCTGCTGGGCCATGTGATTTCTTACTAGGAAAATATACCTGGGCATCTCTGCTGCCACTGCCTTCCCAGATTGTGAAATTCACTGAAGGCACATGTTTAGGAACAGTGAGGGGTGGGAGAGGAAGTGGGAGCAGGGGTGACACTGACTGTGGAGCAGTTGAGCAGCAGAGGGAAAATCTTAAAAGGGATCTGGAAAGACCTGGTGGGAGGACAAGTGGGCCCCATGGAGACAGAGCAGGATTGCTGCCAGGAGAGGAGCAGGTGAGGAGGGAGCCCTGAGAAGGCAGGAGGTGGTGCAGGGTCAGCACTGTCAGGGAGAGCTGCTCACAAGTGGGAGGAGGGAGGGCTCTTCCCAGGGCTCTGGGAGGCAGGATCCCTGGGTCACTCTGGGCTTCCCTGCCTTGGATTCTCGCTCCAGGCCTGAGTTTAGCCCTGGCTCAGCTGACCACCTTAGGGAGGGTCACTGGGAGATGGCTGTGCCGAGTCCTGCCATTTCTGAACTCCTCTTCCCATCCCCTTCTCCCTTCAGGACAACAACCCATGCGACCAGGGTTGTATCAGAAACTGGCATGTCACCCTCTGCGCACCACTGGGGCCCAAGTAAGTTGGTAAACCAGAGGCTCAAGTGGTTGGACACTGGGGATGATGGGGTGAGTGAGGCTGGGTCTTCTTCCCTGGTCCCTTACCCCAGCTCCCTGGCCCTGATCCTCACTGTTCCCTTTTTAGGGTGTTTCCACCAGGGCAAAATGGAAGTCTCTGGAAATTTCCTCTTTATTGTTTTGTAGGTCCTAGCCCCAAGAAATGGGGTTGAGTGGAAACCCAGCCTGGATGGGAACCCTGGATGAGAGCCCTGGGCTCTGTGCTGTCCAAGCTGAGGGGTGAGGGTGGTCATGGAGAGTAGGACACGAGGATGCTGACCCCTTGCTTTTGTCCTATCATTGCCCAGGTACATGTCAGAAGTTGTGTTGCTCCAGCAAGACTCAGGATCCAAGTGGGAGCCGATGGTGGCCCTGCAGTCACCAACATTCTCCCCAGAACACCATCGCCCAGACCTCCCTGGGCCCAACTCTCAACCTGTGTCTTTTGACACATCTTATGAAGGAGCACCAGGGAGTGCAGTCATCTAGGTGAGGAGCAGTGGGTGTGCAGTGGACAGGGGTGTCTGTGGGCTGCACGTGTGTTGTTGGAGCCCTTGAGGTGGGGCTGGCCCTGCAGCTGAAGCACCTGGAGCTGAGGAGTGGGATTATGGATGTGAGGGTGCAGGTCCAGTCACAGGGCTTCAGAGCACACCCAGGTGTCCCTGAATAGACAGAGAGAAAAGACTGCTTGGCTAACTAACTGGGTGACCCTGGACTAGGTCCTTACCTTTCTGGGCCTCAGGTTCCTCCGATAGTTTTGGGAACTGAGACTAGTCCAGGAGTTTATAATGTTTTAAAGGAGATTCTTTGTTATTGGAAATTTTTACTTGGAGTCCCATGTGAAACACACGCAGTCGGGTATTAGTAGTAAAGTGGGATGGTAGCACATGGGCCCCCAAGTGCTCTTTTAGTCACTTGTGGTGCCAGCCCTCTTTCTGTCCTGTCTCAGGGGCTCAGGGCCGTGACTGTGAGCTGTGGGGTGGAGTTTAGTGAGAGCCCCATGTACTGACTCTTGTTTCTCTTCCCATCAGCCCAGTGCTGCAGTGGAAGGCCCACAGTGAGACCTGGTCTCCAGTTCTCCCCCTCCCAGTTGATGCCTGGTTATGGACATGCTGCCAGGATGTGAGCCTGACATGAGGCCTCTGAGGCCTGAGCCCCAACTCCCCTGTTGGGAGCACCCTGACCCCATGACTCTCCAACCCCCATAAATTTGTATTTGCTGATTCTATGGCTGCTCTGCCTGTCTGTTCTAGATTCAGAGAAATGTGTTTCCTGGGGAGGCTTTGAGGGGCTGGGACAAGTACCTCCTGGAAGGGAAGAGAGATGCTCTGTGGACACCCAAGCTCATGAGTCCACACTCTCTGGCTTTTTGCCCTTGGGCAAGACACTTAGCATTTCTTTCATCCTTAAAATGGCGTCAGTAATAATCACAGCATCTGACCTTGTGGCCTTCCTGGCAAGGGCTGGAGATGAGAGGAGAGAAAACCCACCAACCAGGATAGTATATAGCTTACCTCAAACTATTTCACAAAATAGAAAGGAACTCACATATTACTAATTCTAGTTGTGTGTGTGGACATAAGTATAGTACTTATGGGTGTGTGTATGTGTGTGTGTGTGTGTGTGTGTGTGTGTGTGTGTGTGTGTGTGTGAGAGAGAGAGAGAGAGAGAGAGAGAGAGAGGGTGAGAGAGAGAAAGAGGAGAGAGGGAGAGAGTTTGTGTGTGGTACATGGGATCAAAATCAAATCCAGGGCCTTATGCTTGGTAGGCAAGCACTCTACCACTGAACTACAACCCCAGCCCTATTTATTTTGAGGCATAGAATCACTAAATTGACAAGGCTGGCCTCCAACTTCTGATCCTCCTCTGTCTCAAGAGTCCCATGTAGCTTCCCAAGGTGTTATAGAAGGAGTTCAATTTTTCACTGGCTTAGGGAGTTCTATATGGAAGATCTCAGCATCTACAAACAGATAGTTTTTCCTGTTTGTTTTTTTTTGTTTTTTTTTTTTTTCTCCAGTGGATATTTAAACAATTTTTTCTTGCCTAATATCACTGCCTTTAACTTTTAATAAACTTGTTAGATATTTCATAAATGCCATACATCAGATTGTGGAAGTTTCCTTGTGTCTTTTTTTGTGTGTGTATGTGTTCCCTTTTCAGTCATGGAAAGGATTAGATTTTGTCAAAAATTTTTTCTGAGTTAAATGATTGTGTTGATTTTTTTTTACTTCACTATTAATGTGGTTTACAACATAATTATCATTATTCCAAATTTTAGTGTTTAATAACTGACTGGGTCCAAGAGAAGAAGACACTATGTTCAAGAAATTGTGGGGAAAATCACTTTATAATCTAACTACATATTGTGTGATAAGAATGTGTACTATAATATAAAACCTTTCTACACATAGTAGTTAGCTGCAAGAAACCATTCTCAGCTTAGGAAAATGGTGTTTAAGCTTTCAGTGTAAAGTACTAGCAAACTCCAACTCTTTTGTGGGGCAATATCTTATGTCTGTTTTCATTCTCTTCCAGCCCAGTGTCAGTTATGAGGTCTGGAGTGCCTTCCTGCAATCACAGGTGTGATTACCAATTTTGCCAATTCTTGCAATCATCTGATGAGATGTGGTCTGAAATATATCTTGCATTCATTGCAGGACCATGTGCCCAGCGAGGTGAGATCCTGCCTGATATTGGAATCAGCGCTGGCCATCTCTCCAGTTCCCAGTTTGTGATAATGTCTCAGACTATCACCTGTACAACGTTTTTTCATGGTGTGCACAGGGGATTTAACCCAGGGATGCTTTACCACTGAGTTTCATCCCCAGTCCTCTCTATTTTGTCCTTTCTATTTTGTCAAATTCTGTTTAAGTTGCTGAGGACCTGACTATATTGCGGATGCTTGCTTGAAACTTTGGTCCTCCTGTCTCAGCCTCAAGAGTTGCTGGAATCACAGGAGTGCACCACCATGCCCAGCTACACTCCATTTTTACCTGTTGAATCATTCTTGCATTCCTGGGATAACCAGGAATAACTGGGAGACCCAGTTGCAACTGGGTCTCCACTCATTTTTTTCTTTTGTTTGTTTTTTTTTTTTTTTGGTGGGGAGGTAGGGTTTTACCAGTTTACTGCTTCTGGCTTTGAACTTGTGATTTCCCTGCCTCAGCCTCCCAAACAGCTGGGATTACTGGTGTGCACCACTGACCCCATCACAAACAGCAATCTTTGAGAGAAAGGAAACATGTTTCCTTTTGGATAAGTACTCAAATTACTGCTATCCTTTCTAGGCTGTGGTACAGGTTAGGGACATAGCCAAACAGAGCCTAGCAACTTCCTTGAGTTAAGGAGGAGGAGACGAGAGTCAGGCAAGACCCGGTTTGTTAGCGATTGCAGGACAGTGAGAGAAGACACTTGCTCAGGAATAGAACTCCAGTGGTCTTCAGGGTCCTCTAGTGGTCTGCAGGGCACTTTCAGTCCTCACTAGAACACTGATTGAAGCTTATGGTGAAGAAACTTCCCAGGACTGGAAGAAACACAAAATATTCCAAGAAACACTGCTCAATGCTCACTCAGATTAGGAGCAGTGTGTACTTCTTAGTCAAATTGGAAAAGTACATAATTCTCCACATTGGCCTGAATATGGAGAGGAAGAAATGTTCCAGTAATGGCAATTAACAAGCAGTAGAATAAAGATTTCTCTGATTCATTCCAACAAACTACGTAGGTGAGACCAAAATTAAAGAATTCTGAACTTAAGAACTTTGTACAAAAATCTCAAGAAAATAAAACCACAATGCCTGAAAGTCAATAAAAGATTGCCAGGTATCTTCAAAAGTAGGCAGGCAGATAGTTTTCTTTGACTTAAGTTTTATTTAATGGGTTGGGTAAAGCGGGAAATCAAATATAAACCACATTTTCTCTATCAATTGACCCTAGAGAATGCTGTAATGGTCAGAGAAAAGGTTAAAATATGTTTGAATATTTTACCATTTTAAATCACTCTCTTCCTCTTTGAAAAACCTAGATTATTAGTATGGCCATAGAGGTGTAACATGATGTATTAATGTATTCTTTTACTGGAAAAACAAATTTAAAAGTTGAATGTCTTGCATTAGTTTCACCCACTCACAAGGTTGAATAAAAATCTTGTATATTTTTGTCTATCTACATTTACACTTTTAATTTTACTTAATAACTCATTCAGCATCAGAGAAAAATAGTGTAGTAAAGTTAATGAAAGTCCCATGGTTCACTTCACAGAAAAGAAGAAATACTAAAAAATTATGAAAACCTGTTCAAAATCTCTAGTAAATTGAGAAATGCAAATTAAGACTACACTAATATTCCTTCTCACTCCAGTCAGAATAGCAATTATCAAAATACAAGTAACAATATTGGTGAGGATGTGGGTGAAAACACAAAGTCATACATTGCTTGTGGGACTGTGAATTGGTGCAACCAGTACGGAAAGCAGTATGGAGATTCCTTAGAAAACTTGGAATGGAACCTGAGTTTGACAAAGCTATCCCACTCCTTGGTCTATACACAATGGACTCAAAAGGAGCATACTATAGTGATGCAGCCATATCAATGTTTATAGCACCTCAATTCACAAAATCCAAGGTATGGAACCAATATAGTTGCCCTTCAACAGATGAATGGGTTAAGAAATGTGGTACATGTATACAATGGTGTATTACTAAGGCATAAATGAGAATGAAATCATGGCATTTGCCAGTAAAGAATGAAACTGGAGAATATTATGCTAAGTGAAATAAGCCAGTACCCCAAAATCAAAGTTTGAATATTCTCCCTGATAGTTGGATGATAACCCATAAGAAGATTAGAAAAAGGAAGTATAGAATTTCATTGGGTTAAACAAAGGGGAATGATAGGAAGGGAGGAGGGACTGGGATAGGACAGACAGTAGAGTAAATCAGACCTAGCTTCCTTATCTCATATATGAATACACGACCAGTGTCACTCCACACCATGTTCAATCACAGGACTGGGATCATGTAATGGGTTCCACCCCATGTATGTATAATATGTCAAACTACACCCTACTGTCATGGATGTCTAAAATCAACAAATGAAACAAAAATTGAAATAAACCTAATCCATGCAATTGAAATTTTTCGAGGCATTAATTTATTTTTTTAGTAGTATATAGCCAGGTTTCCAAGAACCAACTATATTTTATTGAAATTTGTAACGGTTCTTCATCAAAAGAACTAAAACTCCTGCCAATTTATTGTAAACTATATTATAGCAATGAAAAAAAACCTTTATTTATTTAATCAGTATTATATTATTTGGATTTTTCTTAGGTGCTATTTTGAATGAATCATATTTTAGAGTTTACAACATTGTTTCAACTGTCCCCAATTTAAATATATGTGATTTAAAATGAGAAATACAAAAAAAAATTTTTAAACAAAGCAATTCTCATAAAGGTAAATGATGATATATTCCACAATTCAGTGCAGCACATGGATTTCCTAAAAGATTTATTTTATGGATAATAATAAAATTGTAAAACTATTCAGAGGGAGAGCTCAAAGAAACAACTGTGTGTCACACTATTTCATTTCATCATGGCGCACATAAAAGTTTCCAATCGTTGTCAACATTTAACATTTACTGATGTTTCATGGAGAACCTCTTATCAGAGATGAAAATAGACTATCATTTAAAATTGAATTATTGAAAGTTTTTAGTAAAGCCATTAGTTACCATTTGAAAAAGTGATGCAAGTTATTGAACAAAGCATAATACTCTGAAACTTGAAACATAGGAATTTCCAATTTCACAAAAAAATTAGTGTAGGAGAATAAAAAAGAGTTTCCGGGGTTCTGCCCTAGCAGAGGTCGCAGGTCCTAGGTAGAAGGGAGGGATCAGCGGGGTAGAGAAGCAGCGTACAGAGACACCAATTGTTCTGAGGCTGAATCTGTCTTTTTATTTTTCTGCCAGACTTTTTATAGATATTTTTCTTTAGTAATGATTATATCATCTTATGGTTAGTTTAAAATAAGAAAAACCTTCAAAAGTACAATCTATGCTTCTTCTCAAAATACACATTCTCTCTGTATGACAGCCCAGACCAAAACAAACTTATTTCCCAGCCAGATTAAAACAACCTTGTCTCCCAGCTAAACTGAGGGCACCATGATCTGCCAGCCTTCAACCTCCAGAACAAACATGTCACTAGATTTTCTGAGATACCACCCCCACCATGAACTCCAGTGTTTAACATTGAAAAGCTTTCACTATTATTAACAAAGGGCAAATAAATCAACTTATAGTTAATATTTAGTCTATTCTATTTCATTTAATGGTGTACTACAATTTTATTTTGATTCTCAAAGAATTAGACTAAACATAGGAAAAACACAAATTATATTTATGACTAACCCAAATATTTTTATTATGTAAATTATCTTTAGAATCAACTATTAAAACTAGGAAAGCTACAAAGGCTAAACACCGCATCCAAGCTCAGAGGAATGCCTCTTTATCCATCTATATTTAGAAATTACTATACTAAAGCAATCACAGGCTCCTTTAACTCAAGCATAGTTACAGTTGTTTATTTTTATATATTTTATCTATGTATTAATACTAAATTTTTATTGTGTACTATTTTGTGTCCCAATACAGTAAAACCTTCCCAATGTTTTTCCAATAAGTTTCTAATGATATATTGATGATTAGTATTAAAAAGCAACTACACATGGATACATGCCATGCCATTGACCTCCAAGAGAGAAGATGACCAACAGAACCGTGTCAAGTGCTGAGTCCTCTACTCAAACAGAACCGTGTCAAATGTCGGAGTGGCAAGAAATAGATGCAGCAAAGAGCTTAATAGAATTTTAGATTTCTGAAATATAAAATGCAAAGTAATTAACATTTAATAAGCAACAATTTATACTTAGAATACCTGTATGAACCACATTTAAAGACACTTAATCCTGATATGAAATTATTATATCTTCTATATCTTCTTATTGTTTTTGTCAAGCTATGATGCCAATGAAAGCAGAATAAGAAAGATTCAACATCTGTCAAGAAATTGCATTCCACCTTCAAAAACATATTAAAAAGTTGTCATTTGAAAAAAAATCACTTTGAGTGTCACTCCGTCAACAGAATTGACACTACCTGCAGGAGACTTATGAGACTCTGGCTTCAGACATGCAGTGGAAAGTTCAAAGAACCTTACCATTCTCCAACCACAAGCTTGGGGTTATTCTTGGAGATCACTTGACGGTTATTCTTGGAGATCACTTGACAGCTGCAGATCTGGTTCCAATTTTTAATAGATTTTTTAAAGACCTCGTGAGTCAGGATAGGTGTCCTTAAGCACTTGCATGATTTTCTGAAGCTTCTACCTATGGACAAGAGGAGACAGTATCTGTAACAGCTGCCGAGGTTCCTGGTGACCGACAACAGTAGAAACTGGGACTTCTGAGCAGAGCTGGCTGAACAGCTGGTTTTGCTTCTGGAAGTGTACAGTTGCAGATTATTTAAGACTATTTATGTCCCATTGCTCTGAATCTGTGTGCAGGCAAAGTGTCCTTCGTTCCTTGTTGGATCTCCAACAAACTGGACAGCAATATGATTAAGAAGCTGCACATGGCAACACCCAACCCTCAGAGCAGACCTCATCAATGAGCTGGTGGAGAATTTTGGCAGTTGATCTGGTCGGCAAGCCTTTGTCTTCCTCTGCCAGACTGTCATCGAGGAGGACTGACTCCCCATAACCAGTTTGCTGTGCCTCTGATGTCACACTTGATGACCTTGGCAAATGACAGGCTTCCAAATGTCAGAGTGCTGCTTGTGAAAACATGAAGACAAACTGCTGGAAAAAGAGTATTCCTTGGCCTCTGCCAGTGGCTATCAGGAAGCAGTGGAGCAGACCATCATGACCCTGCAGATGGACCAGGACAGGGATGTCAAGTTCTTTGCCAGCACCCACACTCCCAATAATAAAACCTCCCAAGATGCCAGGAGCACAGCCATCTCGACCTGCTGTGGAGATGCCCATGTCCTCCAGCCTCCCTGAGGTCGTGCCCTGGGCGAAGCAGACCGGAAGGAGGACAGACCCCCACTTCGGAGATTCCATCACAGGTACGAGTCACCCACACCTCAGGGCAGGCTGAGTCAAGAGCAAGACAGACACTACTATCTTAACTTTAAGGGAAATAACTTCTCAAAGGATTATAATTGTCACCGAAACCTCACCTCCTTCCATCTTCCTGACTGAGGAAACTTGAATGAGCAGAGCGTTTACCTGTGGCAGGGACGGGGTCCCACAGAGCCTAGCTACTTTCTCACTGGTCACTGAGATCCTTAGAGCCAGAGGCGATGAGCACCCAGGCGGTGCTGGTGCTGAAGACCGTCATGAAAACCCTCAGTACTAGCTGGAGTCGGTGGAGTGGCAGCCGCCACCCAACCCAGGCAGAGTCCGGCTGAGAGCAGGAGAAGAGGAGGCTTGTTGGGAGTTCTCCCGAGAACTTGTTGGATTGTTTTCCAGATGTCTACAAATAAATGCAATCTGTAATCTATAAAAATAAGAAATTAAGAAAACTGGTAGTTTTCTAACCATACCAGCTACAATTTCAAATTGTGTTCCTTATTTTATGTTCCTCTGTCTTCCTTAATAGTTAACTAAGGATTTTTTAAAATGAACATGAGACTCTATATTACACTGTCTTATAGTCCATATTATACTATCTTAGCATATTTATTAATGACCAAATAATGTCTGTATTTCTATGTAGAGCTGTAAACCTTTATCAAATTATTCAAACTTTTAGACAAATGGTGTTGGTATTTTGTACTATAATTAAATATTTCTGCCTTTCAAATTTTAGCACAGTAGTTAATCATATTTTCTTTCATATGCTGAAATTGTGTGTTATATACATTAAACGTGGTGTAAATATTCATTCAACAGATAAATGATAAGCTTACATAGTTTCAAATGTTTTACTCATATCCCAATCCTATCATTAATTTTAAATTAAATTTAAAAGCTTAATAGTATATGAATTACTTAAATTTGATCAATATCTAAAATATTTTATTTTGATTATAGAAGAAATACACATTATTTTAGAAAATTATAATTTATAAGAAAATGCTGAGGAATAATTCTTCACATAAATGCAATTATAATAACTTTTAACTTTGAATTTTATGTTAAACTATGTGGACTTTGGACACTTTTTCATATGAATTTATCATATGTCCTTTTTATAATAGTAAGTTAGAAGAAAGACTATGTCAATATCCAATTTTCTCCACATGGAGCTCCTTAGTAAATGCTACAAATGCACTGAATTTCCCATTACATCTGAGTCTTTATTTTCAATTTTATTCCCCAATATTCTTTTCCTTTATGTAGTACTCCATGTAAATTATAAATTGTTCTTCAGGATGCTTCAATTATTCCTTAACAGAGATTTTGTACCCTGGGTACACTGCTGTTTCTTAGATACATAATTTGTAATCTCAAATATTTCCACAATGTAAAAT